>NW_026691718.1:1200000-1800000 GCF_020826845.1 Diceros bicornis minor
TTCATGCCCCATCTCCCTTACTTCCAGCTAGTAAGGATCACATAATTCCTAACAAAGATTTGACACAGATTCCCAATTCGGGCATTCAGAACATTTAGCACGTTGCTGTAAGCAAGCACATTCTCATTCAAAGTTGCAAGTTACTATGTAGGAACAAGTTTGTATAGGTATTTCAAAGATGCCCAGAACTGAGCTAAACGTTGTATGTCTCCAACTCCTAGAAATAACTTCATGCCCCAACTCCCTTACTTCCAGCTAATAAGGATCACATAATTCCTAACAAAGTTTTGACACAGATTCCCAATTCGGGCATTCAGAACATATAGCACGTTGCTGTAAGCAAGCACATTCTCATTCAAAGTTGCAAGTTACTATGTAGGAACAAGTTTGTATAGGACTTTGAAAGATGCCCAGAACTGAGCTGAAGTTTGTATGTCTCCAACTCCTAGAAATAACTTCATGCCCCATCTCACTTACTTCCAGCTAGTGAGGATCACATAATTCCTAACAATGTTTTGACACAGATTCCCAATTCGGGCATTCAGAACCTGTAGCACGTTGCTGTAAGCAAGCACATTCAATACAAAGTTGCAAGTTACTACGTAGGAACAAGTTTGTATAGGTATTCAAAGATGCCCAGAATTGAGCTAAACTTGGTATGTCTCCAAATCCTAGAAATAACTTCATGCCCCATCTCCCTTACTTCCATCTAGTAAGGATCACATAATTCCTAAC
Organism: Diceros bicornis minor; assembly: GCF_020826845.1. Taxonomy (NCBI): domain Eukaryota; kingdom Metazoa; phylum Chordata; class Mammalia; order Perissodactyla; family Rhinocerotidae; genus Diceros; species Diceros bicornis. The sequence goes on from NW_026691718.1 coordinate 1,200,736, forward strand.
AAAGTTTTGACACAGATTCCCAATTCGGGCATTCAGAACATATAGCACGTTGCTGTAAGCAAGCACATTCTCATTCAAAGTTGCAAGTTACTAAGTAGGAAAAAGTTTGTAAAGGTATTTCAAAGATGCCCAGAACTGAGCTAAACTTGGTATGTCTCCAACTCCTAGAAATAACTTCATGCCCCATCACCCTTACTTCCAGCTAGTAAGGATCACATAATTCCTAACAAAGTTTTGACACAGATTCCCAATTCGGGCATTCAGAACATGTAGAACGTTGCTGTAAGCAAGCACATTCTCATTCAAAGTTGCAAGTTACTATGTAGGAACAAGTTTGTATAGGTATTTCAAAGATTCCCAGAACTGAGCTAAACTTGGTATGTGTCCAACCTCTAGAAACAACTTCATGCCCCAACTCCCCTACTTCCAGCTAGTAAGGATCACATAATTCCTAACAAAGATTTGACACAGATTCCCAATTCGGGCATTCAGAACTTATAGCAAGTTGCTGTAAGCAAGAACATTCTCATTCAAAGTTGCAAGTTACTATGTAGGAACAAGTGTGTATAGGTATTTCAAAGATGCCCAGAACTGACCTAAACGTTTTATGTCTGCAACTCCTAGAAATAACTTCATGCCCCATCTCACTTACTTCCAGCTAGTAAGGATCACATAATTTCGAACAAAGTTTTGACACAGATTCCCAATTCGGGCATTCAGAACATATAGCACGTTGCTGTAAGCAAGCACATTCTCATTCAAAGTTGCAAGTTACTATGTAGGAACAAGTTTGTCTAGGTATTTCAAAGATGACCAGAACTGAGCTGAACTTGGTATGTGTCCAAGCTCTAGAAATAACTTCATGCCCCAACTACCTTACTTCCAGCTAGTAAGGATCACATAATTCCTAACAAAGTTTTGACACAGATTCCCAATTCGGGCATTCAGAACATATAGCACGTTGCTGTAAGCAAGCACATTCTCATTCAAAGTTGCAAGTTACTATGTAGGAACAAGTTTGTATAGGTATTTCAAAGATGCCCAGAACTGAGCTAAACGTTGTATGTCTGCAACTCCTAGAAATAACTTCATGCCCCATCTCCCTTACTTCCAGCTAACAAGGATCACATAATTCCTGACAAAGTTTTGACACAGATTCCCAATTCGGGCATTCAGAACATATAGCACGTTGCTGTAAGCAAGCACATTCTCATTCAAAGTTGCAAATTACTATGTAGGAACAAGTTTGTATAGGTATTTCAAAGATGCCCAGAACTGAGCTAAACGTTGTATGTCTCCAACTCCTAGAAATAACTTCATGCCCCATCTCCCTTACTTCCATCTAGTAAGGATCACATAATTCCTAACAAAGTTTTGACACAGATTACCAATTCGGGCATTCAGAACATATAGAACGTTGCTGTAAGCAAGCACATTCTGATTCAAAGTTGCAAGTTACTATGTAGGAACAAGTTTGTATAGGACTTTCAAAGATGCCCAGAACTGAGCTAAACGTTGTATGTCTCCAACTCCTAGAAATAACTTCATGCCCCAACTCCCTTACTTCCAGCTAGTAAGGATCACACAATTCCTAACAAAGTTTTGACACAGATTCCCAATTCGGGCATTTAGAACATATAGCACGTTGCTGTAAGCAAGCACATTCTCATTCAAAGTTGCAAGTTACTATGTAGGAACAAGTTTGTATAGGTGTTTCAAAGATGCCCAGAACTGAGCTAAACTTGGTATGTCTCCAACTCCTAGAAATAACTTCATGCCCCATCTCCCTTACTTCCATCTAGTAAGGATCACATAATTCCTAACAATGTTTTGACACAGATTACCAATTCGGGCATTCAGAACATATAGAACGTTGCTGTAAGCAAGCACATTCTGATTCAAAGTTGCAAGTTACTATGTAGGAACAAGTTTGTATAGGTATTTCAAAGATGCCCAGAACCTAGCTAAACGTTGTATGTCTCCAACTCCTAGAAATAACTTCATGCCCCAACTCCCTTACTTCCAGCTAGTAAGGATCACACAATTCCTAACAAACTTTTGACACAGATTCCCAATTCGGGCATTCAGAACATATAGCACGTTGCTGTAAGCAAGCACATTCTCATTCAAAGTTGCAAGTTACTATGTAGGAACAAGTTTGTATAGGTATTTCAAAGATGCCCAGAACTGAGCTAAACTTGGTATGTCTCCAACTCCTAGAAATAACTTCATGCCCCATCTCCCTTACTTCCAGCTAGTAAGGATCACATAATTCCTAACAAAGATTTGACACAGATTCCCAATTCGGGCATTCAGAACATATAGCACGTTGCTGTAAGCAAGCACATTCTCATTCAAAGTTGCAAGTTACTATGTAGGAACAAGTTTGTATAGGTATTTCAAAGATGCCCAGAACTGAGCTAAACGTTGTATGTCTCCAACTCCTAGAAATAACTTCATGCCCCAACTCCCTTACTTCCAGCTAATAAGGATCACATAATTCCTAACAAAGTTTTGACACAGATTCCCAATTCGGGCATTCAGAACATATAGCACGTTGCTGTAAGCAAGCACATTCTCATTCAAAGTTGCAAGTTACTATGTAGGAACAAGTTTGTATAGGACTTTGAAAGATGCCCAGAACTGAGCTGAAGTTTGTATGTCTCCAACTCCTAGAAATAACTTCATGCCCCATCTCACTTACTTCCAGCTAGTGAGGATCACATAATTCCTAACAAAGTTTTGACACAGATTCCCAATTCTGGCATTCAGAACCTGTAGCACGTTGCTGTAAGCAAGCACATTCAATACCAAGTTGCAAGTTACTACGTAGGAACAAGTTTGTATAGGTATTTCAAAGATGCCCAGAATTGAGCTAAACTTGGTATGTCTCCAAATCCTAGAAATAACTTCATGCCCCATCTCCCTTACTTCCATCTAGTAAGGATCACATAATTCCTAACAAAGTTTTGACACAGATTCCCAATTCGGGCATTCAGAACATATAGCACGTTGCTGTAAGCAAGCACATTCTCATTCAAAGTTGCAAGTTACTAAGAGGGAACAAGTTTGTAAAGGTATTTCAAAGATGCCCAGAACTGAGCTAAACTTGGTATGTCTCCAACTCCTAGAAATAACTTCATGCCCCATCTCCCTTATCACCAGCTAGTAAGGATCACATAATTCCTAACAAAGTTTTGACACAGATTCCCAATTCGGGCATTCAGAACATGTAGCACGTTGCTGTAAGCAAGCACATTCTCATTCAAAGTTGCAAGTTACTATGTAGGAACAAGTTTGTATAGGTATTTCAAAGATTCCCAGAACTGAGCTAAACTTGGTATGTGTCCAACCTCTAGAAACAACTTCATGCCCCAACTCCCCTAATTCCAGCTAGTAAGGATCACATAATTCCTAACAAAGATTTGACACAGATTCCCAATTCGGGCATTCAGAACATATAGCAAGTTGCTGTAAGCAAGAACATTCTCATTCAAAGTTGCAAGTTACTATGTAGGAACAAGTGTGTATAGGTATTTCAAAGATGCCCAGAACTGACCTAAACGTTTTATGTCTGCAACTCCTAGAAATAACTTCATGCCCCATCTCACTTACTTCCAGCTAGTAAGGATCACATAATTTCGAACAAAGTTTTGACACAGATTCCCAATTCGGGCATTCAGAACATATAGCACGTTGCTGTAAGCAAGCACATTCTCATTCTAAGTTGCAAGTTACTATGTAGGAACAAGTTTGTATAGGAATTTCAATGATGCCCAGAACTGAGCTAAACGTTGTATTTCTCCAACTCCAAGAAATAACTTCATGCCCCATCTCCCTTACTTCCAGCTAGTAAGGATCACATAATTCCTAACAACGTTTTGACACAGATTTCCAATTCGGGCATTCAGTACATATAGCACGTTGCTGTAAGCAAGCACATTCTCATTCAAAGTTGCAAGTAACTATGTAGGAACAAGTTTGTCTAGGTATTTCAAAGATTACCAGAACTGAGCTGAACTTGGTATGTGTCCAAGCTCTACAAATAACTTCATGCCCCAACTACCTTACTTCCAGCTAGTAAGGATCACATAATTCCTAACAAAGTTTTGACACAGATTCCCAATTCGGGCATTCAGAACATATAGCACGTTGCTGTAAGCAAGCACATTCTCATTCAAAGTTGCAAGTTACTATGGAGGAACAAGTTTGTATAGGTATGTCAAAGATGCCGAAAACTGAGTTAAACGTTGTGTGTCTGCTCTCCTAGAAATAACTTCATGCCCCATCTCTCTTACTTCCAGCTAATAAGGATCACATAATTCCTAACATAGTTTTGACACAGATTCCCAATTCGGGCATTCAGATCATATAGCACATTGCTGTAAGCAAGCACATTCTCATTCAAAGTTGCAAGTTACTATGTAGGAACAAGTTTGTATAGGTATTTCAAAGATGTCCAGAACTGAGCTAAACTTGGTATGTCTCCAACTCCTAGAAATAACTTCATGCCCCATCTCCCTTACTTCCAGCTAGTAAGGATCACATAATTCCTAACAAAGTTTTGACACAGATTCCCAATTCGGGCATTCAGAACATATAGCACGTTGCTGTAAGCAAGCACATTCTCATTCAAAGTTGCAAGTTACTATGTAGGAACAAGTTTGTATAGGTATTTCAAAGATGCCCAGAACTGAGCTAAGCATTGTATGTCTCCAACTCCTAGAAATAACTTCATGCCCCAACTCCCTTACTTCCAGCTAGTAAGAATCACATAATTCCTAACAAAGTTTTGACACAGATTCCCAATTTGGGCATTCAGAACATATAGCACGTTGCTGTAAGCAAGCACATTCTCATTCAAAGTTGCAAGTTACTATGTAGGAACAAGTTTGTATAGGTATGTCAAAGATGCCCAGAACTGAGCTAAACGTTGTATGTCTCCAACTCCTAGAAATAACTTCATGCCCCATCTCCCTTACTTCCATCTAGTAAGGATCACATAATTCCTAACAAAGTTTTGACACAGATTACCAATTCGGGCATTCAGAACATATAGAACGTTGCTGTAAGCAAGCACATTCTGATTCAAAGTTGCAAGTTACTATGGAGGAACAAGTTTGTATAGGTATGTCAAAGATGCCCAAAACTGAGTTAAACGTTGTGTGTCTGCTCTCCTAGAAATAACTTCATGCCCCATCTCTCTTACTTCCAGCTAATAAGGATCACATAATTCCTAACAAAGTTTTGACACAGATTCCCAATTCGGGCATTCAGATCATATAGCACATTGCTGTAAGCAAGCACATTCTCATTCAAAGTTGCAAGTTACTATGTAGGAACAAGTTTGTATAGGTATTTCAAAGATGTCCAGAACTGAGCTAAACTTGGTATGTCTCCAACTCCTAGAAATGACTTCATGCCCCATCTCCCTTACTTCCAGCTAGTAAGGATCACATAATTCCTAACAAAGTTTTGACACAGATTCCCAATTCGGGCATTCAGAACATATAGCACGTTGCTGTAAGCAAGCACATTCTCATTCAAAGTTGCAAGTTACTATGTAGGAACAAGTTTGTATAGGTATTTCAAAGATGCCCAGAACTGAGCTAAGCATTGTATGTCTCCAACTCCTAGAAATAACTTCATGCCCCATCTCCCTTACTTCCAGCTAGTAAGGATCACATAATTCCTAACAAAGATTTGACACAGATTCCCAATTCGGGCATTCAGAACATATAGCACGTTGCTGTAAGCAAGCACATTCTCATTCAAAGTTGCAAGTTACTATGTAGGAACAAGTTTGTATAGGTATTTCAAAGATGCCCAGAACTGAGCTAAACTTGGTATGTGTCCAACCTCTAGAAATAACTTCATGACCGAACTCCCTTACTTCCAGCTAGTAAGGATCACATAATTCCTAAAAAAGTTTTGACACAGATTCCCAATTCGGGCATTCAGAACATATAGCACGTTGCTGTAAGCAAGCAAATTCTCATTCAAAGTTGCAAGTACTATGTAGGAACAAGTTTGTATAGGTATTTCAAAGATGCCCAGAACTGAGCTAAACTTGGTATGTCTCCAACTCCTAGAAATAACTTCATGCCCCATCTCACTTACTTCCAGCTAGTAAGGATCACATAATTTCTAACAAACTTTGGACACAGATTCCCAAATCGGGCATTCAGAACATATAGCACGTTGCTGTAAGCAAGCACATTCTCATTCAAAGTTGCAAGTTCCTATGTAGGAACAAGTTTGTATAGGTATTTCAAAGATGCCCAGAACTGAGCTAAACTTCGTATGTGTCCCACTCCTAGAAATAACTTCATGCCCCATCTCCCTTACTTCCACCTAGTAAGGATCACATAATTCCTAACAAAGATTTGACACAGAATCCCAATTCGGGCATTCAGAACATATAGCACGTTTCTGTAAGCAATCAAATTCTCATTCAAAGTTGCAAGTTACTATGTAGGAACTTGTTTGTATAGGTATTTCAAAGATGCCCAGAACTGTGCTAAACTTGGTATGTGTCCCACTCCTAGAAATAACTTCATGCTCCATTTCCCTTACTTCCAGCTAGTAAGGATCACATAATTCCTAAAAAAGATTTGACACAGATTCCCAATTCGGGCATTCAGAACATGTAGCACGTTGCTGTAAGCAAGCACATTCTCATTCAAAGTTGCAAGTTACTATGTAGGAACAAGTTTGTATAGGTATTTCAAAGATGCCCAGAACTGAGCTAAACTTGGTATGTCTCCAACTCCTAGAAATAACTTCATGCCCCATCTCCCTTACTTCCAGCTAGTAAGGATCACATAATTCCTAACAAAGTTTTGACACAGATTCCCAATTCGGGCATTCAGCACATATAGCACGTTGCTGTAAGCAAGCACATTCTCATTCAAAGTTGCAAGTTACTATGTAGGAACAAGTTTGTATAGGTATTTCAAAGATGCCCAGAATTGAGCTAAACTTGGTATGTGTCCAACACCTCGAAATAACTTCAGGCCCCATCTCCCTTACTTCCAGCTAGTAAGGATCACATAATTCCTAACAAAGTTTTGACACAGATTCCCAATTCGGGCATTCAGAACATATGGCACGTTGCTGTAAGCAAGCACATTCTCATTCAAAGTTGCAAGTTACTAAGTAGGTACAAGTTTGTAAAGCTATTTCAAAGAGGCCCAGAACTGAGCTAAACTTGGTATGTCTCGAACTCCTAGAAATAACTTCATGCCCCATCACCCTTACTTCCAGCTAGTAAGGATCACATAATTCCTAACAAAGTTTTGACACAGATTCCCAATTCAGGCATTCATAACATATAGCACGTTGCTGTAAGCAAGCACATTCTCATTCAAAGTTGCAAGTTACTATGTAGAAACAAGTTTGTATAGGTATTTCAAAGATGCCCAGAACTGAGCTAAACGTTGTATGTCTCCAACTCCTACAAATAACTTCATGCCCCAACTCCGTTACTTCCAGCTAGTAAGGATCACGTAATTCCTAACAAAGTTTTGACACAGATTCCCAATTCGGGCATTCAGATCATATAGCAAGTTGCTGTAAGCAAGCACATTCTCATTCAAAGTTGCAAGTTACTATGTAGGAACAAGTTTGTATAGGTATTTCAAAGATGCCCAGAACTGACCTAAACGTTGTATGTCTCCAACTCCCAGAAAAAACTTCATGCCCCATCTCCCTTACTTCCAGCTAGTAAGGATCACATAATTCCTAACAAAGTATTGACACAGATTCCCAATTCGGGCATTCAGAACATATAGCACGTTGATGTAAGCAAGAACATTCTCATTCAAAGTTGCAAGTTACTATGTAGGAACAAGTTTGTATAGGTATTTCAAAGATGCCCAGAACTGAGCTAAACTTGGTATGTGTCCAGCTCTAGAAATAACTTCATGCCCCATCTCCCTTACTTCCAGCTAGTAAGGATCACATAATTCCTAACAAAGTTTTGACACAGAATCCCAATTCGGTCATTCAGAACATATAGCACGTTGCTGTAAGCAAGCACATTCTCATTCAAAGTTGCAAGTTACTATGTAGGAAAAAGTTTGTATAGGTATTTCAAAGATGCCCAGAACTGAGCTAAACTTGATATGTGTCCAACTCCTCGAAATAACTTCATGCCCCAACTCCCTAACTTCCAGCTAGTAAGGATCACATAATTCCTAACAAAGTTTTGACACAGATTCCCAATTCGGGCATTCAGAACATATAGCACGTTGCTGTAAGCTAGCACATTCTCATTCAAAGTTGCAAGTTACTATGTAGGAACATGTTTGTATAGGTATTTCAAAGATGCCCAGAACTGAGCTAAACTTGGTATGTGTCCAACTCCTAGAAATACCTTCATACCCCATCTCCCTTACTTCCAGGTATTAAGGATCACATAATTCCTAACAAAATATGACACAGATTCCCAATTCGGGCATTAAGAACATATAGCACGTTTCTGTAAGCAATCAAATTCTCATTCAAAGTTGCAAGTTACTATGTAGGAACAAGTTTGTATAGGTATTTGAAAGATGTCCAGAACTGAGCTAAACTTGGTATGTGTCCCACTTCTAGAAATAACTTCATGCCCCATTTCCCTTACTTCCAGCTAGTATTGATCACATAATTCCTAACAAAGTTTTGACACAGATTCCCAATTCGGGCATTCAGAACATGTAGCACGTTGCTGTAAGCAAGCACATTGTCATTCAAAGTTGCAAGTTACTATGTAGGAACAAGTTTGTATAGGTATTTCAAAGATGCCCAGAACTGAGCTAAACGTTGTATGTCTCCAACTCCTAGAAATATCTTCAGGCCCCATCTCACTTACTTACAGCTAGTAAGGATCACATAATTTCTAACAAAGTTTTGACACAGATTCCCAATTCGGGCATTCAGAACATATAGCACGTTGCTGTAAGCAAGCACATTCTCATTCAAAGTTGCAAGTTACTATGTAGGAACAAGTTTGTATAGGTATTTCAAAGATGCCCAGAATTGAGCTAAACTTGGTATGTGTCCAACACCTCGAAATAACTTCAGGCCCCATCTCCCTTACTTCCAGCTAGTAAGGATCACATAATTCCGAACAAAGTTTTGACACAGATTCCCAATTCGGGCATTCAGAACATATGGCACGTTGCTGTAAGCAAGCACATTCTCATTCAAAGTTGCAAGTTACTAAGTAGGAACAAGTTTGTAAAGCTATTTCAAAGAGGCCCAGAACTGAGCTAAACTTGGTATGTCTCCAACTCCTAGAAATAACTTCATGCCCCATCACCCTTACTTCCAGCTAGTAAGGATCACATAATTCCTAACAAAGTTTTGACACAGATTCCAAATTCAGGCATTCAGAACATATAGCACGTTGCTGTAAGCAAGCACATTCTCATTCAAAGTTGCAAGTTACTATGTAGAAACAAGTTTGTATAGGTATTTCAAAGATGCCCAGAACTGAGCTAAACGTTGTATGTCTCCAACTCCTAGAAATAACTTCATGCCCCAACTCCCTTACTTCCAGCTAGTAAGGATCACATAATTCCTAACAAAGTTTTGACACAGATTCCCAATTCGGGCATTCAGATCATATAGCAAGTTGCTGTAAGCAAGCACATTCTCATTCAAAGTTGCAAGTTACTATGTAGGAACAAGTTTGTATAGGTATTTCAAAGATGCCCAGAACTGACCTAAACGTTGTATGTCTCCAACTCCTAGAAAAAACTTCATGCCCCATCTCCCTTACTTCCAGCTAGTAAGGATCACATAATTCCTAACAAAGTATTGACACAGATTCCCAATTCGGGCATTCAGAACATATAGCACGTTGCTGTAAGCAAGCGCATTCTCATTCAAAGTTGCAAGTTACTATGTAGGAACAAGTTTGTATAGGTATTTCAAAGATGCCCAGAACTGAGCTAATCTTGGTATGTGTCCATCACCTCGAAATAACTTCATGCCCCATCACCCTTACTTCCAGCTAGTAAGGATCACATATTTCCTAACAAATTTTTGACACAGATTCCCAATTCGGGCATTCAGAACATATAGCACGTTGCTGTAAGCAAGCACATTCTCATTCAAAGTTGCAAGTTACTATGTAGGAACAAGTTTGTAGAGGTATTTCAAAGATGCCCAGAACTGAGCTAAACTTCGTATGTGTCCAACTCCTAGAAATACCTTCATACCACATCTCCCTTACTTCCAGCTAGTAAGGATCACATAAATCCTAACAAAATTTGACACAGATTCCCAATTCGGGCATTCAGAACATATAGCACGTTGCTGTAAGCAAGCACATTCTCATTCAAAGTTGCAAGTTACTATGTAGGAACAAGTTTGTATAGGTATTTCAAAGATGCCCAGAACTGACCTAAACGTTGTATGTCTCCAACTCCTAGAAATAACTTCATGCCCCATCTCCCTTACTTCCATCTAGTAAGGATCACATAATTCCTAAAAGTGTTTTGACACAGATTCCCAATTCGGGCATTCAGAACATATAGCACGTTGCTGTAAGCAAGCACATTCTCATTCAAAGTTGCAAGTTACTATGTAGGAACAAGTTTGTATAGGTATTTTAAAGACGCCCAGAACTGAGCTAAACGTGGTATGTGTCCAACTCCTAGAAATAACTTCATGACCCATCTTCCTTACTTCCTGCTAGTAAGGATCACATAATTCCTAACAAAGTTTTGACACAGATTCCAAATTCGGGCATTCAGAACATGTAGCACGTTGCTGTAAGCAAGCACATTCTCATTCAAAGTTGCAAGTTACTATGTAGGAACAAGTTTGTATAGGTATTTCAAAGATGCCCAGAATTGAGCTAAACTTGGTATGTGTCCAACCTCTAGAAATAACATCATGCCCCAACTCCCTTACTTCCAGCTAGTAAGGATCACATAATTCCTAACAAAGTTTTGACACAGATTCCCAATTCGGGCATTCAGAACATATAGCACGTTGCTGTAAGCAAGCACATTCTCATTCATAGTTGCAAGTTACTATGTAGGAACAAGTTTGTATAGGTATTTCAAAGATGCCCAGAACTGAGCTAAACTTCGTGTGTGTCCAACTCCTAGAAATACCTTCATACCACATCTCCCTTACTTCCAGCTAGTAAGGATCACATAATTCCTAACAAAATTTGACACAGATTCCCAATTCGGGCATTCAGAACATATAGCACGTTGCTGTAAGCTATCACATTCTCATTCAAAGTTGCAAGTTACTATGTAGGAACAAGTTTGTATAGGTATTTCAAAGATGCCCAGAACTGACCTAAACTTGGTATGTGTCCAACTCCTAGAAATAACTTCATGCCCCAACTCCCTTACTTCCAGCTAGTAAGGATCACATAATTCCTAACAAAGTTTTTACACAGATTCCCAATTCGGGCATTCAGAACATGTAGCACGTTGCTGTAAGCAAGCACATTCTCATTCAAAGTTGCAAGTTACTACGTAGGAACAAGTTTGTATAGGTATTTCAAAGATGCCCAGAACTGAGCTAAACGTTGTATGTCTCCAACTCCTAGAAATAACTTCATGACCCATCTCACTTACTTCCAGCTAGTAAGGATCACATAATTTCTAACAAAGTTTGACACAGATTCCCAATTCGGGCATTCAGAACATATAGCACGTTGCTGTAAGCAAGCACATTCTCATTCAAAGTTGCAAGTTACTATGTAGGAACAAGTTTGTATAGGTATTTCAAAGATGCCGAGAACTGAGCTAAACTTGGTATGTGTGCAACCTCTACAAATAACTTCATGCCCCAACTCACTTACTTCCAGCTAGTAAGGATCACATAATTCCTAACAAAGTTTTGACACAGATTCCCAATTCGGGCATTCAGAACATATAGCACGTTGCTGTAAGCAAGCACATTCTCATTCAAAGTTGCAAGTTACTATGTAGGAACAAGTTTCTATAGGTATTTCAAAGATGCCCAGAACTGAGCTAAACTTCGTATGTGTCCAACTCCTAGAAATACCTTCATACCCCATCTCCCTTACTTCCAGCTAGTAAGGATCACATAATTCCTAACAAAATTTGACACAGATTCCCAATTCGGGCATTCAGAACATATAGCACGTTGCTGTAAGCAATCACATTCTCATTCAAAGTTGCAAGTTAATATGTAGGAACAAGTTTGTATAGGTATTTCAAAGATACCCAGAACTGAGCTAAACTTGGTATGTGTCCAACTCCTAGAAATTATTTCATGCCCCATCACCCTTACTTCCAGCTAGTAAGGATCACATAATTCCTAACAAAGTTTTGACACACATTCCCAATTCGGGCATTCAGAAGATGTAGCACGTTGCTGTAAGCAAGCACATTCTCATTCAAAGTTGCAAGTTACTATGTAGGAACAAGTTTGTATAGGTATTTCAAAGATGCCCAGAATTGAGCTAAACTTGGTATGTCTCCAACTCCTAGAAATAACTTCATGCCCCATCTCCCTTACTTCCATCTAGTAAGGATCACATAATTCCTAACAAAGTTTTGACACAGATTCCCAATTCGGGCATTCAGAACATATAGCACGTTGCTGTAAGCAAGCACATTCTCATTCAAAGTTGCAAGTTACTAAGTAGGAATAAGTTTGTAAAGGTATTTCAAAGATGCCCAGAACTGAGCTAAACTTGCTATGTCTCCAACTCCTAGAAATAACTTCATGCCCCATCTCCCTTACTTCCAGCTAGTAAGGATCACATAATTCCTAACAAAGTTTTGACACAGATTCCCAATTCGGGCATTCAGAACATATAGCACGTTGCTGTAAGCAAGCACATTCTCATTCAAAGTTGCAAGTTACTATGTAGGAATAAGTTTGTATAGGTATTTCAAAGATGCCCAGAACTGAGCTAAACTTGGTATTTGTCCAACCTCTAGAAATAACTTCATGCCCCAACTCCCTTACATTCAGCTAGTAAGGATCACATAATTCCTAACAAAGTTTTGACACAGATTCCCAATTCGGGCATTCAGAACATATAGCACGTTGCAGTAAGCAAGCACATTCTCATTCAAAGTTGCAAGTTACTATGTAGGAACAAGTTTGTAAAGGTATTTCAAAGATGCCCAGAACTGAGCTAAACTTGGTATGTCTCCAACTCCTAGAAATATCTTCATGCCCCATCACCCTTACTTCCAGCTAGTAAGGATCACATAATTCCTAACAAAGTTTTGACACAGATTCCAAATTCGGGCATTCAGAACATGTAGCACGTTGCTGTAAGCAAGCACATTCTCATTCAAAGTTGCAAGTTACTATGTAGGAACAAGTTTGTATAGGTATTTCAAAGATGCCCAGAATTGAGCTAAACTTGGTATGTGTCCAACCTCTAGAAATAACATCATGCCCCAACTCCCCTACTTCCAGCTAGTAAGGATCACGTAATTCCTAACAAAGTTTTGACACAGATTCCCAATTCGGGCATTCAGAACATATAGAACGTTGCTGTAAGCAGGCACATTCTCATTCATAGTTGCAAGTTACTATGTAGGAACAAGTTTGTATAGGTATTTCAAAGATGCCCAGAACTGAGCTAAACTTCGTGTGTGTCCAACTCCTAGAAATACCTTCATACCACATCTCCCTTACTTCCAGCTAGTAAGGATCACATAATTCCTAACAAAATTTGACACAGATTCCCAATTCGGGCATTCAGAACATATAGCACGTTGCTGTAAGCAATCACATTCTCATTCAAAGTTGCAAGTTACTATGTAGGAACAAGTTTGTATAGGTATTTCAAAGATGCCCAGAACTGACCTAAACTTGGTATGTGTCCAACTCCTAGAAATAACTTCATGCCCCAACTCCCTTACTTCCAGCTAGTAAGGATCACATAATTCCTAACAAAGTTTTTACACAGATTCCCAATTCGGGCATTCAGAACATGTAGCACGTTGCTGTAAGCAAGCACATTCTCATTCAAAGTTGCAAGTTACTACGTAGGAACAAGTTTGTATAGGTATTTCAATGATGCCCAGAACTGAGCTAAACGTTGTATGTCTCCAACTCCTAGAAATAACTTCATGCCCCATCTCACTTACTTCCAGCTAGTAAGGATCACATAATTTCTAACAAAGTTTTGACACAGATTCCCAATTCGGGCATTCAGAACATATAGCACGTTGCTGTAAGCAAGCACATTCTCATTCAAAGTTGCAAGTTACTATGTAGGAACAAGTTTGTATAGGTATTTCAAAGATGCCGAGAACTGAGCTAAACTTGGTATGTGTGCAACCTCTACAAATAACTTCATGCCCCAACTCACTTACTTCCAGCTAGTAAGGATCACATAATTCCTAACAAAGTTTTGACACAGATTCCCAATTCGGGCATTCAGAACATATAGCACGTTGCTGTAAGCAAGCACATTCTCATTCAAAGTTGCAAGTTACTATGTAGGAACAAGTTTCTATAGGTATTTCAAAGATGCCCAGAACTGAGCTAAACTTCGTATGTGTCCAACTCCTAGAAATACCTTCATACCCCATCTCCCTTACTTCCAGCTAGTAAGGATCACATAATTCCTAACAAAATTTGACACAGATTCCCAATTCGGGCATTCAGAACATATAGCACGTTGCTGTAAGCAATCACATTCTCATTCAAAGTTGCAAGTTAATATGTAGGAACAAGTTTGTATAGGTATTTCAAAGATACCCAGAACTGAGCTAAACTTGGTATGTGTCCAACTCCTAGAAATTATTTCATGCCCCATCACCCTTACTTCCAGCTAGTAAGGATCACATAATTCCTAACAAAGTTTTGACACACATTCCCAATTCGGGCATTCAGAAGATGTAGCACGTTGCTGTAAGCAAGCACATTCTCATTCAAAGTTGCAAGTTACTATGTAGGAACAAGTTTGTATAGGTATTTCAAAGATGCCCAGAATTGAGCTAAACTTGGTATGTCTCCAACTCCTAGAAATAACTTCATGCCCCATCTCCCTTACTTCCATCTAGTAAGGATCACATAATTCCTAACAAAGTTTTGACACAGATTCCCAATTCGGGCATTCAGAACATATAGCACGTTGCTGTAAGCAAGCACATTCTCATTCAAAGTTGCAAGTTACTAAGTAGGAATAAGTTTGTAAAGGTATTTCAAAGATGCCCAGAACTGAGCTAAACTTGCTATGTCTCCAACTCCTAGAAACAACTTCATGCCCCATCTCCCTTACTTCCAGCTAGTAAGGATCACATAATTCCTAACAAAGTTTTGACACAGATTCCCAATTCGGGCATTCAGAACATATAGCACGTTGCTGTAAGCAAGCACATTCTCATTCAAAGTTGCAAGTTACTATGTAGGAATAAGTTTGTATAGGTATTTCAAAGATGCCCAGAACTGAGCTAAACTTGGTATTTGTCCAACCTCTAGAAATAACTTCATGCCCCAACTCCCTTACATTCAGCTAGTAAGGATCACATAATTCCTAACAAAGTTTTGACACAGATTCCCAATTCGGGCATTCAGAACATATAGCACGTTGCAGTAAGCAAGCACATTCTCATTCAAAGTTGCAAGTTACTATGTAGGAACAAGTTTGTAAAGGTATTTCAAAGATGCCCAGAACTGAGCTAAACTTGGTATGTCTCCAACTCCTAGAAATATCTTCATGCCCCATCACCCTTACTTCCAGCTAGTGAGGATCACATAATTCCTAACAAAGTTTTGACACAGATTCACAATTCGGGCATTCAGAGCATATAGCACGTTGCTGTAAGCAAGCACATTCTCATTCAAAGTTGCAAGTTACTATGTAGGAACAAGTTTGTATAGGTATTTGAAAGATGCCCAGAACTGAGCTAAACTTCGTATGTGTCCAACTCCTAGAAATACCTTCATACCCCATCTCCCTTACTTCCAGCTAGTAAGGATCACATAATTCCTAACAAAATTTGACACAGATTCCCAATTCGGGCATTCAGAACATGTAGCACGTTGCTGTAAGCAAGCACATTCTCATTCAAAGTTGCAAGTTACTATGTAGGAACAAGTTTGTATAGGTATTTCAAAGATGCCCAGAACTGAGCTAAACTTCGTATGTCTCCAACTCCTAGAAATAACTTCATGCCCCATCTCACTTACTTCCAGCTAGTAAGGATCACATAATTTCTAACAAAGATTTGACACAGATTCCCACTTCGGGCATTCAGAACATACAGCACGTTGCTGTAAGCAAGCACATTCTCATTCAAAGTTGCAAGTTACTATGTAGGAACAAGTTTGTATAGGTATTTCAAAGATGCCCAGAACTGACCTAAACGTTGTATGTCTCCAACTCCTAGAAATAACTTCATGCCCAATCTCCCTTACTTTCAGCTAGTAAGAATCACACAATTTCTAACAAAGATTTGACACAGATTCCCAATTCGGGCATTCAGAACATATAGCACGTTGATGTAAGCAAGAACATTCTCATTCAAAGTTGCAAGTTACTATGTAGGAACAAGTTTGTATAGGTATTTCAAAGATGACCAGAACTGAGCTAAACTTGGTATGTGTCCAAGCTCTAGAAATAACTTCATGCCCCATCTCCCTTACTTCCAGCTAGTAAGGATCACATAATTCCTAACAAAGTTTTGACACAGAATCCCAATTCGGTCATTCAGAACATATAGCACGTTGCTGTAAGCAAGCACATTCTCATTCAAAGTTGCAAGTTACTATGTAGGAAAAAGTTTGTATAGGTATTTCAAAGATGCCCAGAACTGAGCTAAACTTGGTATGTGTCCAACTCCTCGAAATAACTTCATGCCCCAACTCCCTAACTTCCAGCTAGTAAGGATCACATAATTCCTAACAAAGTTTTGACACAGATTCCCAATTCGGGCATTCAGAACATATAGCACGTTGCTGTAAGCAAGCACATTCTCATTCAAAGTTGCAAGTTACTATGTAGGAACAAGTTTGTATAGGTATTTCAATGATGCCCAGAACTGAGCTAAACTTGGTATGTGTCCCACTCCTAGAAATAACTTCATGCCCCATTTCCCTTACTTCCAGCTAGTAAGGATCACATAATTCCTAACAAAGATTTGACACAGATTCCCAATTCGGGCATTCAGAACATGTAGCACGTTGCTGTAAGCAAGCACATTCTCATTCAAAGTTGAAAGTTACCATGTAGGAACAAGTTTGTATAGGTATTTCAAAGATGCCCAGAACTGAGCTAAACGTTGTATGTCTCCAACTCCTAGAAATATCTTCAGGCCCCATCTCACTTACTTACAGCTAGTAAGGATCACATAATTTCTAACAAAGTTTTGACACAGATTCCCAATTCGGGCATTCAGAACATATAGCACGTTGCTGTAAGCAAGCACATTCTCATTCAAAGTTGCAAGTTACTATGTAGGAACAAGTTTGTATAGGTATTTCAAAGATGCCCAGAACTGAGCTAAACTTGGTATGTCTCCAACTCATAGAAATAACTTCATGCCCCATCTCCCTTACTTCCAGCTAGTAAGGATCACATAATTCCTAACAAAGTTTTGACACAGATTCCCAATTCGGGCATTCAGAACATATAGCACGTTGCTGTAAGCAAGCACATTCTCATTCAAAGTTGCAAGTTACTATGTAGGAACAAGTTTGTATAGGTATTTCAAAGATGCCCAGAACTGAGCTAAACGTTGTATGTCTCCAACTGCTAGAAATAACTTCATGCCACAACTCCGTTACTTCCAGCTAGTAAGGATCACGTAATTCCTAACAAAGTTTTGACACAGATTCCCAATTCGGGCATTCAGATCATATAGCAAGTTGCTGTAAGCAAGCACATTCTCATTCAAAGTTGCAAGTTACTATGTAGGAAAAAGTTTGTATAGGTATTTCAAAGATGCCCAGAACTGACCTAAACGTTGTATGTCTCCAACTCCCAGAAAAAACATCATGCCCCATCTCCCTTACTTCCAGCTAGAAAGGATCACATAATTCCTAACAAAGTATTGACACAGATTCCCAATTCGGGCATTCAGAACATATAGCACGTTGATGTAAGCAAGAACATTCTCATTCAAAGTTGCAAGTTACTATGTAGGAACAAGTTTGTATAGGTATTTCAAAGATGCCCAGAACTGAGCTAAACTTGGTATGTGTCCAAGCTCTAGAAATAACTTCATGCCCCATCTCCCTTACTTCCAGCTAGTAAGGATCACATAATTCCTAACAAAGTTTTGACACAGAATCCCAATTCGGTCATTCAGAACATATAGCACGTTGCTGTAAGCAAGCACATTCTCATTCAAAGTTGCAAGTTACTATGTAGGAAAAAGTTTGTATAGGTATTTCAAAGATGCCCAGAAATGAGCTAAACTTGGTATGTGTCCAACTCCTCGAAATAACTTCATGAACCAACTCCCTAACTTCCAGCTAGTAAGGATCACATAATTCCTAAAAAAGTTTTGACACAGATTCCCAATTCGGGCATTCAGAACATATAGCACGTTCCTGTAAGCAAGCACATTCTCATTCAAAGTTGCAAGTTACTATGTAGGAACAAGTTTGTATAGGTATTTCAAAGATGCCCAGAACTGAGCTAAACTTGGTATGTGTCCAACTCCTAGAAATAACTTCATGCCCCATCTCCCTTACTTCCAGCTAGTAAGGATCACATAATTCCTAACAAAGTTTTGACACAGATTCCCAATTCGGGCATTCAGAACATATAGCACGTTGCTGTAAGCAAGCACATTCTCATTCAAAGTTGCAAGTTACTATGTAGGAAGAAGTTTGTATAGGTATTTCAAAGATGCCCAGAATTGAGCTAAACTTGGTATGTGTCCAACACCTCGAAATAACTTCAGGCCACATCTCCCTTACTTCCAGCTAGTAAGGATCACATAATTCCTAACAAAGTTTTGACACAGATTCCCAATTCGGGCATTCAGAACATATGGCACGTTGCTGTAAGCAAGCACATTCTCATTCAAAGTTGCAAGTTACTAAGTAGGAACAAGTTTGTAAAGCTATTTCAAAGAGGCCCAGAACTGAGCTAAACTTGGTATGTCTCCAACTCCTAGAAATAACTTCATGCCCCATCACCCTTACTTCCAGCTAGTATGGATCACATAATTCCTAACAAAGTTTTGACACAGATTCCCAATTCAGGCATTCAGAACATATAGCACGTTGCTGTAAGCAAGCACATTCTCATTCAAAGTTGCAAGTTACTATGTAGAAACAAGTTTGTATAGGTATTTCAAAGATGCCCAGAACTGAGCTAAACGTTGTATGTCTCCAACTCCTAGAAATAACTTCATGCCCCAACTCCCTTACCTCCAGCTAGTAAGGATCACATAATTCCTAACAAAGTTTTGACACAGATTCCCAATTCGGGCATTCAGATCATATAGCAAGTTGCTGTAAGCAAGCACATTCTCATTCAAAGTTGCAAGTTACTATGTAGGAACAAGTTTGTATAGGTATTTCAAAGATGCCCAGAACTGACCTAAACGTTGTATGTCTCCAACTCCTAGAAAAAACTTCATGCCCCATCTCCCTTACTTCCAGCTAGTAAGGATCACATAATTCCTAACAAAGTATTGACACAGATTCCCGATTCGGGCATTCAGAACATATAGCACGTTGCTGTAAGCAAGCACATTCTCATTCAAAGTTGCAAGTTACTATGTAGGAACAAGTTTGTATAGGTATTTCAAAGATGCCCAGAACTAAGCTAAACGTTGTATGTCTCCAACTCCTAGAAATAACTTCATGCCCCATCTCCCTTACTTCCAGGTAGTAAGGATCACATAATTCCTAACAAAGTTTTGACACAGATTCCCAATTCGGTCATTCAGAACATATAGCACGTTGCTGTAAGCAAGCGCATTCTCATTCAAAGTTGCAAGTTACTATGTAGGAACAAGTTTGTATAGGTATTTCAAAGATGCCCAGAACTGAGCTAATCTTGGTATGTGTTCATCACCTCGAAATAACTTCATGCCCCATCACCCTTACTTCCAGCTAGTAAGGATCACATCATTCCTAACAAAGTTTTGACACAGATTCCCAATTCAGGCATTCAGAACATATAGCACGTTGCTGCAAGCAAGCACATTCTCATTCAAAGTTGCAAGTTACTATGTAGGAACAAGTTTGTAGAGGTATTTCAAAGATGCCCAGAACTGAGCTAAACTTCGTATGTGTCCAACTCCTAGAAATACCTTCATACCACATCTCCCTTACTTCCAGCTAGTAAGGATCACATAAATCCTAACAAAATTTGACACAGATTCCCAATTCGGGCATTCAGAACATATAGCACGTTGCTGTAAGCAATCACATTCTCATTCAAAGTTGCAAGTTACTATGTAGGATCAAGTTTGTATAGGTATTTCAAAGATGCCCAGAACTGAGCTAAACGTTGTATGTCTCCAACTCCTAGAAATAACTTCATGCCCCATCTCCCTTACTTCCATCTAGTAAGGATCACATAATTCCTAAAAGTGTTTTGACACAGATTCCCAATTCGGGCATTCAGAACATATAGCACGTTGCTGTAAGCAAGCACATTCTCATTCAAAGTTGCAAGTTACTATGTAGGAACAAGTTTTTAAAGGTATTTCAAAGATGACCAGAACTGAGCTAAACTTGGTATGTCTCCAATCTCTAGAAATAACTTCATGCCCCATCACCCTTACTTCCAGCTAGTAAGGATCACATAATTCCTAACAAAGTTTTGACACAGATTCCCAATTCGGGCATTCAGAACATATAGCACGTTGCTGTAAGCAAGCACATTCTCATTCAAAGTTGCAAGTTACTATGTAGGAACAAGTTTGTATAGGTATTTTAAAGACGCCCAGAACTGAGCTAAACGTGGTATGTGTCCAACTCCTAGAAATAACTTCATGCCCCATCTCCCTTACTTCCTGCTAGTAAGGATCACATAATTCCTAACAAAGTTTTGACACAGATTCCCAATTCGGGCATTCAGAACATATAGCACGTTGCTGTAAGCAAGCACATTCTCATTCAAAGTTGCAAGTTACTATGTAGGAACAAGTCTGTATAGGTATTTCAAAGATGCCCAGAACTGAGCTAAACTTGGTATGTGTCCAACTCCTAGAAATAACTTCATGCCCCAACTCCCTTACTTCCAGCCAGTAAGGATCACATAATTCCTAACAAAATTTGACACAGATTCCCAATTCGGGCATTCAGAACACATAGCACGTTGATGTAAGCAAGCACATTCTCATTCAAAGTTGCAAGTTACTATGTAGGAACAAGTTTGTATAGGTATTTCAAAGATGCCCAGAACTGAGCTAAACGTTGTATGTCTGCAACTCCTAGAAGTAACTTCATGCCCCATCTCCCTTACTTCCAGCTAGTAAGGATCTCATAATTCCTAACAAAGTTTTGACACAGATTCCAAATTCGGGCATTCAGAACATGTAGCACGTTGCTGTAAGCAAGCACATTCTCATTCAAAGTTGCAGGTTACTATGTAGGAACAAGTTTGTATAGGTATTTCAAAGAGGCCCAGAATTGAGCTAAACTTGGTATGTGTCCAACCTCTAGAAATAACTTCATGCCCCAACTCCCTTACTTCCAGCTAGTAAGGATCACATAATTCCTAACAAAGTTTTGACACAGATTCCCAATTCGGGCATTCAGAACATATAGAACGTTGCTGTAAGCAAGCACATTCTCATTCATAGTTGCAAGTTACTATGTAGGAACAAGTTTGTATAGGTATTTCAAAGATGCCCAGAACTGAGCTAAACTTCGTGTGTGTCCAACTCCTAGAAATACCTTCATACCCCATCTCCCTTACTTCCAGCTAGTAAGGATCACATAATTCCTAACAAAATTTGACACAGATTCCCAATTCGGGCATTCAGAACATATAGCACGTTGCTGTAAGCAATCACATTCTCATTCAAAGTTGCAAGTTACTATGTAGGAACAAGTTTGTATAGGTATTTCAAAGATGCCCAGAACTGACCTAAACTTGGTATGTGTCCAACTCCTAGAAATAACATCATGCCCCAACTCCCTTACTTCCAGCTAGTAAGGACACATAATTCCTAACAAAGTTTTTACACAGATTCCCAATTCGGGCATTCAGAACATGTAGCACGTTGCTGTAAGCAAGCACATTCTCATTCAAAGTTGCAAGTTACTATGTAGGAACAAGTTTGTATAGGTATTTCAAAGATGCCCAGAACTGAGCTAAACGTTGTATGTCTCCAACTCCTAGAAATAACTTCATGCCCCATCTTACTTACTTCCAGCTAGTAAGGATCACATAATTTCTAACAAATTTTGACACAGATTCCCAATTCGGGCATTCAGAACATATAGCACGTTGCTGTAAGCAAGCACATTCTCATTCAAAGTTGCAAGTTACTATGTAGGAACAAGTTTGTATAGGTATTTCAAAGATGCCCAGAACTGACCTAAACGTTGTATGTCTCCAACTCCTAGAAATAACTTCATGCCCCATCTCCCTTACTTCCAGCTAGTAAGGATCACATAATTCCTAACAAAGTTTTGACACAGATTCCCAATTCGGGCATTCAGAACATATAGCACGTTGCTGTAAGCAAGCACATTCTCATTCAAAGTTGCAAGTTACTATGTAGGAACAAGTTTGTATAGGTATTTCAAAGATGCCCAGAACTGAGCTAAACTTGGTATGTGTGCAACCTCTACAAATAACTTCATGCCCCAACTCACTTACTTCCCGCTAGTAAGGATCACATAATTCCCAACAAAGTTTTGACACAGATTCCCAATTCGGGCATTCAGAACATATAGCACGTTGCTGTAAGCAAGCACATTCTCATTCAAAGTTGCAAGTTAGTATGTAGGAACAAGTTTCTATAGGTATTTCAAAGATGCCCAGAACTGAGCTAAACTTCGTATGTGTCCAACTCCTAGAAATACCTTCATACCCCATCTCCCTTACTTCCAGCTAGTAAGGATCACATAATTCCTAACAAAATTTGACACAGATTCCCAATTCGGGCATTCAGAACATATAGCACGTTGCTGTAAGCAATCACATTCTCATTCAAAGTTGCAAGTTACTATGTAGGAACAAGTTTGTATAGGTATTTCAAAGATACCCAGAACTGAGCTAAACTTGGTATGTGTCCAACTCCTAGAAATTATTTCATGCCCCATCACCCTTACTTCCAGCTAGTAAGGATCACATAATTCCTAACAAAGTTTTGACACACATTCCCAATTCTGGCATTCAGAAGATGTAGCACGTTGCTGTAAGCAAGCACATTCTCATTCAAAGTTGCAAGTTACTATGTAGGAACAAGTTTGTATAGGTATTTCAAAGATGCCCAGAATTGAGCTAAACTTGGTATGTCTCCAACTCCTAGAAATAACTTCATGCCCCATCTCCCTTACTTCCATCTAGTAAGGATCACATAATTCCTAACAAGGTTTGACACAGATTCCCAATTCGGGCATTCAGAACATATAGCACGTTGCTGTAAGGAAGCACATTCTCATTCAAAGTTGCAAGTTACTAAGTAGGAATAAGTTTGTAAAGGTATTTCAAAGATGCCCAGAACTGAGCTAAACTTGCTATGTCTCCAACTCCTAGAAATAACTTCATGCCTCATCTCCCTTACTTCCAGCTAGTAAGGATCACATAATTCCTAACAAAGATTTGACACAGATTCCCAATTCGGGCATTCAGAACATATAGCACGTTGCTGTAAGCAAGCACATTCTCATTCAAAGTTGCAAGTTACTATGTAGGAACAAGTTTGTATAGGTATTTCAAAGATGCCCAGAACTGAGCTAAACTTGGTATTTGTCCAACCTCTAGAAATAACTTCATGCCCAACTCCCTTACATTCAGCTAGTAAGGATCACATAATTCCTAACAAAGTTTTGACACAGATTCCCAATTCGGGCATTCAGAACATATAGCACGTTGCTGTAAGCAAGCACATTCTCATTCAAAGTTGCAAGTTACTATGTAGGAACAAGTTTGTAAAGGTATTTCAAAGATGCCCAGAACTGAGCTAAACTTGGTATGTCTCCAACTCCTAGAAATAACTTCATGCCCCATCACCCTTACTTCCAGCTAGTAAGGATCACATAATTCCTAACAAAGTTTTGACACAGATTCCCAATTCGGGCATTCAGAACATGTAGCACGTTGCTGTAAGCAAGCACATTCTCATTCAAAGTTGCAAGTTACTATGTAGGAACAAGTTTGTATAGGTATTTCAAAGATGCCCAGAACTGAGCTAAACGTTGTATGTCTCCAACTCCTAGAAATAACTTCATGCCCCATCTTACTTACTTCCAGCTAGTAAGGATCACATAATTTCTAACAAATTTTGACACAGATTCCCAATTCGGGCATTCAGAACATATAGCACGTTGCTGTAAGCAAGCACATTCTCATTCAAAGTTGCAAGTTACTATGTAGGAACAAGTTTGTATAGGTATTTCAAAGATGCCCAGAACTGACCTAAACGTTGTATGTCTCCAACTCCTAGAAATAACTTCATGCCCCATCTCCCTTACTTCCAGCTAGTAAGGATCACATAATTCCTAACAAAGTTTTGACACAGATTCCCAATTCGGGCATTCAGAACATATAGCACGTTGCTGTAAGCAAGCACATTCTCATTCAAAGTTGCAAGTTACTATGTAGGAACAAGTTTGTATAGGTATTTCAAAGATGCCCAGAACTGAGCTAAACTTGGTATGTGTGCAACCTCTACAAATAACTTCATGCCCCAACTCACTTACTTCCCGCTAGTAAGGATCACATAATTCCCAACAAAGTTTTGACACAGATTCCCAATTCGGGCATTCAGAACATATAGCACGTTGCTGTAAGCAAGCACATTCTCATTCAAAGTTGCAAGTTAGTATGTAGGAACAAGTTTCTATAGGTATTTCAAAGATGCCCAGAACTGAGCTAAACTTCGTATGTGTCCAACTCCTAGAAATACCTTCATACCCCATCTCCCTTACTTCCAGCTAGTAAGGATCACATAATTCCTAACAAAATTTGACACAGATTCCCAATTCGGGCATTCAGAACATATAGCACGTTGCTGTAAGCAATCACATTCTCATTCAAAGTTGCAAGTTACTATGTAGGAACAAGTTTGTATAGGTATTTCAAAGATACCCAGAACTGAGCTAAACTTGGTATGTGTCCAACTCCTAGAAATTATTTCATGCCCCATCACCCTTACTTCCAGCTAGTAAGGATCACATAATTCCTAACAAAGTTTTGACACACATTCCCAATTCTGGCATTCAGAAGATGTAGCACGTTGCTGTAAGCAAGCACATTCTCATTCAAAGTTGCAAGTTACTATGTAGGAACAAGTTTGTATAGGTATTTCAAAGATGCCCAGAATTGAGCTAAACTTGGTATGTCTCCAACTCCTAGAAATAACTTCATGCCCCATCTCCCTTACTTCCATCTAGTAAGGATCACATAATTCCTAACAAGGTTTGACACAGATTCCCAATTCGGGCATTCAGAACATATAGCACGTTGCTGTAAGGAAGCACATTCTCATTCAAAGTTGCAAGTTACTAAGTAGGAATAAGTTTGTAAAGGTATTTCAAAGATGCCCAGAACTGAGCTAAACTTGCTATGTCTCCAACTCCTAGAAATAACTTCATGCCTCATCTCCCTTACTTCCAGCTAGTAAGGATCACATAATTCCTAACAAAGATTTGACACAGATTCCCAATTCGGGCATTCAGAACATATAGCACGTTGCTGTAAGCAAGCACATTCTCATTCAAAGTTGCAAGTTACTATGTAGGAACAAGTTTGTATAGGTATTTCAAAGATGCCCAGAACTGAGCTAAACTTGGTATTTGTCCAACCTCTAGAAATAACTTCATGCCCAACTCCCTTACATTCAGCTAGTAAGGATCACATAATTCCTAACAAAGTTTTGACACAGATTCCCAATTCGGGCATTCAGAACATATAGCACGTTGCTGTAAGCAAGCACATTCTCATTCAAAGTTGCAAGTTACTATGTAGGAACAAGTTTGTAAAGGTATTTCAAAGATGCCCAGAACTGAGCTAAACTTGGTATGTCTCCAACTCCTAGAAATAACTTCATGCCCCATCACCCTTACTTCCAGCTAGTAAGGATCACATAATTCCTAACAAAGTTTTGACACAGATTCACAATTCGGGCATTCAGAGCATATAGCACATTGCTGTAAGCAAGCACATTCTCATTCAAAGTTGCAAGTTACTATGTAGGAACAAGTTTGTATAGGTATTTCAAAGATGCCCAGAACTGAGCTAAACTTGGTATGTGTCCAACCTCTAGAAATAACTTCATGCCCCAACTCCCTTACTTCCAGCTAGTAAGGATCACATAATTCCTAACAAAGATTTGACACAGATTCCCAATTCGGGCATTCAGAACATATAGCACGTTGCTGTAAGCAAGCACATTCTCATTCAAAGTTGCAAGTTACTATGTAGGAACAAGTTTGTATAGGTATTTCAAAGATGCCCAGAACTGAGCTAAACTTTGTATGTCTCCAACTCCTAGAAATAACTTCATGCCCCATCTCACTTACTTCCATCTAGTAAGGATCACATAATTTCTAACAAAGTTTTGACACAGATTCCCAATTCGGGCATTCAGAACATATAGCACGTTGCTGTAAGCAAGCACATTCTCATTCAAAGTTGCAAGTTACTATGTAGGAACAAGTTTGTATAGGTATTTCAAAGATGCCCAGAACTGAGCTAAACGTTGTATGTCTCCAACTCCTAGAAATAACTTCATGCACCATCTCCCTTACTTCCAGCTAGTAAGGATCACATAATTCCTAACAAAGTTTTGACACAGATTCCCAATTCGGGCATTCAGAACATGTAGCAAGTTGCTGTAAGCAAGCACATTCAATTCAATGTTGCAAGTTACTATGTAGGAACAAGTTTGTATGGGTATTTCAAAGATGCCCAGAATTGAGCTAAACTGGGTATGTCTCCAACTCCTAGAAATAACTTCATGCCCCATCTCCCTTACTTCCAGCTAGTAAGGATCACATAATTCCTAACAAAGTTTTGACACAGATTCCCAATTCGGGCATTCAGAACATATAGCACGTTGCTGTAAGCAAGCACATTCTCATTCAAATTTGCAAGTTACTATGTAGGAACAAGTTTGTATAGGTATTTCAAAGATGCCCAGAATTAAGCTAAACTTGGTATGTGTCCAACACCTCGAAATAACTTCAGGCCCCATCTCCCTTACTTCCAGCTAGTAAGGATCACATAATTCCTAACAAAGTTTTGACACAGATTCCCAATTCGGGCATTCAGAACGTATGGCACGTTGCTGTAAGCAAGCACATTCTCATTCAAAGTTGCAAGTTACTAAGTAGGAACAAGTTTGTAAAGCTATTTCAAAGAGGCCCAGAACTGAGCTAAACTTGGTATGTCTCCAACTCCTAGAAATAACTTCATGCCCCATCACCCTTACTTCCAGCTAGTAAGGATCACATAATTCCTAACAAAGTTTTGACACAGATTCCCAATTCAGGCATTCAGAACATATAGCACGTTGCTGTAAGCAAGCATATTCTCATTCAAAGTTGCAAGTTACTATGTAGAAACAAGTTTGTATAGGTATTTCAAAGATGCCCAGAACTGAGCTAAACGTTGTATGTCTCCAACTCCTAGAAATAACTTCATGCCCCAACTCCCTTACTTCCAGCTAGTAAGGATCACATAATTCCTAACAAAGTTTTGACACAGATTCCCAATTCGGGCATTTAGATCATATAGCAAGTTGCTGTAAGCAAGCACATTCTCATTCAAAGTTGCAAGTTACTATGTAGGAACAAGTTTGTATAGGTATTTCAAAGATGCCCAGAACTGACCTAAACGTTGTATGTCTCCAACTCCTAGAAAAAACTTCATGCCCCATCTCCCTTACTTCCAGCTAGTAAGGATCACATAATTCCTAACAAAGTATTGACACAGATTCCCAATTCGGGCATTCAGAACATATAGCACGTTGCTGTAAGCAAGCACATTCTCATTCAAAGTTGCAAGTTACTATGTAGGAACAAGTTTGTATAGGTATTTCAAAGATGCCCAGAACTGAGCTAAACGTTGTATGTCTCCAACTCCTAGAAATAACTTCATGCCCCATCTCCCTTACTTCCAGCTAGTAAGGATCACATAATTCCTAACAAAGTTTTGACACAGATTCCCAATTCGGTCATTCAGAACATATAGCACGTTGCTGTAAGCAAGCGCATTCTCATTCAAAGTTGCAAGTTACTATGTAGGAACAAGTTTGTATAGGTATTTCAAAGATGCCCAGAACTGAGCTAATCTTGGTATGTGTCCATCACCTCGAAATAACTTCATGCCCCATCACCCTTACTTCCAGCTAGTAAGGATCACATCATTCCTAACAAAGTTTTGACACAGATTCCCAATTCGGGCATTCAGAACATATAGCACGTTGCTGTAAGCAAGCACATTCTCATTCAAAGTTGCAAGTTACTATGTAGGAACAAGTTTGGAGAGGTATTTCAAAGATGCCCAGAACTGAGCTAAACTTCGTATGTGTCCAACTCCTAGAAATACCTTCATACCACATCTCCCTTACTTCCAGCTAGTAAGGATCACATAAATCCTAACAAAATTTGACACAGATTCCCAATTCGGGCATTCAGAACATATAGCACGTTGCTGTAAGCAATCACATTCTCATTCAAAGTTGCAAGTTACTATGTAGGAACAAGTTTGTATAGGTATTTCAAAGATGCCCAGAACTGACCTAAACTTGGTATGTGTCCAACTCCTAGAAATAACATCATGCCCCAACTCCCTTACTTCCAGCTAGTAAGGACACATAATTCCTAACAAAGTTTTTACACAGATTCCCAATTCGGGCATTCAGAACATGTAGCACGTTGCTGTAAGCAAGCACATTCTCATTCAAAGTTGCAAGTTACTATGTAGGAACAAGTTTGTATAGGTATTTCAAAGATGCCCAGAACTGAGCTAAACGTTGTATGTCTCCAACTCCTAGAAATAACTTCATGCCCCATCTTACTTACTTCCAGCTAGTAAGGATCACATAATTTCTAACAAATTTTGACACAGATTCCCAATTCGGGCATTCAGAACATATAGCACGTTGCTGTAAGCAAGCACATTCTCATTCAAAGTTGCAAGTTACTATGTAGGAACAAGTTTGTATAGGTATTTCAAAGATGCCCAGAACTGACCTAAACGTTGTATGTCTCCAACTCCTAGAAATAACTTCATGCCCCATCTCCCTTACTTCCAGCTAGTAAGGATCACATAATTCCTAACAAAGTTTTGACACAGATTCCCAATTCGGGCATTCAGAACATATAGCACGTTGCTGTAAGCAAGCACATTCTCATTCAAAGTTGCAAGTTACTATGTAGGAACAAGTTTGTATAGGTATTTCAAAGATGCCCAGAACTGAGCTAAACTTGGTATGTGTGCAACCTCTACAAATAACTTCATGCCCCAACTCACTTACTTCCCGCTAGTAAGGATCACATAATTCCCAACAAAGTTTTGACACAGATTCCCAATTCGGGCATTCAGAACATATAGCACGTTGCTGTAAGCAAGCACATTCTCATTCAAAGTTGCAAGTTAGTATGTAGGAACAAGTTTCTATAGGTATTTCAAAGATGCCCAGAACTGAGCTAAACTTCGTATGTGTCCAACTCCTAGAAATACCTTCATACCCCATCTCCCTTACTTCCAGCTAGTAAGGATCACATAATTCCTAACAAAATTTGACACAGATTCCCAATTCGGGCATTCAGAACATATAGCACGTTGCTGTAAGCAATCACATTCTCATTCAAAGTTGCAAGTTACTATGTAGGAACAAGTTTGTATAGGTATTTCAAAGATACCCAGAACTGAGCTAAACTTGGTATGTGTCCAACTCCTAGAAATTATTTCATGCCCCATCACCCTTACTTCCAGCTAGTAAGGATCACATAATTCCTAACAAAGTTTTGACACACATTCCCAATTCTGGCATTCAGAAGATGTAGCACGTTGCTGTAAGCAAGCACATTCTCATTCAAAGTTGCAAGTTACTATGTAGGAACAAGTTTGTATAGGTATTTCAAAGATGCCCAGAATTGAGCTAAACTTGGTATGTCTCCAACTCCTAGAAATAACTTCATGCCCCATCTCCCTTACTTCCATCTAGTAAGGATCACATAATTCCTAACAAGGTTTGACACAGATTCCCAATTCGGGCATTCAGAACATATAGCACGTTGCTGTAAGGAAGCACATTCTCATTCAAAGTTGCAAGTTACTAAGTAGGAATAAGTTTGTAAAGGTATTTCAAAGATGCCCAGAACTGAGCTAAACTTGCTATGTCTCCAACTCCTAGAAATAACTTCATGCCTCATCTCCCTTACTTCCAGCTAGTAAGGATCACATAATTCCTAACAAAGATTTGACACAGATTCCCAATTCGGGCATTCAGAACATATAGCACGTTGCTGTAAGCAAGCACATTCTCATTCAAAGTTGCAAGTTACTATGTAGGAACAAGTTTGTATAGGTATTTCAAAGATGCCCAGAACTGAGCTAAACTTGGTATTTGTCCAACCTCTAGAAATAACTTCATGCCCCAACTCCCTTACATTCAGCTAGTAAGGATCACATAATTCCTAACAAAGTTTTGACACAGATTCCCAATTCGGGCATTCAGAACATATAGCACGTTGCTGTAAGCAAGCACATTCTCATTCAAAGTTGCAAGTTACTATGTAGGAACAAGTTTGTAAAGGTATTTCAAAGATGCCCAGAACTGAGCTAAACTTGGTATGTCTCCAACTCCTAGAAATAACTTCATGCCCCATCACCCTTACTTCCAGCTAGTAAGGATCACATAATTCCTAACAAAGTTTTGACACAGATTCACAATTCGGGCATTCAGAGCATATAGCACATTGCTGTAAGCAAGCACATTCTCATTCAAAGTTGCAAGTTACTATGTAGGAACAAGTTTGTATAGGTATTTCAAAGATGCCCAGAACTGAGCTAAACTTGGTATGTGTCCAACCTCTAGAAATAACTTCATGCCCCAACTCCCTTACTTCCAGCTAGTAAGGATCACATAATTCCTAACAAAGATTTGACACAGATTCCCAATTCGGGCATTCAGAACATATAGCACGTTGCTGTAAGCAAGCACATTCTCATTCAAAGTTGCAAGTTACTATGTAGGAACAAGTTTGTATAGGTATTTCAAAGATGCCCAGAACTGAGCTAAACTTTGTATGTCTCCAACTCCTAGAAATAACTTCATGCCCCATCTCACTTACTTCCATCTAGTAAGGATCACATAATTTCTAACAAAGTTTTGACACAGATTCCCAATTCGGGCATTCAGAACATATAGCACGTTGCTGTAAGCAAGCACATTCTCATTCAAAGTTGCAAGTTACTATGTAGGAACAAGTTTGTATAGGTATTTCAAAGATGCCCAGAACTGAGCTAAACGTTGTATGTCTCCAACTCCTAGAAATAACTTCATGCACCATCTCCCTTACTTCCAGCTAGTAAGGATCACATAATTCCTAACAAAGTTTTGACACAGATTCCCAATTCGGGCATTCAGAACATGTAGCAAGTTGCTGTAAGCAAGCACATTCAATTCAATGTTGCAAGTTACTATGTAGGAACAAGTTTGTATGGGTATTTCAAAGATGCCCAGAATTGAGCTAAACTGGGTATGTCTCCAACTCCTAGAAATAACTTCATGCCCCATCTCCCTTACTTCCAGCTAGTAAGGATCACATAATTCCTAACAAAGTTTTGACACAGATTCCCAATTCGGGCATTCAGAACATATAGCACGTTGCTGTAAGCAAGCACATTCTCATTCAAATTTGCAAGTTACTATGTAGGAACAAGTTTGTATAGGTATTTCAAAGATGCCCAGAATTAAGCTAAACTTGGTATGTGTCCAACACCTCGAAATAACTTCAGGCCCCATCTCCCTTACTTCCAGCTAGTAAGGATCACATAATTCCTAACAAAGTTTTGACACAGATTCCCAATTCGGGCATTCAGAACGTATGGCACGTTGCTGTAAGCAAGCACATTCTCATTCAAAGTTGCAAGTTACTAAGTAGGAACAAGTTTGTAAAGCTATTTCAAAGAGGCCCAGAACTGAGCTAAACTTGGTATGTCTCCAACTCCTAGAAATAACTTCATGCCCCATCACCCTTACTTCCAGCTAGTAAGGATCACATAATTCCTAACAAAGTTTTGACACAGATTCCCAATTCAGGCATTCAGAACATATAGCACGTTGCTGTAAGCAAGCATATTCTCATTCAAAGTTGCAAGTTACTATGTAGAAACAAGTTTGTATAGGTATTTCAAAGATGCCCAGAACTGAGCTAAACGTTGTATGTCTCCAACTCCTAGAAATAACTTCATGCCCCAACTCCCTTACTTCCAGCTAGTAAGGATCACATAATTCCTAACAAAGTTTTGACACAGATTCCCAATTCGGGCATTTAGATCATATAGCAAGTTGCTGTAAGCAAGCACATTCTCATTCAAAGTTGCAAGTTACTATGTAGGAACAAGTTTGTATAGGTATTTCAAAGATGCCCAGAACTGACCTAAACGTTGTATGTCTCCAACTCCTAGAAAAAACTTCATGCCCCATCTCCCTTACTTCCAGCTAGTAAGGATCACATAATTCCTAACAAAGTATTGACACAGATTCCCAATTCGGGCATTCAGAACATATAGCACGTTGCTGTAAGCAAGCACATTCTCATTCAAAGTTGCAAGTTACTATGTAGGAACAAGTTTGTATAGGTATTTCAAAGATGCCCAGAACTGAGCTAAACGTTGTATGTCTCCAACTCCTAGAAATAACTTCATGCCCCATCTCCCTTACTTCCAGCTAGTAAGGATCACATAATTCCTAACAAAGTTTTGACACAGATTCCCAATTCGGTCATTCAGAACATATAGCACGTTGCTGTAAGCAAGCGCATTCTCATTCAAAGTTGCAAGTTACTATGTAGGAACAAGTTTGTATAGGTATTTCAAAGATGCCCAGAACTGAGCTAATCTTGGTATGTGTCCATCACCTCGAAATAACTTCATGCCCCATCACCCTTACTTCCAGCTAGTAAGGATCACATCATTCCTAACAAAGTTTTGACACAGATTCCCAATTCGGGCATTCAGAACATATAGCACGTTGCTGTAAGCAAGCACATTCTCATTCAAAGTTGCAAGTTACTATGTAGGAACAAGTTTGTAGAGGTATTTCAAAGATGCCCAGAACTGAGCTAAACTTCGTATGTGTCCAACTCCTAGAAATACCTTCATACCACAACTCCCTTACTTCCAGCTAGTAAGGATCACATAATTCCTAACAAAGATTTGACACAGATTCCCAATTCGGGCATTCAGAACATATAGCACGTTGCTGTAAGCAAGCACATTCTCATTCAAAGTTGCAAGTTACTATGTAGGAACAAGTTTGTATAGGTATTTCAAAGATGCCCAGAACTGAGCTAAACTTTGTATGTCTCCAACTCCTAGAAATAACTTCATGCCCCATCTCACTTACTTCCATCTAGTAAGGATCACATAATTTCTAACAAAGTTTTGACACAGATTCCCAATTCGGGCATTCAGAACATATAGCACGTTGCTGTAAGCAAGCACATTCTCATTCAAAGTTGCAAGTTACTATGTAGGAACAAGTTTGTATAGGTATTTCAAAGATGCCCAGAACTGAGCTAAACGTTGTATGTCTCCAACTCCTAGAAATAACTTCATGCACCATCTCCCTTACTTCCAGCTAGTAAGGATCACATAATTCCTAACAAAGTTTTGACACAGATTCCCAATTCGGGCATTCAGAACATGTAGCAAGTTGCTGTAAGCAAGCACATTCAATTCAATGTTGCAAGTTACTATGTAGGAACAAGTTTGTATGGGTATTTCAAAGATGCCCAGAATTGAGCTAAACTGGGTATGTCTCCAACTCCTAGAAATAACTTCATGCCCCATCTCCCTTACTTCCAGCTAGTAAGGATCACATAATTCCTAACAAAGTTTTGACACAGATTCCCAATTCGGGCATTCAGAACATATAGCACGTTGCTGTAAGCAAGCACATTCTCATTCAAATTTGCAAGTTACTATGTAGGAACAAGTTTGTATAGGTATTTCAAAGATGCCCAGAATTAAGCTAAACTTGGTATGTGTCCAACACCTCGAAATAACTTCAGGCCCCATCTCCCTTACTTCCAGCTAGTAAGGATCACATAATTCCTAACAAAGTTTTGACACAGATTCCCAATTCGGGCATTCAGAACGTATGGCACGTTGCTGTAAGCAAGCACATTCTCATTCAAAGTTGCAAGTTACTAAGTAGGAACAAGTTTGTAAAGCTATTTCAAAGAGGCCCAGAACTGAGCTAAACTTGGTATGTCTCCAACTCCTAGAAATAACTTCATGCCCCATCACCCTTACTTCCAGCTAGTAAGGATCACATAATTCCTAACAAAGTTTTGACACAGATTCCCAATTCAGGCATTCAGAACATATAGCACGTTGCTGTAAGCAAGCATATTCTCATTCAAAGTTGCAAGTTACTATGTAGAAACAAGTTTGTATAGGTATTTCAAAGATGCCCAGAACTGAGCTAAACGTTGTATGTCTCCAACTCCTAGAAATAACTTCATGCCCCAACTCCCTTACTTCCAGCTAGTAAGGATCACATAATTCCTAACAAAGTTTTGACACAGATTCCCAATTCGGGCATTTAGATCATATAGCAAGTTGCTGTAAGCAAGCACATTCTCATTCAAAGTTGCAAGTTACTATGTAGGAACAAGTTTGTATAGGTATTTCAAAGATGCCCAGAACTGACCTAAACGTTGTATGTCTCCAACTCCTAGAAAAAACTTCATGCCCCATCTCCCTTACTTCCAGCTAGTAAGGATCACATAATTCCTAACAAAGTATTGACACAGATTCCCAATTCGGGCATTCAGAACATATAGCACGTTGCTGTAAGCAAGCACATTCTCATTCAAAGTTGCAAGTTACTATGTAGGAACAAGTTTGTATAGGTATTTCAAAGATGCCCAGAACTGAGCTAAACGTTGTATGTCTCCAACTCCTAGAAATAACTTCATGCCCCATCTCCCTTACTTCCAGCTAGTAAGGATCACATAATTCCTAACAAAGTTTTGACACAGATTCCCAATTCGGTCATTCAGAACATATAGCACGTTGCTGTAAGCAAGCGCATTCTCATTCAAAGTTGCAAGTTACTATGTAGGAACAAGTTTGTATAGGTATTTCAAAGATGCCCAGAACTGAGCTAATCTTGGTATGTGTCCATCACCTCGAAATAACTTCATGCCCCATCACCCTTACTTCCAGCTAGTAAGGATCACATCATTCCTAACAAAGTTTTGACACAGATTCCCAATTCGGGCATTCAGAACATATAGCACGTTGCTGTAAGCAAGCACATTCTCATTCAAAGTTGCAAGTTACTATGTAGGAACAAGTTTGTAGAGGTATTTCAAAGATGCCCAGAACTGAGCTAAACTTCGTATGTGTCCAACTCCTAGAAATACCTTCATACCACAACTCCCTTACTTCCAGCTAGTAAGGATCACATAATTCCTAACAAAGATTTGACACAGATTCCCAATTCGGGCATTCAGAACATATAGCACGTTGCTGTAAGCAAGCACATTCTCATTCAAAGTTGCAAGTTACTATGTAGGAACAAGTTTGTATAGGTATTTCAAAGATGCCCAGAACTGAGCTAAACTTTGTATGTCTCCAACTCCTAGAAATAACTTCATGCCCCATCTCACTTACTTCCATCTAGTAAGGATCACATAATTTCTAACAAAGTTTTGACACAGATTCCCAATTCGGGCATTCAGAACATATAGCACGTTGCTGTAAGCAAGCACATTCTCATTCAAAGTTGCAAGTTACTATGTAGGAACAAGTTTGTATAGGTATTTCAAAGATGCCCAGAACTGAGCTAAACGTTGTATGTCTCCAACTCCTAGAAATAACTTCATGCACCATCTCCCTTACTTCCAGCTAGTAAGGATCACATAATTCCTAACAAAGTTTTGACACAGATTCCCAATTCGGGCATTCAGAACATGTAGCAAGTTGCTGTAAGCAAGCACATTCAATTCAATGTTGCAAGTTACTATGTAGGAACAAGTTTGTATGGGTATTTCAAAGATGCCCAGAATTGAGCTAAACTGGGTATGTCTCCAACTCCTAGAAATAACTTCATGCCCCATCTCCCTTACTTCCAGCTAGTAAGGATCACATAATTCCTAACAAAGTTTTGACACAGATTCCCAATTCGGGCATTCAGAACATATAGCACGTTGCTGTAAGCAAGCACATTCTCATTCAAATTTGCAAGTTACTATGTAGGAACAAGTTTGTATAGGTATTTCAAAGATGCCCAGAATTAAGCTAAACTTGGTATGTGTCCAACACCTCGAAATAACTTCAGGCCCCATCTCCCTTACTTCCAGCTAGTAAGGATCACATAATTCCTAACAAAGTTTTGACACAGATTCCCAATTCGGGCATTCAGAACGTATGGCACGTTGCTGTAAGCAAGCACATTCTCATTCAAAGTTGCAAGTTACTAAGTAGGAACAAGTTTGTAAAGCTATTTCAAAGAGGCCCAGAACTGAGCTAAACTTGGTATGTCTCCAACTCCTAGAAATAACTTCATGCCCCATCACCCTTACTTCCAGCTAGTAAGGATCACATAATTCCTAACAAAGTTTTGACACAGATTCCCAATTCAGGCATTCAGAACATATAGCACGTTGCTGTAAGCAAGCATATTCTCATTCAAAGTTGCAAGTTACTATGTAGAAACAAGTTTGTATAGGTATTTCAAAGATGCCCAGAACTGAGCTAAACGTTGTATGTCTCCAACTCCTAGAAATAACTTCATGCCCCAACTCCCTTACTTCCAGCTAGTAAGGATCACATAATTCCTAACAAAGTTTTGACACAGATTCCCAATTCGGGCATTTAGATCATATAGCAAGTTGCTGTAAGCAAGCACATTCTCATTCAAAGTTGCAAGTTACTATGTAGGAACAAGTTTGTATAGGTATTTCAAAGATGCCCAGAACTGACCTAAACGTTGTATGTCTCCAACTCCTAGAAAAAACTTCATGCCCCATCTCCCTTACTTCCAGCTAGTAAGGATCACATAATTCCTAACAAAGTATTGACACAGATTCCCAATTCGGGCATTCAGAACATATAGCACGTTGCTGTAAGCAAGCACATTCTCATTCAAAGTTGCAAGTTACTATGTAGGAACAAGTTTGTATAGGTATTTCAAAGATGCCCAGAACTGAGCTAAACGTTGTATGTCTCCAACTCCTAGAAATAACTTCATGCCCCATCTCCCTTACTTCCAGCTAGTAAGGATCACATAATTCCTAACAAAGTTTTGACACAGATTCCCAATTCGGTCATTCAGAACATATAGCACGTTGCTGTAAGCAAGCGCATTCTCATTCAAAGTTGCAAGTTACTATGTAGGAACAAGTTTGTATAGGTATTTCAAAGATGCCCAGAACTGAGCTAATCTTGGTATGTGTCCATCACCTCGAAATAACTTCATGCCCCATCACCCTTACTTCCAGCTAGTAAGGATCACATCATTCCTAACAAAGTTTTGACACAGATTCCCAATTCGGGCATTCAGAACATATAGCACGTTGCTGTAAGCAAGCACATTCTCATTCAAAGTTGCAAGTTACTATGTAGGAACAAGTTTGTAGAGGTATTTCAAAGATGCCCAGAACTGAGCTAAACTTCGTATGTGTCCAACTCCTAGAAATACCTTCATACCACATCTCCCTTACTTCCAGCTAGTAAGGATCACATAAATCCTAACAAAATTTGACACAGATTCCCAATTCGGGCATTCAGAACATATAGCACGTTGCTGTAAGCAATCACATTCTCATTCAAAGTTGCAAGTTACTATGTAGGAACAAGTTTGTATAGGTATTTCAAAGATGCCCAGAACTGAGCTAAACGTTGTATGTCTCCAAATCCTAGAAATAACTTCATGCCCCATCTCCCTTACTTCCATCTAGTAAGGATCACATAATTCCTAAAAGTGTTTTGACACAGATTCCCAATTCGGGCATTCAGAACATATAGCACGTTGCTGTAAGCAAGCACATTCTCATTCAAAGTTGCAAGTTACTATGTAGGAACAAGTTTGTAAAGGTATTTCAAAGATGCCCAGAACTGAGCTAAACTTGGTATGTCTCCAATCTCTAGAAATAACTTCATGCCCCATCACCCTTACTTCCAGCTAGTAAAGATCACATAATTCCTAACAAAGTTTTGACACAGATTCCCAATTCGGGCATTCAGAACATATAGCACGTTGCTGTAAGCAAGCACATTCTCATTCAAAGTTGCAAGTTACTATGTAGGAACAAGTTTGTATAGGTATTTTAAAGACGCCCAGAACTGAGCTAAACGTGGTATGTGTCCAACTCCTAGAAATAACTTCATGCCCCATCTCCCTTACTTCCTGCTAGTAAGGATCACATAATTCCTAACAAAGTTTTGACACAGATTCCCAATTCGGGCATTCAGAACATATAGCACGTTGCTGTAAGCAAGCACATTCTCATTCAAAGTTGCAAGTTACTATGTAGGAACAAGTTTGTATAGGTATTTCAAAGATGCCCAGAACTGAGCTAAACCTGGTATGTGTCCAACTCCTGGAAATAACTTCATGCCCCAACTCCCTTACTTCCAGCTAGTAAGGATCACATAATTCCTAACAAAATTTGACACAGATTCCCAATTCGGGCATTCAGAACACATAGCACGTTGATGTAAGCAAGCACATTCTCATTCAAAGTTGCAAGTTACTATGTAGGAACAAGTTTGTATAGGTATTTCAAAGATGCCCAGAACTGAGCTTAACGTTGTATGTCTGCAACTCCTAGAAGTAACTTCATGCCCCATCTCCCTTACTTCCAGCTAGTAAGGATCTCATAATTCCTAACAAAGTTTTGACACAGATTCCAAATTCG
Source organism: Diceros bicornis minor (assembly GCF_020826845.1). Lineage (NCBI taxonomy): Eukaryota > Metazoa > Chordata > Mammalia > Perissodactyla > Rhinocerotidae > Diceros > Diceros bicornis. The sequence goes on from NW_026691718.1 coordinate 1,239,943, forward strand.
GGCATTCAGAACATGTAGCACGTTGCTGTAAGCAAGCACATTCTCATTCAAAGTTGCAGGTTACTATGTAGGAACAAGTTTGAATAGGTATTTCAAAGAGGCCCAGAATTGAGCTAAACTTGGTATGTGTCCAACCTCTAGAAATAACTTCATGCCCCATCACCCTTACTTCCAGCTAGTAAGGATCACATAATTCCTAACAAAGTTTTGACACAGATTCCCAATTCGGGCATTCAGAACATATAGAACGTTGCTGTAAGCAAGCACATTCTCATTCATAGTTGCAAGTTACTATGTAGGAACAAGTTTGTATAGGTATTTCAAAGATGCCCAGAACTGAGCTAAACTTCGTGTGTGTCCAACTCCTAGAAATACCTTCATACCCCATCTCCCTTACTTCCAGCTAGTAAGGATCACATAATTCCTAACAAAATTTGACACAGATTCCCAATTCGGGCATTCAGAACATATAGCACGTTGCTGTAAGCAATCACATTCTCATTCAAAGTTGCAAGTTACTATGTAGGAACAAGTTTGTATAGGTATTTCAAAGATGCCCAGAACTGACCTAAACTTGGTATGTGTCCAACTCCTAGAAATAACTTCATGCCCCAACTCCCTTACTTCCAGCTAGTAAGGATCACATAATTCCTAACAAAGTTTTTACACAGATTCCCAATTCGGGCATTCAGAACATGTAGCACGTTGCTGTAAGCAAGCACATTCTCATTCAAAGTTGCAAGTTACTATGTAGGAACAAGTTTGTATAGGTATTTCAAAGATGACCAGAACTGAGCTAAACGTTGTATGTCTCCAACTCCTAGAAATAACTTCATGCCCCATCTCACTTACTTCCAGCTAGTAAGGATCACATAATTTCTAACAAATTTTGACACAGATTCCCAATTCGGGCATTCAGAACATATAGCACGTTGCTGTAAGCAAGCACATTCTCATTCAAAGTTGCAAGTTACTATGTAGGAACAAGTTTGTATAGGTATTTCTAAGATGCCCAGAACTGACCTAAACGTTGTATGTCTCCAACTCCTAGAAATAACTTCATGCCCCATCTCCCTTACTTCCAGCTAGTAAGGATCACATAATTCCTAACAAAGTTTTGACACAGATTCCCAATTCGGGCATTCAGAACATATAGCACGTTGCTGTAAGCAAGCACATTCTCATTCAAAGTTGCAAGTTACTATGTAGGAACAAGTTTGTATAGGTATTTCAAAGATACCCAGAACTGAGCTAAACTTGGTATGTGTGCAACCTCTACAAATAACTTCATGCCCCAACTCACTTACTTCCAGCTAGTAAGGATCACATAATTCCTAACAAAGTTTTGACACAGATTCCCAATTCGGGCATTCAGAACATATAGCACGTTGCTGTAAGCAAGCACATTCTCATTCAAAGTTGCAAGTTACTATGTAGGAACAAGTTTCTATAGGTATTTCAAAGATGCCCAGAACTGAGCTAAACTTCGTATGTGTCCAACTCCTAGAAATACCTTCATACCCCATCTCCCTTACTTCCAGCTAGTAAGGATCACATAATTCCTAACAAAATTTGACACAGATTCCCAATTCGGGCATTCAGAACATATAGCACGTTGCTGTAAGCAATCACATTCTCATTCAACGTTGCAAGTTACTATGTAGGAACAAGTTTGTATAGGTATTTCAAAGATACCCAGAACTGAGCTAAACTTGGTATGTGTCCAACTCCTAGAAATTATTTCATGCCCCATCACCCTTACTTCCAGCTAGTAAGGATCACATAATTCCTAACAAAGTTTTGACACACATTCCCAATTCTGGCATTCAGAAGATGTAGCACGTTGCTGTAAGCAAGCACATTCTCATTCAAAGTTGCAAGTTACTATGTAGGAACAAGTTTGTATAGGTATTTCAAAGATGCCCAGAACTGAGCTAAACTTGGTATTTGTCCAACCTCTAGAAATAACTTCATGCCCCAACTCCCTTACATTCAGCTAGTAAGGATCACATAATTCCTAACAAAGTTTTGACACAGATTCCCAATTCGGGCATTCAGAACATATAGCACGTTGCTGTAAGCAAGCACATTCTCATTCAAAGTTGCAAGTTACTATGTAGGAACAAGTTTGTAAAGGTATTTCAAAGATGCCCAGAACTGAGCTAAACTTGGTATGTCTCCAACTCCTAGAAATAACTTCATGCCCCATCACCCTTACTTCCAGCTAGTAAGGATCACATAATTCCTAACAAAGATTTGACACAGATTCACAATTCGGGCATTCAGAGCATATAGCACATTGCTGTAAGCAAGCACATTCTCATTCAAAGTTGCAAGTTACTATGTAGGAACAAGTTTGTATAGGTATTTCAAAGATGCCCAGAACTGAGCTAAACTTGGTATGTGTCCAACCTCTAGAAATAACTTCATGCCCCAACTCCCTTACTTCCAGCTAGTAAGGATCACATAATTCCTAACAAAGATTTGACACAGATTCCCAATTCGGGCATTCAGAACATATAGCACGTTGCTGTAAGCAAGCACATTCTCATTCAAAGTTGCAAGTTACTATGTAGGAACAAGTCTGTATAGGTATTTCAAAGATGCCCAGAACTGAGCTAAACTTGGTATGTGTCCAACTCCTAGAAATAACTTCATGCCCCAACTCCCTTACTTCCAGCTAGTAAGGATCACATAATTCCTAACAAAATTTGACACAGATTCCCAATTCGGGCATTCAGAACACATAGCACGTTGATGTAAGCAAGCACATTCTCATTCAAAGTTGCAAGTTACTATGTAGGAACAAGTTTGTATAGGTATTTCAAAGATGCCCAGAACTGAGCTAAACGTTGTATGTCTGCAACTCCTAGAAGTAACTTCATGCCCCATCTCCCTTACTTCCAGCTAGTAAGGATCTCATAAATCCTAACAAAGTTTTGACACAGATTCCAAATTCGGGCATTCAGAACATGTAGCACGTTGCTGTAAGCAAGCACATTCTCATTCAAAGTTGCAGGTTACTATGTAGGAACAAGTTTGTAAAGGTATTTCAAAGAGGCCCAGAATTGAGCTAAACTTGGTATGTGTCCAACCTCTAGAAATAACTTCATGCCCCAACTCCCTTACTTCCAGCTAGTAAGGATCACATAATTCCTAACAAAGTTTTGACACAGATTCCCAATTCGGGCATTCAGAACATATAGAACGTTGCTGTAAGCAAGCACATTCTCATTCATAGTTGCAAGTTACTATGTAGGAACATGTTTGTATAGGTATTTCAAAGATGCCCAGAACTGAGCTAAACTTCGTGTGTGTCCAACTCCTAGAAATACCTTCATACCCCATCTCCCTTACTTCCAGCTAGTAAGGATCACATAATTCCTAACAAAATTTGACACAGATTCCCAATTCGGGCATTCAGAACATATAGCACGTTGCTGTAAGCAATCACATTCTCATTCAAAGTTGCAAGTTACTATGTAGGAACAAGTTTGTATAGGTATTTCAAAGATGCCCAGAACTGACCTAAACTTGGTATGTGTCCAACTCCTAGAAATAACATCATGCCCCAACTCCCTTACTTCCAGCTAGTAAGGACACATAATTCCTAACAAAGTTTTTACACAGATTCCCAATTCGGGCATTCAGAACATGTAGCACGTTGCTGTAAGCAAGCACATTCTCATTCAAAGTTGCAAGTTACTATGTAGGAACAAGTTTGTATAGGTATTTCAAAGATGCCCAGAACTGAGCTAAACGTTGTATGTCTCCAACTCCTAGAAATAACTTCATGCCCCATCTTACTTACTTCCAGCTAGTAAGGATCACATAATTTCTAACAAATTTTGACACAGATTCCCAATTCGGGCATTCAGAACATATAGCACGTTGCTGTAAGCAAGCACATTCTCATTCAAAGTTGCAAGTTACTATGTAGGAACAAGTTTGTATAGGTATTTCAAAGATGCCCAGAACTGACCTAAACGTTGTATGTCTCCAACTCCTAGAAATATCTTCATGCCCCATCTCCCTTACTTCCAGCTAGTAAGGATCACATAATTCCTAACAAAGTTTTGACACAGATTCCCAATTCGGGCATTCAGAACATATAGCACGTTGCTGTAAGCAAGCACATTCTCATTCAAAGTTGCAAGTTACTATGTAGGAACAAGTTTGTATAGGTATTTCAAAGATGCCCAGAACTGAGCTAAACTTGGTATGTGTGCAACCTCTACAAATAACTTCATGCCCCAACTCACTTACTTCCCGCTAGTAAGGATCACATAATTCCCAACAAAGTTTTGACACAGATTCCCAATTCGGGCATTCAGAACATATAGCACGTTGCTGTAAGCAAGCACATTCTCATTCAAAGTTGCAAGTTAGTATGTAGGAACAAGTTTCTATAGGTATTTCAAAGATGCCCAGAACTGAGCTAAACTTCGTATGTGTCCAACTCCTAGAAATACCTTCATACCCCATCTCCCTTACTTCCAGCTAGTAAGGATCACATAATTCCTAACAAAATTTGACACAGATTCCCAATTCGGGCATTCAGAACATATAGCACGTTGCTGTAAGCAATCACATTCTCATTCAAAGTTGCAAGTTACTATGTAGGAACAAGTTTGTATAGGTATTTCAAAGATACCCAGAACTGAGCTAAACTTGGTATGTGTCCAACTCCTAGAAATTATTTCTTGCCCCATCACCCTTACTTCCAGCTAGTAAGGATCACATAATTCCTAACAAAGTTTTGACACACATTCCCAATTCTGGCATTCAGAAGATGTAGCACGTTGCTGTAAGCAAGCACATTCTCATTCAAAGTTGCCAGTTACTATGTAGGAACAAGTTTGTATAGGTATTTCAAAGATGCCCAGAATTGAGCTAAACTTGGTATGTCTCCAACTCCTAGAAATAACTTCATGCCCCATCTCCCTTACTTCCATCTAGTAAGGATCACATAATTCCTAACAAGGTTTGACACAGATTCCCAATTCGGGCATTCAGAACATATAGCACGTTGCTGTAAGGAAGCACATTCTCATTCAAAGTTGCAAGTTACTAAGTAGGAATAAGTTTGTAAAGGTATTTCAAAGATGCCCAGAACTGAGCTAAACTTGCTATGTCTCCAACTCCTAGAAATAACTTCATGCCTCATCTCCCTTACTTCCAGCTAGTAAGGATCACATAATTCCTAACAAAGATTTGACACAGATTCCCAATTCGGGCATTCAGAACATATAGCACGTTGCTGTAAGCAAGCACATTCTCATTCAAAGTTGCAAGTTACTATGTAGGAACAAGTTTGTATAGGTATTTCAAAGATGCCCAGAACTGAGCTAAACTTGGTATTTGTCCAACCTCTAGAAATAACTTCATGCCCCAACTCCCTTACATTCAGCTAGTAAGGATCACATAATTCCTAACAAAGTTTTGACACAGATTCCCAATTCGGGCATTCAGAACATATAGCACGTTGCTGTAAGCAAGCACATTCTCATTCAAAGTTGCAAGTTACTATGTAGGAACAAGTTTGTATAGGTATTTCAAAGATGCCCAGAACTGAGCTAAACTTGGTATGTCTCCAACTCCTAGAAATAACTTCATGCCCCATCACCCTTACTTCCAGCTAGTAAGGATCACATAATTCCTAACAAAGTTTTGACACAGATTCACAATTCGGGCATTCAGAGCATATAGCACATTGCTGTAAGCAAGCACATTCTCATTCAAAGTTGCAAGTTACTATGTAGGAACAAGTTTGTATAGGTATTTCAAAGATGCCCAGAACTGAGCTAAACTTGGTATGTGTCCAACCTCTAGAAATAACTTCATGCCCCAACTCCCTTACTTCCAGCTAGTAAGGATCACATAATTCCTAACAAAGATTTGACACAGATTCCCAATTCGGGCATTCAGAACATATAGCACGTTGCTGTAAGCAAGCACATTCTCATTCAAAGTTGCAAGTTACTATGTAGGAACAAGTTTGTATAGGTATTTCAAAGATGCCCAGAACTGAGCTAAACGTTGTATGTCTCCAACTCCTAGAAATAACTTCATGCCCCATCTCACTTACTTCCATCTAGTAAGGATCACATAATTTCTAACAAAGTTTTGACACAGATTCCCAATTCGGGCATTCAGAACATATAGCACGTTGCTGTAAGCAAGCACATTCTCATTCAAAGTTGCAAGTTACTATGTAGGAACAAGTTTGTATAGGTATTTCAAAGATGCCCAGAACTGAGCTAAACGTTGTATGTCTCCAACTCCTAGAAATAACTTCATGCACAATCTCCCTTACTTCCAGCTAGTAAGGATCACATAATTCCTAACAAAGTTTTGACACAGATTCCCAATTCGGGCATTCAGAACATGTAGCAAGTTGCTGTAAGCAAGCACATTCAATTCAATGTTGCAAGTTACTATGTAGGAACAAGTTTGTATGGGTATTTCAAAGATGCCCAGAATTGAGCTAAACTGGGTATGTCTCCAACTCCTAGAAATAACTTCATGCCCCATCTCCCTTACTTCCAGCTAGTAAGGATCACATAATTCCTAACAAAGTTTTGACACAGATTCCCAATTCGGGCATTCAGAACATATAGCACGTTGCTGTAAGCAAGCACATTCTCATTCAAAGTTGCAAGTTACTATGTAGGAACAAGTTTGTATAGGTATTTCAAAGATGCCCAGAATTAAGCTAAACTTGGTATGTGTCCAACACCTCGAAATAACTTCAGGCCCCATCTCCCTTACTTCCAGCTAGTAAGGATCACATAATTCCTAACAAAGTTTTGACACAGATTCCCAATTCGGGCATTCAGAACATATGGCACGTTGCTGTAAGCAAGCACATTCTCATTCAAAGTTGCAAGTTACTAAGTAGGAACAAGTTTGTAAAGCTATTTCAAAGAGGCCCAGAACTGAGCTAAACTTGGTATGTCTCCAACTCCTAGAAATAACTTCATGCCCCATCACCCTTACTTCCAGCTAGTAAGGATCACATAATTCCTAACAAAGTTTTGACACAGATTCCCAATTCAGGCATTCAGAACATATAGCACGTTGCTGTAAGCAAGCATATTCTCATTCAAAGTTGCAAGTTACTATGTAGAAACAAGTTTGTATAGGTATTTCAAAGATGCCCAGAACTGAGCTAAACGTTGTATGTCTCCAACTCCTAGAAATAACTTCATGCCCCAACTCCCTTACTTCCAGCTAGTAAGGATCACATAATTCCTAACAAAGTTTTGACACAGATTCCCAATTCGGGCATTTAGATCATATAGCAAGTTGCTGTAAGCAAGCACATTCTCATTCAAAGTTGCAAGTTACTATGTAGGAACAAGTTTGTATAGGTATTTCAAAGATGCCCAGAACTGACCTAAACGTTGTATGTCTCCAACTCCTAGAAAAAACTTCATGCCCCATCTCCCTTACTTCCAGCTAGTAAGGATCACATAATTCCTAACAAAGTATTGACACAGATTCCCAATTCGGGCATTCAGAACATATAGCACGTTGCTGTAAGCAAGCACATTCTCATTCAAAGTTGCAAGTTACTATGTAGGAACAAGTTTGTATAGGTATTTCAAAGATGCCCAGAACTGAGCTAAACGTTGTATGTCTCCAACTCCTAGAAATAACTTCATGCCCCATCTCCCTTACTTCCAGCTAGTAAGGATCACATAATTCCTAACAAAGTTTTGACACAGATTCCCAATTCGGTCATTCAGAACATATAGCACGTTGCTGTAAGCAAGCGCATTCTCATTCAAAGTTGCAAGTTACTATGTAGGAACAAGTTTGTATAGGTATTTCAAAGATGCCCAGAACTGAGCTAATCTTGGTATGTGTCCATCACCTCGAAATAACTTCATGCCCCATCACCCTTACTTCCAGCTAGTAAGGATCACATCATTCCTAACAAAGTTTTGACACAGATTCCCAATTCGGGCATTCAGAACATATAGCACGTTGCTGTAAGCAAGCACATTCTCATTCAAAGTTGCAAGTTACTATGTAGGAACAAGTTTGTAGAGGTATTTCAAAGATGCCCAGAACTGAGCTAAACTTCGTATGTGTCCAACTCCTAGAAATACCTTCATACCACATCTCCCTTACTTCCAGCTAGTAAGGATCACATAAATCCTAACAAAATTTGACACAGATTCCCAATTCGGGCATTCAGAACATATAGCACGTTGCTGTAAGCAATCACATTCTCATTCAAAGTTGCAAGTTACAATGTAGGAACAAGTTTGTATAGGTATTTCAAAGATGCCCAGAACTGAGCTAAACGTTGTATGTCTCCAACTCCTAGAAATAACTTCATGCCCCATCTCCCTTACTTCCATCTAGTAAGGATCACATAATTCCTAAAAGTGTTTTGACACAGATTCCCAATTCGGGCATTCAGAACATATAGCACGTTGCTGTAAGCAAGCACATTCTCATTCAAAGTTGCAAGTTACTATGTAGGAACAAGTTTGTAAAGGTATTTCAAAGATGCCCAGAACTGAGCTAAACTTGGTATGTCTCCAATCTCTAGAAATAACTTCATGCCCCATCACCCTTACTTCCAGCTAGTAAGGATCACATAATTCCTAACAAAGTTTTGACACAGATTCCCAATTCGGGCATTCAGAACATATAGCACGTTGCTGTAAGCAAGCACATTCTCATTCAAAGTTGCAAGTTACTATGTAGGAACAAGTTTGTATAGGTATTTTAAAGACGCCCAGAACTGAGCTAAACGTGGTATGTGTCCAACTCCTAGAAATAACTTCATGCCCCATCTCCCTTACTTCCTGCTAGTAAGGATCACATAATTCCTAACAAATTTTTGACACAGATTCCCAATTCGGGCATTCAGAACATATAGCACGTTGCTGTAAGCAAGCACATTCTCATTCAAAGTTGCAAGTTACTATGTAGGAACAAGTTTGTATAGGTATTTCAAAGATGCCCAGAACTGAGCTAAACCTGGTATGTGTCCAACTCCTGGAAATAACTTCATGCCCCAACTCCCTTACTTCCAGCTAGTAAGGATCACATAATTCCTAACAAAATTTGACACAGATTCCCAATTCGGGCATTCAGAACACATAGCACGTTGATGTAAGCAAGCACATTCTCATTCAAAGTTGCAAGTTACTATGTAGGAACAAGTTTGTATAGGTATTTCAAAGATGCCCAGAACTGAGCTTAACGTTGTATGTCTGCAACTCCTAGAAGTAACTTCATGCCCCATCTCCCTTACTTCCAGCTAGTAAGGATCTCATAATTCCTAACAAAGTTTTGACACAGATTCCAAATTCGGGCATTCAGAACATGTAGCACGTTGCTGTAAGCAAGCACATTCTCATTCAAAGTTGCAGGTTACTATGTAGGAACAAGTTTGTATAGGTATTTCAAAGAGGCCCAGAATTGAGCTAAACTTGGTATGTGTCCAACCTCTAGAAATAACTTCATGCCCCATCACCCTTACTTCCAGCTAGTAAGGATCACATAATTCCTAACAAAGTTTTGACACAGATTCCCAATTCGGGCATTCAGAACATATAGAACGTTGCTGTAAGCAAGCACATTCTCATTCATAGTTGCAAGTTACTATGTAGGAACAAGTTTGTATAGGTATTTCAAAGATGCCCAGAACTGAGCTAAACTTCGTGTGTGTCCAACTCCTAGAAATACCTTCATACCCCATCTCCCTTACTTCCAGCTAGTAAGGATCACATAATTCCTAACAAAATTTGACACAGATTCCCAATTCGGGCATTCAGAACATATAGCACGTTGCTGTAAGCAATCACATTCTCATTTAAAGTTGCAAGTGACTATGTAGGAACAAGTTTGTATAGGTATTTCAAAGATGCCCAGAACTGACCTAAACTTGGTATGTGTCCAACTCCTAGAAATAACTTCATGCCCCAACTCCCTTACTTCCAGCTAGTAAGGATCACATAATTCCTAACAAAGTTTTTACACAGATTCCCAATTCGGGCATTCAGAACATGTAGCACGTTGCTGTAAGCAAGCACATTCTCATTCAAAGTTGCAAGTTACTATGTAGGAACAAGTTTGTATAGGTATTTCAAAGATGACCAGAACTGAGCTAAACGTTGTATGTCTCCAACTCCTAGAAATAACTTCATGCCCCATCTCACTTACTTCCAGCTAGTAAGGATCACATAATTTCTAACAAATTTTGACACAGATTCCCAATTCGGGCATTCAGAACATATAGCACGTTGCTGTAAGCAAGCACATTCTCATTCAAAGTTGCAAGTTACTATGTAGGAACAAGTTTGTATAGGTATTTCAAAGATGCCCAGAACTGACCTAAACGTTGTATGTCTCCAACTCCTAGAAATAACTTCATGCCCCATCTCCCTTACTTCCAGCTAGTAAGGATCACATAATTCCTAACAAAGTTTTGACACAGATTCCCAATTCGGGCATTCAGAACATATAGCACGTTGCTGTAAGCAAGCACATTCTCATTCAAAGTTGCAAGTTACTATGTAGGAACAAGTTTGTATAGGTATTTCAAAGATTCCCAGAACTGAGCTAAACTTGGTATGTGTGCAACCTCTACAAATAACTTCATGCCCCAACTCAATTACTTCCAGCTAGTAAGGATCACATAATTCCTAACAAAGTTTTGACACAGATTCCCAATTCGGGCATTCAGAACATATAGCACGTTGCTGTAAGCAAGCACATTCTCATTCAAAGTTGCAAGTTACTATGTAGGAACAAGTTTCTATAGGTATTTCAAAGATGCCCAGAACTGAGCTAAACTTCGTATGTGTCCAACTCCTAGAAATACCTTCATACCCCATCTCCCTTACTTCCAGCTAGTAAGGATCACATAATTCCTAACAAAATTTGACACAGATTCCCAATTCGGGCATTCAGAACATATAGCACGTTGCTGTAAGCAATCACATTCTCATTCAAAGTTGCAAGTTACTATGTAGGAACAAGTTTGTATAGGTATTTCAAAGATACCCAGAACTGAGCTAAACTTGGTATGTGTCCAACTCCTAGAAATTATTTCATGCCCCATCACCCTTACTTCCAGCTAGTAAGGATCACATAATTCCTAACAAAGTTTTGACACACATTCCCAATTCTGGCATTCAGAAGATGTAGCACGTTGCTGTAAGCAAGCACATTCTCATTCAAAGTTGCAAGTTACTATGTAGGAACAAGTTTGTATAGGTATTTCAAAGATGCCCAGAATTGAGCTAAACTTGGTATGTCTCCAACTCCTAGAAATAACTTCATGCCCCATCTCCCTTACTTCCATCTAGTAAGGATCACATAATTACTAACAAAGATTTGACACAGATTCCCAGTTCGGGCATTCAGAACATATAGCACGTTGCTGTAAGCAAGCACATTCTCATTCAAAGTTGCAAGTTACTAAGTAGGAATAAGTTTGTAAAGGTATTTCAAAGATGCCCAGAACTGAGCTAAACTTGCTATGTCTCCAACTCCTAGAAATAACTTCATGCCCCATCTCCCTTACTTCCAGCTAGTAAGGATCACATAATTCCTAACAAAGTTTTGACACAGATTCCCAATTCGGGCATTCAGAACATATAGCACGTTGCTGTAAGCAAGCACATTCTCATTCAAAGTTGCAAGTTACTATGTAGGAACAAGTTTGTATAGGTATTTCAAAGATGCCCAGAACTGAGCTAAACTTGTTATTTGTCCAACCTCTAGAAATAACTTCATGCCCCAACTCCCTTACATTCAGCTAGTAAGGATCACATAATTCCTAACAAAGTTTTGACACAGATTCCCAATTCGGACATTCAGAACATATAGCACGTTGCTGTAAGCAAGCACATTCTCATTCAAAGTTGCAAGTTACTATGTAGGAACAAGTTTGTAAAGGTATTTCAAAGATGCCCAGAACTGAGCTAAACTTGGTATGTCTCCAACTCCTAGAAATAACTTCATGCCCCATCACCCTTACTTCCAGCTAGTAAGGATCACATAATTCCTAACAAAGTTTTGACACAGATTCACAATTCGGGCATTCAGAGCATATAGCACATTGCTGTAAGCAAGCACATTCTCATTCAAAGTTGCAAGTTACTATGTAGGAACAAGTTTGTATAGGTATTTCAAAGATGCCCAGAACTGAGCTAAACTTGGTATGTGTCCAACCTCTAGAAATAACTTCATGCCCCAACTCCCTTACTTCCAGCCAATAAGGATCACATAATTCCTAACAAAGATTTGACACAGATTCCCAATTCGGGCATTCAGAACATATAGCACGTTGCTGTAAGCAAGCACATTCTCATTCAAAGTTGCAAGTTACTATGTAGGAACAAGTTTGTATAGGTATTTCAAAGATGCCCAGAACTGAGCTAAACGTTGTATGTCTCCAACTCCTAGAAATAACTTCATGCCCCATCTCACTTACTTCCAGCTAGTAAGGATCACATAATTTCTAACAAAGTTTTGACACAGATTCCCAATTCGGGCATTCAGAACATATAGCACGTTGCTGTAAGCAAGCACATTCTCATTCAAAGTTGCAAGTTACTATGTAGGAACAAGTTTGTATAGGTATTTCAAAGATGCCCAGAACTGAGCTAAACGTTGTATGTCTCCAACTCCTAGAAATAACTTCATGCCCCATCTCCCTTACTTCCAGCTAGTAAGGATCACATAATTCCTAACAAAGTTTTGACACAGATTCCCAATTCGGGCATTCAGAACATGTAGCAAGTTGCTGTAAGCAAGCACATTCAATTCAATGTTGCAAGTTACTATGTAGGAACAAGTTTTTATGGGTATTTCAAAGATGCCCAGAATTGAGCTAAACTGGGTATGTCTCCAACTCCTAGAAATAACTTCATGCCCCATCTCCCTTACTTCCATCTAGTAAGGATCACATAATTCCTAACAAAGTTTTGACACAGATTCCCAATTCGGGCATTCAGAACATATAGCACGTTGCTGCAAGCAAGCACATTCTCATTCAAAGTTGCAAGTTACTATATAGGAACAATTTTGTATAGGTATTTCAAAGATGCCCAGAACTGAGCTAAACTTGGTATGTGTCCCACTCCTAGAAATAACTTCATGCCCCATCTACCTTACTTCCAGCTAGTAAGGATCACATAATTCCTAACAAAGTTTTGACACAGATTCCCAATTCGGGCATTCAGAACATGTAGCAGGTTGCTGTAAGCAAGCACATTCTCATTCAAAGTTGTAAGTTACTATGTAGGAACAAGTTTGTATAGGTATTTCAAAGATGCCCAGAACTAAGCTAAACGTTGTATGTCTCCAACTCCTAGAAATAACTTCATGCCCCATCTCCCTTACTTCCATCTAGTAAGTATCACATAATTCCTAAGTGTTTTGACACAGATTCCCAATTCGGGCATTCAGAACATATAGCACGTTGCTGTAAGCAAGCACATTCTCATTCAAAGTTGCAAGTTACTATGTAGGAACAAGTTTGTAAAGGTATTTCAAAGATGCCCAGAACTGAGCTAAATTTGGTATGTCTCCAACCTCTAGAAATAACTTCATGCCCCATCACCCTTACTTCCAGCTAGTAAGGATCACATAATTCCTAACAAAGTTTTGACACACATTCCCAATTCTGGCATTCAGAAGATGTAGCACGTTGCTGTAAGCAAGCACATTCTCATTCAAAGTTGCAAGTTACTATGTAGGAAAAAGTTTGTATAGGTATTTCAAAGATGCCCAGAATTGAGCTAAACTTGGTATGTCTCCAACTCCTAGAAATAACTTCATGCCCCATCTCCATTACTTCCAGTTAGTAAGGATCACATAATTCCTAACAAAGATTTGACACAGATTCCCAGTTCGGGCATTCAGAACATATAGCACGTTGCTGTAAGCAAGCACATTCTCATTCAAAGTTGCAAGTTACTAAGTAGGAATAAGTTTGTAAAGGTATTTCAAAGATGCCCAGAACTGAGCTAAACTTGGTATGTGTCCAACTCCTAGAAATAACTTCATGCCCCATCTCCCTTACTTCCAGCTAGTAAGGATCACATAATTCCTAACAAAGTTTTGACACAGATTCCCAATTTGGGCATTCAGAACATATAGCACGTTGCTGTAAGCAAGCACATTCTCATTCAAAGTTGCAAGTTACTATGTAGGAACAAGTTTGTATAGGTATTTCAAAGATGCCCAGAACTGAGCTAAACTTGGTATTTGTCCAACCTCTAGAAATAACTTCATGCCCCAACTCCCTTACATTCAGCTAGTAAGGATCACATAATTCCTAACAAAGTTTTGACACAGATTCCCAATTCGGGCATTCAGAACATATAGCACGTTGCTGTAAGCAAGCACATTCTCATTCAAAGTTGCAAGTTACTATGTAGGAACAATTTTGTAAAGGTATTTCAAAGATGCCCAGAACTGAGCTAAACTTGGTATGTCTCCAACTCCTAGAAACAACTTCATGCCCCATCACCCTTACTTCCAGCTAGTAAGGATCACATAATTCCTAACAAAGTTTTGACACAGATTCACAATTCGGGCATTCAGAGCATATAGCACATTGCTGTAAGCAAGCACATTCTCATTCAAAGTTGCAAGTTACTATGTAGGAACAAGTTTGTATAGGTATTTCAAAGATGCCCAGAACTGAGCTAAACTTGGTATGTGTCCAACCTCTAGAAATAACTTCATGCCCCAACTCCCTTACTTCCAGCTAGTAAGGATCACATAATTCCTAACAAAGATTTGACACAGATTCCCAATTCGGGCATTCAGAACATATAGCACGTTGTTGTAAGCAAGCACATTCTCATTCAAAGTTGCAAGTTACTATGTAGGAACAAGTTTGTATAGGTATTTCAAAGATGCCCAGAACTGAGCTAAACGTTGTATGTCTCCAACTCCTAGAAATAACTTCATGCCCCATCTCACTTACTTCCAGCTAGTAAGGATCACATAATTTCTAACAAAGTTTTGACACAGATTCCCAATTCGGGCATTCAGAACATATAGCACGTTGCTGTAAGCAAGCACATTCTCATTCAAAGTTGCAAGTTACTATGTAGGAACAAGTTTGTATAGGTATTTCAAAGATGCCCAGAACTGAGCTAAACGTTGTATGTCTCCAACTCCTAGAAATAACTTCATGCCCCATCTCCCTTACGTCCAGCTAGTAAGGATCACATAATTCCTAACAAAGTTTTGACACAGATTCCCAATTCGGGCATTCAGAACATGTAGCAAGTTGCTGTAAGCAAGCACATTCAATTCAATGTTGCAAGTTACTATGTAGGAACAAGTTTGTAAAGGTATTTCAAAGATGCCCAGAACTGAGCTAAATTTGGTATGTCTCCAACCTCTAGAAATAACTTCATGCCCCATCACCCTTACTTCCAGCTAGTAAGGATCACATAATTCCTAACAAAATTTTGACACAGATTCCCAATTCGGGCATTCAGAACATATAGCACGTTGCTGTAAGCAAGCACATTCTCATTCAAAGTTGCAAGTTACTATGTAGGAACAAGTGTGTATAGGTATTTTAAAGACGCCCAGAACTGAGCTAAACGTGGTATGTGTCCAACTCCTAGAAATAACTTCATGCCCCATCTCCCTTACTTCCTGCTAGTAAGGATCACATAATTCCTAACAAAGTTTTGACACAGATTCCCAATTCGGGCATTCAGAACATATAGCACGTTGCTGTAAGCAAGCACATTCTCATTCAAAGTTGCAAGTTACTATGTAGGAACAAGTTTGTATAGGTATTTCAAAGATGCCCCGAACTGAGCTAAACTTGGTATGTGTCCAACTCCTAGAAATAACTTCATGCCCCAACTCCCTTACTTCCAGCTAGTAAGGATCACATAATTCCTAACAAAATTTGACAAGGATTCCCAATTCGGGCATTCAGAACACATAGCACGTTGATGTAAGCAAGAACATTCTCATTCAAAGTTGCAAGTTACTATGTAGGAACAAGTTTGTATAGGTATTTCAAAGATGCCCAGAACTGAGCTAAACGTTGTATGTCTGCAACTCCTAGAAGTAACTTCATGCCCCATCTCCCTTACTTCCAGCTAGTAAGGATCTCATAATTCCTAACAAAGTTTTGACAGAGATTCCAAATTCGGGCATTCAGAACATGTAGCACGTTGCTGTAAGCAAGCACATTCTCATTCAAAGTTGCAAGTTACTATGTAGGAACAAGTTTGTATAGGTATTTCAAAGATGCCCAGAATTGAGCTAAACTTGGTATGTGTCCAACCTCTAGAAATAACTTCATGCCCCAACTCCCTTACTTCCAGCTAGTAAGGATCACATAATTCCTAACAAAGTTTTGACACAGATTCCCAATTCGGGCATTCAGAACATATAGAACGTTGCTGTAAGCAAGCACATTCTCATTCAAAGTTGCAAGTTACTATGTAGGAACAAGTTTGTATAGGTATTTCAAAGATGCCCAGAACTGAGCTAAACTTCGTATGTGTCCAACTCCTAGAAATACCTTCATACCCCATCTCCCTTACTTCCAGCTAGTAAGGATCACATAATTCCTAACAAAATTTGACACAGATTCCCAATTCGGGCATTCAGAACATATAGCACGTTGCTGTAAGCAATCACATTCTCATTCAAAGTTGCAAGTTACTATGTAGGAACAAGTTTGTATAGGTATTTCAAAGATGCCCAGAACTGAGCTAAACTTGGTATGTGTCCAACTCCTCGAAATAACTTCATGCCCCAACTCCCTTACTTCCAGCTAGTAAGGATCACATAATTCCTAACAAAGTTTTGACACAGATTCCCAATTCGGGCATTCAGAAGATGTAGCACGTTGCTGTAAGCAAGCATATTCTCATTCAAAGTTGCAAGTTACTATGTAGGAACAAGTTTGTATAGGTATTTCAAAATGCCCAGAACTGAGCTAAACGTTGTATGTCTCCAACTCCTAGAAATAACTTCATGCCCCATCTCACTTACTTCCAGCTAGTAAGGATCACATAATTTCTAACAAAGTTTTGACACAGATTCCCAATTCGGGCATTCAGAACATGTAGCACGTTGCTGTAAGCAAGCACATTCTCATTCAAAGTTGCAAGTTACTATGTAGGAACAAGTTTGTATAGGTATTTCAAAGATGCCCAGAACTGACCTAAACGTTGTATGTCTCCAACTCGTAGAAATAACTTCATGCCCCATCTCCCTTACTTCCAGCTAGTAAGGATGACATAATTCCTAACAAAGTTTTGACACAGATTCCCAATTCGGGCATTCAGAACATGTTGCACGTTGCTGTAAGCAAGCACATTCTCATTCAAAGTTGCAAGATACTATGTAGGAACAAGTTTGTATAGGTATTTCAAAGATGCCCAGAACTGAGCTAAACTTGGTATGTGTGCAACCTCTACAAATAACTTCATGCCCCAACTCACTTACTTCCAGCTAGTAAGGATCACATAATTCCTAACAAAGTTTTGACACAGATTCCCAATTCGGGCATTCAGAACATATAGCACGTTGCTGTAAGCAAGCACATTCTCATTCAAAGTTGCACTTTACTATGTAGGAACAAGTTTGTATAGGTATTTCAAAGATGCCCAGAACTGAGCTAAACTTCGTATGTGTCCAACTCCTAGAAATACCTTCATACCCCATCTCCCTTACTTCCAGCTAGTAAGGATCACATAATTCCTAACAAAATTTGACACAGATTCCCAATTCGGGCATTCAGAACATATAGCACGTTGCTGTAAGCAATCACATTCTCATTCAAAGTTGCAAGTTACTATGTAGGAACAAGTTTGTATAGGTATTTCAAAGATACCCAGAACTGAGCTAAACTTGGTATGTGTCCAACTCCTAGAAATTACTTCATGCCCCATCACCCTTACTTCCAGCTAGTAAGGATCACATAATTCCTAACAAAGTTTTGACACACATTCCCAAATCTGGCATTCAGAAGATGTAGCACGTTGCTGTAAGCAAGCACATTCTCATTCAAAGTTGCAAGTTACTATGTAGGAACAAGTTTGTATAGGTATTTCAAAGATGCCCAGAATTGAGCTAAACTTGGTATGTCTCCAACTCCTAGAAATAACTTCATGCCCCATCTCCCTTACTTCCATCTAGTAAGGATCACATAATTCCTAACAAAGTTTTGACACAGATTCCCAATTCGGGCATTCAGAACATATAGCACGTTGCTGTAAGCAAGCACATTCTCATTCAAAGTTGCAAGTTACTAAGTAGGAACAAGTTTGTAAAGGTATTTCAAAGATGCCCAGAACTGAGTTAACTTGGTATATCTCCAACTCCTAGAAATAACTTCATGCCCCATCTCCCTTACTTCCAGCTAGTAAGGATCACATAATTCCTAACAAAGTTTTGACACAGATTCCCAATTCGGGCATTCAGAACATATAGCACGTTGCTGTAAGCAAGCACATTCTCATCCAAGTTGCAAGTTACTATGTAGGAACAAGTTTGAATAGCTATTTCAAAGATGCCCAGAACTGAGCTAAACTTGGTATGTCTCCAACTCCTAGAAATAACTTCATGCCCCATCTCCCTTACTTCCAGCTAGTAAGGATCACAAAATTCCTAACAAAGTTTTGACACAGATTCCCAATTCGGGCATTCAGAACATATAGCACATTGCTGTAAGCAAGCACATTCTCATTCAAAGTTTCAAGTTACTAAGTAGGAACAAGTTTGTAAAGGTATTTCAAAGATGCCCAGAATTGAGCTAAACTTGGTATGTCTCCAACTCCTAGAAATAACTTCATGCCCCATCACCCTTACTTCCAGCTAGTAAGGATCACATAATTCCTAACAAAGTTTTGACACAGATTCACAATTCGGGCATTCAGAGCATATAGCACGTTGCTGTAAGCAAGCACATTCTCATTCAAAGTTGCAAGTTACTATGTAGGAACAAGTTTGTATAGGTATTTCAAAGATGCCCAGAACTGAGCTAAACTTGGTATGTGTCCAACCTCTAGAAATAACTTCATGCCCCAACTCCCTTACTTCCAGCTAGTAAGGATCACATAATTCCTAACAAAGATTTGACACAGATTCCCAATTCGGGCATTCAGAACATATAGCACGTTGCTGTAAGCAAGCACATTCTCATTCAAAGTTGCAAGTTACTATGTAGGAACAAGTTTGTATAGGTATTTCAAAGATGCCCAGAACTGAGCTAAACTTGGTATGTGTCCAACTCCTCGAAATAACTTCATGCCCCATCTCACTTACTTCCAGCTAGTAAGGATCACATAATTTCTAACAAAGTTTTGACACAGATTTAGATTCGGGCATTCAGATCATGTAGCACGTTGCTGTAAGCAAGCACATTCTCATTCAAAGTTGCAAGTTACTATGTAGGAACAAGTTTGTATAGGTATTTCAAAGATGCCCAGAACTGACCTAAACCTTGTATGTCTCCAACTCCTAGAAACAACTTCATGCCCCATCTCCCTTACTTCCAGCTAGTAAGGATGACATAATTCCTAACAAAGTTTTGACACAGATTCCCAATTCGGGCATTCAGAACATATAGCACGTTGCTGTAAGCAAGCACATTCTCATTCAAAGTTGCAAGATACTATGTAGGAACAAGTTTGTATAGGTATTTCAAAGATGCCCAGAACTGAGATAAACTTGGTATGTGTGCAACCTCTACAAATAACTTCATGCCCCAACTCACTTACTTCCAGCTAGTAAGGATCACATAATTCCTAACAAAGTTTTGACACAAATTCCCAATTCGGGCATTCAGAACACATAGCACGTTGCTGTAAGCAAGCACATTCTCATTCAAAGTTGCAAGTTACTATGTAGGAACAAGTTTGTATAGGTATTTCAAAGATGCCCAGAACTGAGCTAAACTTCGTATGTGTCCAACTCCTAGAAATACCTTCATACCCATTCTCCCTTACTTCCAGCTAGTAAGGATCACATAATTCCTAACAAAATTTGACACAGATTCCCAATTCGGGCATTCAGAACATATAGCACGTTGCTGTAAGCAATCACATTCTCATTCAAAGTTGCAAGTTACTATGTAGGAACAAGTTTGTATAGGTATTTCAAAGATACCCAGAACTGAGCTAAACTTGGTATGTGTCCAACTCCTAGAAATTACTTCATGCCCCATCACCCTTACTTCCAGCTAGTAAGGATCACATAATTCCTAACAAAGTTTTGACACACATTCCCAAATCTGGCATTCAGAAGATGTAGCACGTTGCTGTAAGCAAGCACATTCTCATTCAAAGTTGCAAGTTACTATGTAGGAACAAGTTTGTATAGGTATTTCAAAGATGCCCAGAATTGAGCTAAACTTGGTATGTCTCCAACTCCTAGAAATAACTTCATGCCCCATCTCCCTTACTTCCATCTAGTAAGGATCACATAATTCCTAACAAAGATTTGACACAGATTCCCAATTCGGGCATTCAGAACATATAGCACGTTGCTGTAAGCAAGCACATTCTCATTCAAAGTTGCAAGTTACTAAGTAGGAACAAGTTTGTAAAGGTATTTCAAAGATGCCCAGAACTGAGTTAACTTGGTATATCTCCAACTCCTAGAAATAACTTCATGCCCCATCTCCCTTACTTCCAGCTAGTAAGGATCACATAATTCCTAACAAAGTTTTGACACAGATTCCCAATTCGGGCATTCAGAACATATAGCACGTTGCTGTAAGCAAGCACATTCTCATCCAAGTTGCAAGTTCCTAAGTAGGAACAAGTTTGAATAGGTATTTCAAAGATGCCCAGAACTGAGCTAAACTTGGTATGTCTCCAACTCCTAGAAATAACTTCATGCCCCATCTCCCTTACTTCCAGCTAGTAAGGATCACAAAATTCCTAACAAAGTTTTGACACAGATTCCCAATTCGGGCATTCAGAACATATAGCACGTTGCTGTAAGCAAGCACATTCTCATTCAAAGTTTCAAGTTACTAAGTAGGAACAAGTTTGTAAAGGTATTTGAAAGATGCCCAGAATTGAGCTAAACTTGGTATGTCTCCAACTCCTAGAAATAACTTCATGCCCCATCACCCTTACTTCCAGCTAGTAAGGATCACATAATTCCCAACAAAGTTTTGACACAGATTCACAATTCGGGCATCCAGAGCATATAGCACGTTGCTGTAAGCAAGCACATTCTCATTCAAAGTTGCAAGTTACTATGTAGGAACAAGTTTGTATGGGTATTTCAAAGATGCCCAGAACTGAGCTAAACTTGGTATGTGTCCAACCTCTAGAAATAACTTCATGCCCCAACTCCCTTACTTCCAGCTAGTAAGGATCACATAATTCCTAACAAAGATTTGACACAGATTCCCAATTCGGGCATTCAGAACATATAGCACGTTGCTGTAAGCAAGCACATTCTCATTCAAAGTTGCAAGTTACTATGTAGGAACAAGTTTGTATAGGTATTTCAAAGATGCCCAGAACTGAGCTAAACGTTGTATGTCTCCAACTCCTAGAAATAACTTCATGCCCCATCTCACTTACTTCCAGCTAGTAAGGATCACATAATTTCTAACAAAGTTTTGACACAGATTCCCAATTTGGGCATTCAGAACATATAGCACGTTCCTGTAAGCAAGCACATTCTCATTCAAAGTTGCAAGTTACTATGTAGGAACAAGTTTGTATAGGTATTTCAAAGATGCCCAGAACTGAGCTAAACTTGGTATGTCTCCAACTCCTAGAAATAACTTCATGCCCCATCTCCCTTACTTCCAGCTAGTAAGGATCACATAATTCCTAACAAAGTTTTGGCACAGATTCCCAATTCGGGCATTCAGAACATGTAGCAAGTTGCTGTAAGCAAACACATTCAATTCAATGTTGCAAGTTACTATGTAGGAACAAGTTTGTATGGGTATTTCAAAGATGCCCAGAATTGAGCTAAACTTGGTATGTCTCCAACTCCTAGATATAACTTCATGCCCCATCTCCCTTACTTCCATCTAGTAAGGATCACATAATTCCTAACAAAGTTTTGACACAGATTCCCAATTCGGGCATTCAGAACATATAGCACGTTGCTGTAAGCAAGCACATTCTCATTCAAAGTTGCAAGTTACTATATAGGAACAATTTTTTATAGGTATTTCAAAGATGCCCAGAACTGAGCTAAACTTGGTATGTGTCCCACTCCTAGAAATAACATCATGCCCCATCTCCCTTACTTCCATCTAGTAAGGATAACATAATTCCTAACAAAGTTTTGACACAGATTCCCAATTCGGGCATTCAGAACATGTAGCAGGTTGCTGTAAGCAAGCACATTCTCATTCAAAGTTGCAAGTTACTATGTAGGAACAAGTTTGTATAGGTATTTCAAAGATGCCCAGAACTAAGCTAAAAGTTTTATGTCTCCAACTCCTAGAAATAACTTCGTGCCCCATCTCCCTTACTTCCATCTAGTAAGGATCACATAATTCCTAAGTGTTTTGACACAGATTCCCAATTAGGGCATTCAGAACATATAGCACGTTGCTGTAAGCAAGCACATTCTCATTCAAAGTTGCAAGTTACTATGTAGGAACAAGTTTGTATAGGTATTTCAAAGATGCCCAGAATTGAGCTAAACTTGGTATGTGTCCAACCTCTAGAAATAACTTCATGCCCCAACTCCCTTACATCCAGCTAGTAAGGATCACATAATTCCTAACAAAGTTTTGACACAGATTCCCAATTCGGGCATTCAGAACATATAGAACGTTGCTGTAAGCAAGCACATTCTCATTCATAGTTGCAAGTTACTATGTAGGAACAAGTTTGTATAGGTATTTCAAAGATGCCCAGAACTGAGCTAAACTTCGTGTGTGTCCAACTCCTAGAAATACCTTCATACCCCATCTCCCTTACTTCCAGCTAGTAAGGATCACATAATTCCTAACAAAATTTGACACAGATTCCCAATTCGGGCATTCAGAACATATAGCACGTTGCTGTAAGCAATCACATTCTCATTCAAAGTTGCAAGTTACTATGTAGGAACAAGTTTGTATAGGTATTTCAAAGATGCCCAGAACTGACCTAAACTTGGTATGTGTCCAACTCCTAGAAATAACTTCATGCCCCAACTCCCTTACTTCCAGCTAGTAAGGATCACATAATTCCTAACAAAGTTTTTACACAGATTCCCAATTCGGGCATTCAGAACATGTTGCACGTTGCTGTAAGCAAGCACATTCTCATTCAAAGTTGCAAGTTACTATGTAGGAACAAGTTTGTATAGGTATTTCAAAGATGCCCAGAACTGAGCTAAACGTTGTATGTCTCCAACTCCTAGAAATAACTTCATGCCCCATCTCACTTACTTCCAGCTAGTAAGGATCACATAATTTCTAACAAAGTTTTGACACAGATTCCCAATTCGGGCATTCAGAACATATAGCACGTTGCTGTAAGCAAGCACATTCTCATTCAAAGTTGCAAGTTACTATGTAGGAACAAGTTTGCATAGGTATTTCAAAGATGCCCAGAACTGACCTAAACGTTGTATGTCTCCAACTCCTAGAAATAACTTCATGCCCCATCTCCCTTACTTCCAGCTACTAAGGATCACATAATTCCTAACAAAGTTTTGACACAGATTCCCAATTCGGGCATTCAGAACATATAGCACGTTGCTGTAAGCAAGCACATTCTCATTCAAAGTTGCAAGTTACTATGTAGGAACAAGTTTGTATAGGTATTTCAAAGATGCCCAGAACTGAGCTAAACTTGGTATGTGTGCAACCTCTACAAATAACTTCATGCCCCAACTCACTTACTTCCAGCTAGTAAGGATCACATAATTCCTAACAAAGTTTTGACACAGATTCCCAATTCGGGCATTCAGAACATATAGCACGTTGCTGTAAGCAAGCACATTCTCATTCAAAGTTGCAAGTTACTATGTAGGAACAAGTTTGTATAGGTATTTCAAAGATGCCCAGAACTGAGCTAAACTTGGTATGTCTCCAACTCCTAGAAATAACTTCATGCCCCATCTCCCTTACTTCCAGCTAGTAAGGATCACATAATTCCTAACAATGTTTTGACACAGATTCCCAATTCGGGCATTCAGAACATGTAGCAAGTTGCTGTAAGCAAGCACATTCAATTCAATGTTGCAAGTTACTATGTAGGAACAAGTTTGTATGGGTATTTCAAAGATGCCCAGAATTGAGCTAAACTTGGTATGTCTCCAACTCCTAGAAATAACTTCATGCCCCATCTCCCTTACTTCCATCTAGTAAGGATCACATAATTCCTAACAAAGTTTTGACACAGATTCCCAATTCGGGCATTCAGAACATATAGCACGTTGCTGTAAGCAAGCACATTCTCATTCAAAGTTGCAAGTTACTATATAGGAACAATTTTGTATAGGTATTTCAAAGATGCCCAGAACTGAGCTAAACTTGGTATGTGTCCCACTCCTAGAAATAACTTCATGCCCCATCTCCCTTACTTCCAGCTAGTAAGGATCACATAATTCCTAACAAAGTTTTGACACAGATTCCCAATTCGGGCATTCAGAACATGTAGCAGGTTGCTGTAAGCAAGCACATTCTCATTCAACGTTGCAAGTTACTATGTAGGAACAAGTTTGTATAGGTATTTCAAAGATGCCCAGAACTAAGCTAAAAGTTGTATGTCTCCAACTCCTAGAAATAACTTCGTGCTCCATCTCCCTTACTTCCATCTAGTAAGGATCACATAATTCCTAAGTGTTTTGACACAGATTCCCAATTCGGGAATTCAGAACATATAGCACGTTGCTGTAAGCAAGCACATTCTCATTCAAAGTTGCAAGTTACTATGTAGGAACAAGTTTGTATAGGTATTTCAAAGATGCCCAGAACTGAGCTAAACTTGGTATGTGTCCCACTCCTAGAAATAACTTCATGCCCCATCTCCCTTACTTCCAGCTAGTAAGGATCACATAATTCCTAACAAAGTTTTGACACAGATCCCCAATTCGGGCATTCAGAACATATAGCACGTTGCTGTAAGCAAGCACATTCTCATTCAAAGTTGCAAGTTACTATGTAGGAACAAGTTTGTATAGGTATTTCAAAGATGCCCAGAACTGAGCTAAACTTGGTATGTGTCCAACTCCTAGAAATAACTTCATGCCCCATCTCACTTACTTCCAGCTAGTAAGGATCACATAATTCCTAACAAAGTTTTGACACAGATTCCCAATTCGGGCATTCAGAACATGTAGCACGTTGCTGTAAGCAAGCACATTCTCATTCAAAGTTGCAAGATACTATGTAGGAACAAGTGTGTATAGGTATTTCAAAGATGCAGAGAACTGAGCTAAACTTGGTATGTCTCCAACTCCTAGAAATAACTTCATGCCCCATCTCCCTTACTTCCATCTAGTAAGGATCACATAATTCCTAAAAGTGTTTTGACACAGATTCCCAATTGGGGCATTCAGAACATATAGCACGTTGCTGTAAGCAAGCACATTCTCATTCAAAGTTGCAAGGTACTATGTAGGAACAGGTTTGTATAGGTATTTTAAAGACGCCCAGAACTGAGCTAAACTTGGTATGTGTCCAACCTCTAGAAATAACTTCATGCCCCAAATCCCTTACTTCCTGCTAGTAAGGATCACATAATTCCTAACAAAGTTTTGACACAGATTCCCAATTCGGGCATTCAGAACATATAGCACGTTGCTGTAAGCAAGCACATTCTCATTCAAAGTTGCAAGTTACTATGTAGGAACAAGTTTGTATAGGTATTTAAAAGATGCCCAGAACTGAGCTAGACTTGGTATGTGTCCAACACCTAGAAATAACTTCATGCCCCAACTCCCTTACTTCCAGCTAGTAAGGATCACATAATTCCTAACAAAGTTTTGACACAGATTCCCAATTCGGGCATTCATAACATATAGCACGTTGATGTAAGCAAGCACATTCTCATTCAAAGTTGCAAGTTACTATGTAGGAACAAGTTTGTATAGGTATTTCAAAGATGCTCAGAACTGAGCTAAACTTGGTATGTCTCCAACTCCTAGAAATAACTTCATGCCCCATCTCCCTTACTTCCAGCTAGTAAGGATCACATAATTTCTAACAAAGTTTTGACACAGATTCCCAATTCGGGCATTCAGAACATATAGCACGTTGCTGTAAGCAAGCACATTTTCATTCAAAGTTGCAAGTTAATATGTAGGAACAAGTTTGTATAGGAATTTCAAAGATGCCCAGAACTGAGCTAAACGTTGTATGTCTCCAACTCCTAGAAATAACTTCATGCCCCATCTCCCTTACTTCCAGCTAGTAAGGATCACATAATTCCTAACAAAGTTTTGACACAGATTCCCAATTCGGGCATTCATAACATATAGCACGTTGATGTAAGCAAGCACATTCTCATTCAAAGTTGCAAGTTACTATGTAGGAACTAGTTTGTATAGGTATTTCAAAGATGCCCAGAACTGAGCTAAACGTTGTATGTCTCCAACTCCTAGAAATAACTTCATGCCCCATCTCCCTTTCTTCCAGCTAGTAAGGATCACATAATTCCTAACAAAGTTTTGACACAGATTCACAATTCGGTCTTTCAGAACATGTAGCAAGTTGCTGTAAGCAAGCACATTCAATTCAAAGTTGCAAGTTACTATGTAGGAACAAGTTTGTATAGGTATTTCAACGATGCCCAGAATTGAGCTAAACTTGGTATGTCTCCAACTCCTAGAAATAACTTCATGCCCCATCTCCCTTACTTCCATCTAGTAAGGATCACATAATTCCTAACAAAGTTTTGACACAGATTCCCAATTCGGGCATTCAGAACATATAGCACGTTGCTGTAAGCAAGCACATTCTCATTCAAAGTTGCAAGTTACTATGTAGGAACAAGTTTGTATAGGTATTTCAAAGATGCCCAGAACTGAGCTAAACTTGGTATGTGTCCAAACTTTAGAAATAACTTCATGCCCCAACTCCCTTACTTCCAGCTAGTAAGGATCACATAATTCCTAACAAAGTTTTGACACAGATTGCCAATTCGGGCATTCTGAACATATAGCAAGTTGCTGTAAGCAAGCACATTCTCATTCAAAGTTGCAAGTTACTATGTAGGAACAAGTGTGTATAGGTATTTCAATGATGCCCAGAACTGAGCTAAACGTTGTATGTCTCCAACTCCTAGAAATAACTTCATGACCCATCTCCCTTACTTCCACCTAGTAAGGATCACATTATTCCTAACAAAGTTTTGACACAGATTCCCAATTCGGGCATTCAGAACATATAGCACGTTGCTGTAAGCAAGCACCTTCTCATTCAAAGTTGCAAGTTACTATGTAGGAACAAGTTTGTATAGGTATTTCAAAGATGCCCAGAACTGAGTTAAACGTTGTATGTCTAAAACTCCTAGAAATAACTTCATGCCCCATCTCCCTTACTTCCAGGTAGTAAGGATCACATAATTCCTAACAAAGTTTTGACACAGATTCACAATTTGTGGATTCAGAACATATAGCACGTTGCTGTAAGCAAGCACATTCTCATTCAAAGTTGCAAGTTACTATGTAGGAACAAGTTTGTATAGGTATTTCAAAGATGCCCAGAACTGAGCTAAACTTGGTATGTGTCCAACCTCTAGAAATAACTTCATGCCCCAACTCCCTTACTTCCAGCTAGTAAGGATCACATAATTCCTAACAAAATTTTGACACAGATTACCAATTCGGGCATTCAGAACATATAGCACGTTGCTGTAAGCAAACACATTCTGATTCAAAGTTGCAAGTTACTATGTAGGAACAAGTTTGAATATGTATTTCAAAGATGCCCAGAACTAAGCTAAACGTTGTATGTCTCCAACTCATAGAAATAACTTCATGCCCCATCTCCCTTACTTCCAGCTAGTAAGGATCACAAAATTCCTAACAAAGTTTTGACACAGATTCCCAATTCGGGCATTCAGAACATTTAGCACGTTGCTGCAAGCAAGCACATTCTCATTCAAAGTTGCAAGTTACTATGTAGGAACAAGTTTGTATAGGTATTTCAAAGATGCCCAGAACTGAGCTAAACTTGGTATGTCTCCAACTCCTAGAAATAACTTCATGCCCCATCTCCCTTACTTCCAGCTAGTAAGGATCACATAATTCCTAACAAAGTTTTGACACAGATTCCCAATTCGGGCATTCAGAACATGTAGCAAGTTGCTGTAAGCAAGCACATTCAATTCAAAGTTGCAAGTTACTATGTAGGAACAAGTTTGTATAGGTATTTCAAATATGCCCAGAACTGAGCTAAACTTGGTATGTGTCCAACCTCTAGAAATAACTTCATGCCCCAACTCCCTTACTTCCAGCTAGTAAGGATCACATAATTCCTAACAAAGTTTTGACACAGATTCCCAATTCTGGCATTCAGAACATATAGCACGTTGCTGTAAGCAAGCACATTCTCATTCAAAGTTGCAAGTTACTATGTAGGAACAAGTTTGTATAGGTATTTCAAAGATGACCAGAACTGAGCTAAACGTTGTATGTCTCCAACTCCTAGAAATAACTTCATGCCCCATCTCCCTTACGTCCAGCTAGTAAGGATCACATAATTCCTAACAAAGTTTTGACACAGATTCACAATTCGGGCATTCAGAACATATAGCACGTTGCTGTAAGCAAGCACATTCTCATTCAAAGTTGCAAGTTACTATGTAGGAACAAGTTTGTATAGGTATTTCAAAGATGCCCAGAACTGAGCTAAACTTGGTATGTCTCCAACTCCTAGAAATAACTTCAAGCCCCATCTCCCTTACTTCCAGCTAGTAAGGATCACATAATTCCTAACCAAGTTTTGACACAGATTCCCAATTGGGGCATTCAGAACATGTAGCAAGTTGCTGTAAGCAAGCACATTCAATTCAAAGTTGCAAGTTACTATGTAGGAACAAGTTTGTATGAGTATTTCAAAGATGCCCAGAATTGAGCTAAACTTGGTATCTCCAACTCCTAGAAATAACTACATGCCCCATCTCCCTTACTTCCATCTAGTAAGGATCACATAATTCCTAACAAAGTTTTGACACAGATTCCCAATTCGGGCATTCAGAACATATAGCACGTTGCTGTAAGCAAGCACATTCTCATTCAAAGTTGCAAGTTATTAAGTAGAAACAAATTTGTAAAGGTATTTCAAAGATGCCCAGAACTGAGCTAAACTTGGTATGTCTCCAACTCCTAGAAATTACTTCATGCCCCATCTCCCTTTCTTCCAGCTAGTAAGGATCACATAATTCCTAACAAAGTTTTGACACAGATTCACAATTCGGTCTTTCAGAACATGTAGCAAGTTGCTGTAAGCAAGCACATTCAATTCAAAGTTGCAAGTTACTATGTAGGAACAAGTTTGTATAGGTATTTCAACGATGCCCAGAATTGAGCTAAACTTGGTATGTCTCCAACTCCTAGAAATAACTTCATGCCCCATCTCCCTTACTTCCATCTAGTAAGGATCACATAATTCCTAACAAAGTTTTGACACAGATTCCCAATTCGGGCATTCAGAACATATAGCACGTTGCTGTAAGCAAGCACATTCTCATTCAAAGTTGCAAGTTACTATGTAGGAACAAGTTTGTATAGGTATTTCAAAGATGCCCAGAACTGAGCTAAACTTGGTTTGTGTCCAACCTTTAGAAATAACTTCATGCCCCAACTCCCTTACTTCCAGCTAGTAAGGATCACATAATTCCTAACAAAGTTTTGACACAGATTCCCAATTCGGGCATTCAGAACATATAGCAAGTTGCTGTAAGCAAGCACATTCTCATTCAAAGTTGCAAGTTACTATGTAGGAACAAGTGTGTATAGGTATTTCAAAGATGCCCAGAACTGAGCTAAACGTTGTATGTCTCCAACTCCTAGAAATAACTTCATGACACATCTCCCTTACTTCCACCTAGTAAGGATCACATTATTCCTAACAAAGTTTTGACACAGATTCCCAATTCGGGCATTCAGAACATATAGCACGTTGCTGTAAGCAAGCACCTTCTCATTCAAAGTTGCAAGTTACTATGTAGGAACAAGTTTGTATAGGTATTTCAAAGATGCCCAGAACTGAGTTAAACGTTGTATGTCTAAAACTCCTAGAAATAACTTCATGCCCCATCTCCCTTACTTCCAGGTAGTAAGGATCACATAATTCCTAACAAAGTTTTGACACAGATTCACAATTCGTAGATTCAGAACATATAGCACGTTGCTGTAAGCAAGCACATTCTCATTCAAAGTTGCAAGTTACTATGTAGGAACAAGTTTGTATAGGTATTTCAAAGATGCCCAGAACTGAGCTAAACTTGGTATGTGTCCAACCTCTAGAAATAACTTCATGCCCCAACTCCCTTACTTCCAGCTAGTAAGGATCACATAATTCCTAACAAAATTTTGACACAGATTACCAATTCGGGCATTCAGAACATATAGCACGTTGCTGTAAGCAAACACATTCTGATTCAAAGTTGCAAGTTACTATGTAGGAACAAGTTTGAATATGTATTTCAAAGATGCCCAGAACTAAGCTAAACGTTGTATGTCTCCAACTCATAGAAATAACTTCATGCCCCATCTCCCTTACTTCCAGCTAGTAAGGATCACAAAATTCCTAACAAAGTTTTGACACAGATTCCCAATTCGGGCATTCAGAACATTTAGCACGTTGCTGTAAGCAAGCACATTCTCATTCAAAGTTGCAAGTTACTATGTAGGAACAAGTTTGTATAGGTATTTCAAAGATGCCCAGAACTGAGCTAAACTTGGTATGTCTCCAACTCCTAGAAATAACTTCATGCCCCATCTCCCTTACTTCCAGCTAGTAAGGATCACATAATTCCTAACAAAGTTTTGACACAGATTCCCAATTCGGGCATTCAGAACATGTAGCAAGTTGCTGTAAGCAAGCACATTCAATTCAAAGTTGCAAGTTACTATGTAGGAACAAGTTTGTATAGGTATTTCAAATATGCCCAGAACTGAGCTAAACTTGGTATGTGTCCAACCTCTAGAAATAACTTCATGCCCCAACTCCCTTACTTCCAGCTAGTAAGGATCACATAATTCCTAACAAAGTTTTGACACAGATTCCCAATTCGGGCATTCAGAACATATAGCACGTTGCTGTAAGCAAGCACATTCTCATTCAAAGTTGCAAGTTACTATGTAGGAACAAGTTTGTATAGGTATTTCAAAGATGCCCAGAACTGAGCTAAACGTTGTATGTCTCCAACTCCTAGAAATAACTTCATGCCCCATCTCCCTTACTTCCAGCTAGTAAGGATCACATAATTCCTAACAAAGTTTTGACACAGATTCACAATTCGGGCATTCAGAACATATAGCACGTTGCTGTAAGCAAGCACATTCTCATTCAAAGTTGCAAGTTACTATGTAGGAACAAGTTTGTATAGGTATTTCAAAGATGCCCAGAACTGAGCTAAACTTGGTATGTCTCCAACTCCTAGAAATAACTTCAAGCCCCATCTCCCTTACTTCCAGCTAGTAAGGATCACATAATTCCTAACAAAGTTTTGACACAGATTCCCAATTCGGGCATTCAGAACATGTAGCAAGTTGCTGTAAGCAAGCACATTCAATTCAAAGTTGCAAGTTACTATGTAGGAACAAGTTTGTATGAGTATTTCAAAGATGCCCAGAATTGAGCTAAACTTGGTATGTCTCCAACTCCTAGAAATAACTACATGCCCCATCTCCCTTACTTCCATCTAGTAAGGATCACATAATTCCTAACAAAGTTTTGACACAGATTCCCAATTCGGGCATTCAGAACATATAGCACGTTGCTGTAAGCAAGCACATTCTCATTCAAAGTTGCAAGTTATTAAGTAGAAACAAATTTGTAAAGGTATTTCAAAGATGCCCAGAACTGAGCTAAACTTGGTATGTCTCCAACTCCTAGAAATTACTTCATGCCCCATCACCCTTACTTCCAGCTAGTAAGGATCACATAATTACTAACAAAGTTTTGACACAGATTCCCAATTCGGGCATTCAGAAGATGTAGCACGTTGCTGTAAGCAAGCACATTCTCATTCAAAGTTGCAAGTTACTATGTAGGAACAAGTTTGTATAGGTATTTCAAAGATGCACAGAATTGAGCTAAACTTGGTATGTCTCCAACTCCTAGAAATAACTTCATGCCCCATCTCCCTTACTTCCATCTAGTAAGGATCACATAATTCCTAACAAAGTTTTGACACAGATTCCCAATTCGGGCATTCAGAACATATAGCACGTTGCTGTAAGCAAGCACATTCTCCTTCAAAGTTGCAAGTTACTAAGTAGGAACAAGTTTGTAAAGGTTTTTCAAAGATGCCCAGAACTGAGCTAAACTTGGTATGTCTCCAACTCCTAGAAATAACTTCATGCCCCATCACCCTTGCTTCCAGCTAGTAAGGATCACATAATTCCTAACAAAGTTTTGACACAGATTCCCAATTCGGACATTCAGAAGATGTAGCACGTTGCTGTAAGCAAGCACATTCTCATTCAAAGTTGCAAGTTACTATGTAGGAACAAGTTTGTATAGGTATTTCAAAGATGCCCAGAACTGAGCTAAACTTGGTATGTCTCCAACTCCTAGAAATAACTTCATGCCCCATCTCCCTTACTTCCAGCTAGTAAGGATCACATAATTCCTAACAAAGTTTTGACACAGATTCCCAATTCGGGCATTCAGAACATGTAGCAAGTTGCTGTAAGCAAGCACATTCAATTCAAAGTTGCAAGTTACTATGTAGGAACAAGTTTGTATAGGTATTTCAAATATGCCCAGAACTGAGCTAAACTTGGTATGTGTCCAACTCCTCGAAATAACTTCATGCCCCAACTCCCTTACTTCCAGCTAGTAAGGATCACATAATTCCTAACAAAGTTTTGACACAGATTCACAATTCGGGCATTCAGAACATATAGCACGTTGCTGTAAGCAAGCACATTCTCATTCAAAGTTGCAAGTTCCTATGTAGGAACAAGTTGGTATAGGTATTTCAAAGATGCCCAGAACTGAGCTAAACGTTGTATGTCTCCAACTCCTAGAAATAACTTCATGCCCCATCTCCCTTACTTCCAGCTAGTAAGGATCACATAATTCCTAACAAAGTTTTGACACAGATTCACAATTCGGGCATTCAGAACATATAGCACGTTGCTGTAAGCAAGCACATTCTCATTCAAAGTTGCAAGTTACTATGTAGGAACAAGTTTGTATAGGTATTTCAAAGATGCCCAGAACTGAGCTAAACTTGGTATGTCTCCAACTCCTAGAAATAACTTCAAGCCCCATCTCCCTTACTTCCAGCTAGTAAGGATCACATAATTCCTAACAAAGTTTTGACACAGATTCCCAATTCGGGCATTCAGAACATGTAGCAAGTTGCTGTAAGCAAGCACATTCAATTCAAAGTTGCAAGTTACTATGTAGGAACAAGTTTGTATGAGTATTTCAAAGATGCCCAGAATTGAGCTAAACTTGGTATGTCTCCAACTCCTAGAAATAACTACATGCCCCATCTCCCTTTCTTCCATCTAGTAAGGATCACATAATTCCTAACAAAGTTTTGACACAGATTCCCAATTCGGGCATTCAGAACATATAGCACGTTGCTGTAAGCAAGCACATTCTCATTCAAAGTTGCAAGTTATTAAGTAGAAACAAATTTGTAAAGGTATTTCAAAGATGCCCAGAACTGAGCTAAACTTGGTATGTCTCCAACTCCTAGAAATTACTTCATGCCCCATCACCCTTACTTCCAGCTAGTAAGGATCACATAATTACTAACAAAGTTTTGACACAGATTCCCAATTCGGGCATTCAGAAGATGTAGCACGTTGCTGCAAGCAAGCACATTCTCATTCAAAGTTGCAAGTTACTATGTAGGAACAAGTTTGTATAGGTATTTCAAAGATGCACAGAATTGAGCTAAACTTGGTATGTCTCCAACTCCTAGAAATAACTTCATGCCCCATCTCCCTTACTTCCATCTAGTAAGGATCACATAATTCCTAACAAAGTTTTGACACAGATTCCCAATTCGGGCATTCAGAACATATAGCACGTTGCTGTAAGCAAGCACATTCTCCTTCAAAGTTGCAAGTTACTAAGTAGGAACAAGTTTGTAAAGGTATTTCAAAGATGCCCAGAACTGAGCTAAACTTGGTATGTCTCCAACTCCTAGAAATAACTTCATGCCCCATCACCCTTACTTCCAGCTAGTAAGGATCACATAATTCCTAACAAAGTTTTGACACAGATTCCCAATTCGGGCATTCAGAAGATGTAGCACGTTGCTGTAAGCAAGCACATTCTCATTCAAAGTTGCAAGTTACTATGTAGGAACAAGTTTGTATAGGTATTTCAAAGATGCCCAGAAGTGAGCTAAACTTGGTATGTGTCCAACCTCTAGAAATAACTTCATGCCCCAACTCCCTTACTTCCAGCTAGTAAGGATCACATAATTCCTAACAAAGTTTTGACACAGATTCCCAATTTGGGCATTCAGAACATATAGCAAGTTGCTGTAAGCAAGCACATTCTCATTCAAAGTTGCAAGTTACTATGTAGGAACAACTTTGTATAGGTATTTCAAAGATGCCCAGAACTGAGCTAAACGTTGTATGTCTCCAACTCCTAAAAATAACTTCATGCCCCATCTCGCTTACTTCAAGCTAGTAAGGATCACATAATTCCTAACAAATATTTGACACAGATTCACAATTCGGGCATTCAGAACATATAGCACGTTGCTGCAAGCAAGCACATTCTCATTAAAAGTTGCAAGTTACTATGTAGGAACAAGTTTGTATAGGTATTTCAAAGATGCCCAGAACTGAGCTAAACGTTGTATGTCTCCAACTCCTAGAAATAACTTCATGCCCCATCTCCCTTACTTCCAGCTATTAAGGATCACATAATTCCTAACAAAGATTTGACACAGATTCCCAATTCGGGCATTCAGAACATATAGCACGTTGCTGTAAGCAAGCACATTCTCATTCAAAGTTGCAAGTTACTATGTAGGAACAAGTTTGAATAGGTATTTCAAAGATGCCCAGAACTGAGCTAAACGTTGTATGTCTCAAACTCCTAGAAATAACTTCATGCCCAATCTCCCTTACTTCCAGCTAGTAAGCATCACATAATTCCTAACAAAGTTTTGACACAGATTCCCAATTCGGGAATTCAGATCATATAGCACGTTGCTGTATGCAAGCACATTCTCATTCAAAGTTGCAAGTTACTATGTAGGAACAAGTTTGTATAGGTATTTCAAAGATGCCCAGAACTGAGCTAGACTTGGTATGTGTCCAACTCCTAGAAATAACTTCATGCCCCAACTCCCTTACTTCCAGCTAGTAAGGATCACATAATTCCTAACAAAATTTTGACACAGATTCCCAATTCGGGCATTCATAACATATAGCACGTTGCTGTAAGCAAGCACATTTTCATTCAAAGTTGCAAGTTAATATGTAGGAACAAGTTTTTATAGGAATTTCAAAGATGCCCAGAACTGAGCTAAACGTTGTATGTCTCCAACTCCTAGAAATAACTTCATGCCCCATCTCCCTTACTTCCAGCTAGTAAGGATCACATAATTCCTAACAAAGTTTTGACACAGATTCCCAATTCGGGCATTCATAACATATAGCACGTTGATGTAAGCAAGCACATTCTCATTCAAAGTTGCAAGTTACTATGTAGGAACTAGTTTGTATAGGTATTTCAAAGATGCCCAGAACTGAGCTAAAGGTTGTATGTCTCCAACTCCTAGAAATAACTTCATGCCCCATCTCCCTTTCTTCCAGCTTGTAAGGATCACATAATTCCTAACAAAGTTTTGACACAGATTCACAATTCGGTCTTTCAGAACATGTAGCAAGTTGCTGTAAGCAAGCACATTCAATTCAAAGTTGCAAGTTACTATGTAGGAACAAGTTTGTATAGGTATTTCAAAGATGCCCAGAACTGAGCTAAACTTGGTATGTGTCCAACCTCTAGAAATAACTTCATGCCCCAACTCCCTTACTTCCAGCTAGTAAGGATCACATAATTCCTAACAAAGTTTTGACACAGATTCCCAATTCGGGCATTCAGAACATATAGCACGTTGCTGTAAGCAAGCACATTCTCATTCAAAGTTGCAAGTTACTATGTAGGAACAAGTTTGTATAGGTATTTCAAAGATGCCCAGAACTGAGCTAAACTTGGTATGTGTCCAAACTCTAGAAATAACTTCATGCCCCAACTCCCTTACTTCCAGCTAGTAAGGATCACATAATTCCTAACAAAGTTTTGACACAGATTCCCAATTCGGACATTCAGAACATATAGCACGTTGCTGTAAGCAATCACATTCTCATTCAAAGTTGCAACTTACTATGTAGGAACAAGTTGTATAGGTATTTCAAAGATGCCCAGAACTGAGCTAAACGTTGTATGTCTCCAACTCCTAGAAATATCTTCATGCCCCATCTCCCTTACTTCCAGCTAGTAAGGATCACATAATTCCTAACAAATATTTGACACAGATTCCCAATTCGGGCATTCAGAACATATAGCACGTTGCTGTAAGCAAGCACATTCTCATTCAAAGTTGCAAGTTACTATGTAGGAACAAGTTTGTATAGGTATTTCAAAGATGCCCAGAACTGAGCTAAATGTTGTATGTCTCCAACTCCTAGAAATATCTTCATGCCCCATCTCCCTTACTTCCAGCTAGTAAGGATCACATAATTCCTAACAAAGTTTTGACACAGATTCCCAATTCGGGCATTCAGAACATATAGCACGTTGCTGTAAGCAAGCACATTCTCATTCAAAGTTGCAAGTTACTATGTAGGAACAAGTTTGCATAGGTATTTCAAAGATGCCAAGAAGTGAGCTAAACGTTGTATGTCTCCAACTCCTAGAAAAAACTTCATGCCCCATCTCCCTTACTTCCAGCTAGTAAGGATCACAAAATTCCTAACAAAGTTTTGACACAGATTCCCAATTCGGGCATTCAGAACATATAGCACGTTGCTGTAAGCAAGCACATTCTCATTCAAGGTTGCAAGTTACTATGTAGGAACAAGTTTGTATAGGTATTTCAAAGATGCCCAGAACTGAGCTAAACTTGGTATGTCTCCAACTCCTAGAAATAACTTCATGCCCCATCTCCCTTACTTCCAGCTAGTAAGGATCACATAATTCCTAACAAAGTTTTGACACAGATTCCCAATTCGGGCATTCAGAACATGTAGCACGTTGATGTAAGCAAGCACATTCTCATTCAAAGTTGCAAGTTACTATGTAGGAACAAGTTTGTATAGGTATTTCAAAGATGCCCAGAACTGAGCTAAACTTGGTATGTCTCCAACTCCTAGAAATAACTTCATGCCCCATTTCCCTTACTTCCAGCTAGTAAGGATCACATAATTCCTAACAAAGATTTGACACAGATTCCCAATTCGGGCATTCACAACATGTAGCAAGTTGCTGTAAGCAAGCACATTCAATTCACAGTTGCAAGTTACTATGTAGGAACAAGTTTGTATGGGTATTTCAAAGATGTCCAGAATTGAGCTAAACGTTGTATGTCTCCAACTCCTAGAAATAACTTCATGCCCCATCTCCCTTACTTCCAGATAGTAAGGATCACATAATTCCTAACAAAGTTTTGACACAGATTCCCAATTCGGGCATTCAGAACATATAGCACGTTGCTGTAAGCAAGCACATTCTCATTCAAAGTTGCAAGTTACTATGTAGGAACAAGTTTGTATAGGTATTTCAAAGATGCCCAGAACTGAGCTAAACGTTGTATGTCTCCAACTCCTAGAAATAACTTCATGCCCCATCTCCCTTACTTCCAGCTAGTAAGGATCACATAATTCCTAACAAAGTTTTGACACAGATTCCCAATTCGGGCATTCAGAACATATAGCACGTTGCTGTAAGCAAGCACATTCTCATTCAAAGTTGCAAGTTACTATGTAGGAACAAGTTTGTATAGGTATTTCAAAGATGCCCAGAACTGAGCTAAACTTGGTATGTGTCCAACCTCTAGAAATAACTTCATGCCCCAACTCCCTTACTTCCGGTTAATAAGGATCACATAATTCCTAACAAAGATTTGACACAGATTCCAAATTCGGGCATTCAGAACATATAGCACGTTGCTGTAAGCAATCACATTCTCATTCAAAGTTGCAAGTTACTATGTAGGAACAAGTTTGTATAGGTATTTCAATGATGCCCAGAACTGAACTAAACGTTGTATGTCTCCAACTCCTAGAAATATCTTCATGCCCCATCTCCCTTACTTCCAGCTAGTAAGGATCACATAATTCCTAACAAAGTTTTGACACAGATTCCCAGTTCGGGCATTCAGAACATATAGCACGTTGCTGTAAGCAAGCACATTCTCATTCAAAGTTGCAAGTTACTATGTAGAAACAAGTTTGTATAGGTATTTCAAAGATGCCCAGAACTGAGCTAAACGTTGTATGTCTCCAACTCCTAGAAATATCTTCATGCCCCATCTCCCTTACTTCCAGCTAGTAAGGATCACATAATTCCTAACAAAGTTTTGACACAGATTCCCAATTCGGGCATTCAGAACATATAGCACGTTGCTGTAAGCAAGCACAGTCTCATTCAAAGTTGCAAGTTACTATGTAGGAACAAGTTTGCATAGGTATTTCAAAGATGCCCAGAACTGAGCTAAACGTTGTATGTCTCCAACTCCTAGAAATAACTTCATGCCCATCTCCCTTACTTCCAGCTAGTAAGGATCACAAAATTCCTAACAATGTTTTGACACAGATTCCCAATTCCGGCATTCAGAACATATAGCACGTTGCTGTAAGCAAGCACATTCTCATTCAAGGTTGCAAGTTAATATGTAGGAACAAGTTTGTATAGGTATTTCAAAGATGCCCAGAACTGAGCTAAACTTGGTATGTCTCCAACTCCTAGAAATAACTTCATTCACCATCTCCCTTACTTCCAGCTAGTAACGATCACATAATTCCTAACAAAGTTTTGACACAGTTTCCCAATTCGGGCATTCAGAACATGTAGCACGTTGCTGTAAGCAAGCACATTCTCATTCAAAGTTGCAAGTTACTATGTAGGAACAAGTTTGTATAGGTATTTCAAAGATGCCCAGAACTGAGCTAAACTTGGTATGTGTCCAACCTCTAGAAATAACTTCATGCCCCAACTTCCTTACTTCCAGCTAGTAAGGATCACATAATTCCTAACAAAGATTTGACACAGATTCCCAATTCGGGCATTCAGAACATGTAGCAAGTTGCTGTAAGCAAGCACATTCAATTCAAAGTTGCAAGTTACTATGTAGGAACAAGTTTGTATGGGTATTTCAAAGATGCCCAGAATTGAGCTAAATTTGGTATGTCTCCAACTCATAGAAATAACTTCATGCCCCATCTCCCTTACTTGCATCTAGTAAGGATCACATAATTCCTAACAAAGTTTTGACACGGATTCCCAATTTGGCCATTCAGAACATATAGCACGTTGCTGTAAGCAAGCACATACTCATTCAAAGTTGCAAGTTACTATGTAGGAACAAGTTTGTAAAGGTATTTCAAAGATGCCCAGAACTGAGCTAAACGTTGTATGTCTCCAACTCCAGAAATTACTTCATGCCACATCACCTTTACTTCCAGCTAGTAAGGATCACATAATTCCTAACAAAGTTTTGACACAGATTCCCATTCGGACATTCAGAAGATGTAGCACGTTGCTGTAAGCAAGCATATTCTCATTCAAAGTTGCAAGTTACTATGTAGGAACAAGTTTGTATAGGTATTTCAAAGATGCCCAGAACTGAGCTAAACTTGGTATGTGTCCAACCTCTAGAAATAACTTCATGCCCCAACCCCCTTACTTCCAGCTAGTAAGGATCACATAATTCCTAACAAAGTTTTGACACAGATTCCCAATTCGGGCATTCAGAACATGTAGCAAGTTGCTGTAAGCAAGCACATTCTCATTCAAAGTTACAAGTTACTATGTAGGAACAAGTTTGTATAGGTATTTCAAAGATGCCCAGAACTGAGCTAAACGTTGTATGTTTCCAACTCCTAGAAATAACTTCATGCCCCATCTCCCTTACTTCCAGCTAGTAAGGATCACATAATTCCTAACAAAGATTTGACACAGATTCCCAATTCGGGCATTCAGAACATATAGCACGTTGCTGTAAGCAAGCACATTCTCATTCAAAGTTGCAAGTTACTATGTAGGAACAAGTTTGTATAGGTATTTCAAAGATGCCCAGAACTGAGCTAAACTTGGTATGTGTCCAACCTTTAGAAATAACTTCATGCCCCAACTCCCTTACTTCCAGCTAGTAAGGATCACATAATTCCTAACAAAGTTTTGACACAGATTCCCAATTCGGGCATTCAGAACATATAGCAAGTTGCTGTAAGCAAGCACATTCTCATTCAAAGTTGCAAGTTACTATGTAGGAACAAGTTTGTATAGGTATTTCAAAGATGCCCAGAACTGAGCTAAACGTTGTATGTCTCCAACTCCTAGAAATAACTTCATGACCCATCTCCCTTACTTCCACCTAGTAAGGATCACATTATTCCTAACAAAGTTTTGACACAGATTCCCAATTCGGGCATTCAGAACATATAGCACGTTGCTGTAAGCAAGCACCTTCTCATTCAAAGTTGCAAGTTACTATGTAGGAACAAGTTTGCATAGGTATTTCAAAGATGCCAAGAAGTGAGCTAAACGTTGTATGTCTCCAACTCCTAGAAAAAACTTCATGCCCCATCTCCCTTACTTCCAGCTAGTAAGGATCACAAAATTCCTAACAAAGTTTTGACACAGATTCCCAATTCGGGCATTCAGAACATATAGCACGTTGCTGTAAGCAAGCACATTCTCATTCAAGGTTGCAAGTTACTATGTAGGAACAAGTTTGTATAGGTATTTCAAAGATGCCCAGAACTGAGCTAAACTTGGTATGTCTCCAACTCCTAGAAATAACTTCATGCCCCATCTCCCTTACTTCCAGCTAGTAAGGATCACATAATTCCTAACAAAGTTTTGACACAGATTCCCAATTCGGGCATTCAGAACATGTAGCACGTTGATGTAAGCAAGCACATTCTCATTCAAAGTTGCAAGTTACTATGTAGGAACAAGTTTGTATAGGTATTTCAAAGATGCCCAGAACTGAGCTAAACTTGGTATGTCTC
Source organism: Diceros bicornis minor (assembly GCF_020826845.1). Classification (NCBI taxonomy): domain Eukaryota; kingdom Metazoa; phylum Chordata; class Mammalia; order Perissodactyla; family Rhinocerotidae; genus Diceros; species Diceros bicornis. Next base: position 1,281,289 of record NW_026691718.1, read on the forward strand.
CAACTCCTAGAAATAACTTCATGCCCCATTTCCCTTACTTCCAGCTAGTAAGGATCACATAATTCCTAACAAAGATTTGACACAGATTCCCAATTCGGGCATTCACAACATGTAGCAAGTTGCTGTAAGCAAGCACATTCAATTCACAGTTGCAAGTTACTATGTAGGAACAAGTTTGTATGGGTATTTCAAAGATGTCCAGAATTGAGCTAAACGTTGTATGTCTCCAACTCCTAGAAATAACTTCATGCCCCATCTCCCTTACTTCCAGATAGTAAGGATCACATAATTCCTAACAAAGTTTTGACACAGATTCCCAATTCGGGCATTCAGAACATATAGCACGTTGCTGTAAGCAAGCACATTCTCATTCAAAGTTGCAAGTTACTATGTAGGAACAAGTTTGTATAGGTATTTCAAAGATGCCCAGAACTGAGCTAAACGTTGTATGTCTCCAACTCCTAGAAATAACTTCATGCCCCATCTCCCTTACTTCCAGCTAGTAAGGATCACATAATTCCTAACAAAGTTTTGACACAGTTTCCCAATTCGGGCATTCAGAACATGTAGCACGTTGCTGTAAGCAAGCACATTCTCATTCAAAGTTGCAAGTTACTATGTAGGAACAAGTTTGTATAGGTATTTCAAAGATGCCCAGAACTGAGCTAAACTTGGTATGTGTCCAACCTCTAGAAATAACTTCATGCCCCAACTTCCTTACTTCCAGCTAGTAAGGATCACATAATTCCTAACAAAGATTTGACACAGATTCCCAATTCGGGCATTCAGAACATGTAGCAAGTTGCTGTAAGCAAGCACATTCAATTCAAAGTTGCAAGTTACTATGTAGGAACAAGTTTGTATGGGTATTTCAAAGATACCCAGAATTGAGCTAAATTTGGTATGTCTCCAACTCATAGAAATAACTTCATGCCCCATCTCCCTTACTTGCATCTAGTAAGGATCACATAATTCCTAACAAAGTTTTGACACGGATTCCCAATTTGGCCATTCAGAAAATATAGCACGTTGCTGTAAGCAAGCACATACTCATTCAAAGTTGCAAGTTACTATGTAGGAACAAGTTTGTAAAGGTATTTCAAAGATGCCCAGAACTGAGCTAAACGTTGTATGTCTCCAACTCCAGAAATTACTTCATGCCACATCACCTTTACTTCCAGCTAGTAAGGATCACATAATTCCTAACAAAGTTTTGACACAGATTCCCATTCGGACATTCAGAAGATGTAGCACGTTGCTGTAAGCAAGCATATTCTCATTCAAAGTTGCAAGTTACTATGTAGGAACAAGTTTGTATAGGTATTTCAAAGATGCCCAGAACTGAGCTAAACTTGGTATGTGTCCAACCTCTAGAAATAACTTCATGCCCCAACCCCCTTACTTCCAGCTAGTAAGGATCACATAATTCCTAACAAAGTTTTGACACAGATTCCCAATTCGGGCATTCAGAACATGTAGCAAGTTGCTGTAAGCAAGCACATTCTCATTCAAAGTTACAAGTTACTATGTAGGAACAAGTTTGTATAGGTATTTCAAAGATGCCCAGAACTGAGCTAAACGTTGTATGTTTCCAACTCCTAGAAATAACTTCATGCCCCATCTCCCTTACTTCCAGCTAGTAAGGATCACATAATTCCTAACAAAGTTTTGACACAGATTCCCAATTCGGGCATTCAGAACATATAGCACGTTGCTGTAAGCAAGCACATTCTCATTCAAAGTTGCAAGTTACTATGTAGGAACAAGTTTGTATAGGTATTTCAAAGATGCCCAGAACTGAGCTAAACTTGGTATGTGTCCAACCTTTAGAAATAACTTCATGCCCCAACTCCCTTACTTCCAGCTAGTAAGGATCACATAATTCCTAACAAAGTTTTGACACAGATTCCCAATTCGGGCATTCAGAACATATAGCAAGTTGCTGTAAGCAAGCACATTCTCATTCAAAGTTGCAAGTTACTATGTAGGAACAAGTGTGTATAGGTATTTCAAAGATGCCCAGAACTGAGCTAAACGTTGTATGTCTCCAACTCCTAGAAATAACTTCATGACCCATCTCCCTTACTTCCACCTAGTAAGGATCACATTATTCCTAACAAAGTTTTGACACAGATTCCCAATTCGGGCATTCAGAACATATAGCACGTTGCTGTAAGCAAGCACCTTCTCATTCAAAGTTGCAAGTTACTATGTAGGAACAAGTTTGTATAGGTATTTCAAAGATGCCCAGAACTGAGTTAAACGTTGTATGTCTAAAACTCCTAGAAATAACTTCATGCCCCATCTCCCTTACTTCCAGGTAGTAAGGATCACATAATTCCTAACAAAGTTTTGACACAGATTCACAATTCGTGGATTCAGAACATATAGCACGTTGCTGTAAGCAAGCACATTCTCATTCAAAGTTGCAAGTTACTATGTAGGAACAAGTTTGTATAGGTATTTCAAAGATGCCCAGAACTGAGCTAAACTTGGTATGTGTCCAACCTCTAGAAATAACTTCATGCCCCAACTCCCTTACTTCCAGCTAGTAAGGATCACATAATTCCTAACAAAATTTTGACACAGATTACCAATTCGTGCATTCAGAACATATAGCACGTTGCTGTAAGCAAACACATTCTGATTCAAAGTTGCAAGTTACTATGTAGGAACAAGTTTGAATATGTATTTCAAAGATGCCCAGAACTAAGCTAAACGTTGTATGTCTCCAACTCATAGCAATAACTTCATGCCCCATCTCCCTTACTTCCAGCTAGTAAGGATCACATAATTCCTAACAAAGTTTTGACACAGATTCACAATTCGGGCATTCAGAACATATAGCACGTTGCTGTAAGCAAGCACATTCTCATTCAAAGTTGCAAGTTACTATGTAGGAACAAGTTTGTATAGGTATTTCAAAGATGCCCAGAACTGAGCTAAACTTGGTATGTCTCCAACCTCTAGAAATAACTTCATGCCCCAACCCCCTTACTTCCAGCTAGTAAGGATCACATAATTCCTAACAAAGTTTTGACACAGATTCCCAATTCGGGCATTCAGAACATGTAGCAAGTTGCTGTAAGCAAGCACATTCTCATTCAAAGTTACAAGTTACTATGTAGGAACAAGTTTGTATAGGTATTTCAAAGATGCCCAGAACTGAGCTAAACGTTGTATGTTTCCAACTCCTAGAAATAACTTCATGCCCCATCTCCCTTACTTCCAGCTAGTAAGGATCACATAATTCCTAACAAAGTTTTGACACAGATTCCCAATTCGGGCATTCAGAACATATAGCACGTTGCTGTAAGCAAGCACATTCTCATTCAAAGTTGCAAGTTACTATGTAGGAACAAGTTTGTATAGGTATTTCAAAGATGCCCAGAACTGAGCTAAACTTGGTATGTGTCCAACCTTTAGAAATAACTTCATGCCCCAACTCCCTTACTTCCAGCTAGTAAGGATCACATAATTCCTAACAAAGTTTTGACACAGATTCCCAATTCGGGCATTCAGAACATATAGCAAGTTGCTGTAAGCAAGCACATTCTCATTCAAAGTTGCAAGTTACTATGTAGGAACAAGTGTGTATAGGTATTTCAAAGATGCCCAGAACTGAGCTAAACGTTGTATGTCTCCAACTCCTAGAAATAACTTCATGACCCATCTCCCTTACTTCCACCTAGTAAGGATCACATTATTCCTAACAAAGTTTTGACACAGATTCCCAATTCGGGCATTCAGAACATATAGCACGTTGCTGTAAGCAAGCACCTTCTCATTCAAAGTTGCAAGTTACTATGTAGGAACAAGTTTGTATAGGTATTTCAAAGATGCCCAGAACTGAGTTAAACGTTGTATGTCTAAAACTCCTAGAAATAACTTCATGCCCCATCTCCCTTACTTCCAGGTAGTAAGGATCACATAATTCCTAACAAAGTTTTGACACAGATTCACAATTCGTGGATTCAGAACATATAGCACGTTGCTGTAAGCAAGCACATTCTCATTCAAAGTTGCAAGTTACTATGTAGGAACAAGTTTGTATAGGTATTTCAAAGATGCCCAGAACTGAGCTAAACTTGGTATGTGTCCAACCTCTAGAAATAACTTCATGCCCCAACTCCCTTACTTCCAGCTAGTAAGGATCACATAATTCCTAACAAAATTTTGACACAGATTACCAATTCGTGCATTCAGAACATATAGCACGTTGCTGTAAGCAAACACATTCTGATTCAAAGTTGCAAGTTACTATGTAGGAACAAGTTTGAATATGTATTTCAAAGATGCCCAGAACTAAGCTAAACGTTGTATGTCTCCAACTCATAGCAATAACTTCATGCCCCATCTCCCTTACTTCCAGCTAGTAAGGATCACATAATTCCTAACAAAGTTTTGACACAGATTCACAATTCGGGCATTCAGAACATATAGCACGTTGCTGTAAGCAAGCACATTCTCATTCAAAGTTGCAAGTTACTATGTAGGAACAAGTTTGTATAGGTATTTCAAAGATGCCCAGAACTGAGCTAAACTTGGTATGTCTCCAACTCCTAGAAATAACTTCAAGCCACATCTCCCTTACTTCCAGCTAGTAAGGATCACATAATTCCTAACAAAGTTTTGACACAGATTCCCAATTCGGGCATTCAGAACATATAGCACGTTGCTGTAAGCAAGCACATTCTCATTCAAAGTTGCAAGTTACTATGTAGGAACAAGTTTGTATAGGTATTTCAAAGATGCCCAGAACTGAGCTAAACTTGGTATGTCTCCAACTCCTAGAAATAACTTCAAGCCCCATCTCCCTTACTTCCAGCTAGTAAGGATCACATAATTCCTAACAAAGTTTTGACACAGATTCCCAATTCGGGCATTCAGAACATATAGCACGTTGCTGTAAGCAAGCACATTCTCATTCAAAGTTGCAAGTTATTAAGTAGAAACAAATTTGTAAAGGTATTTCAAAGATGCCCAGAACTGAGCTAAACTTGGTATGTCTCCAACTCCTAGAAATTACTTCATGCCCCATCACCCTTACTTCCAGCTAGTAAGGATCACATAATTACTAACAAAGTTTTGACACAGATTCCCAATTCGGGCATTCAGAAGATGTAGCACGTTGCTGTAAGCAAGCACATTCTCATTCAAAGTTGCAAGTTACTATGTAGGAACAAGTTTGTATAGGTATTTCAAATATGCACAGAATTGAGCTAAACTTGGTATGTCTCCAACTCCTAGAAATAACTTCATGCCCCATCTCCCTTACTTCCATCTAGTAAGGATCACATAATTCCTAACAAAGTTTTGACAGAGATTCCCAATTCGGGCATTCAGAACATATAGCACGTTGCTGTAAGCAAGCACATTCTCCTTCAAAGTTGCAAGTTACTAAGTAGGAACAAGTTTGTAAAGGTATTTCAAAGATGCCCAGAACTGAGCTAAACTTGATATGTCTCCAACTCCTAGAAATAACTTCATGCCCCATCACCCTTACTTCCAGCTAGTAAGGATCACATAATTCCTAACAAAGTTTTGACACAGATTCCCAATTCGGACATTCAGAAGATGTAGCACGTTGCTGTAAGCAAGCACATTCTCATTCAAAGTTGCAAGTTACTATGTAGGAACAAGTTTGTATAGGTATTTCAAAGATGCCCAGAACTGAGCTAAACTTGGTATGTGTCCAACCTCTAGAAATAACTTCATGCCCCAACTCCCTTACTTCCAGCTAGTAAGGATCACATAATTCCTAACAACGTTTTGACACAGATTCCCAATTCGGGCATTCAGAACATATAGCAAGTTGCTGTAAGCAAGCACATTCTCATTCAAAGTTACAAGTTACTATGTAGGAACAAGTTTGTATAGGTATTTCAAAGATGCCCGGAACTGAGCTAAACGTTGTATGTCTCCAACTCCTAGAAATAACTTCATGCCCCATCTCCCTTACTTCCAGCTAGTAAGGATCACATAATTCCTAACAAAGTTTTGACACAGATTCCCAATTCGGGCATTCAGAACATATAGCACGTTGCTGTAAGCAAGCACATTCTCATTCAAAGTTGCAAGTTACTATGTAAGAACAAGTTTGTATAGGTATTTCAAAGATGCCCAGAACTGAGCTAAACGTTGTATGTCTCCAACTCCTAGAAATAACTTCATGCCTTATCTCCCTTACTTCCAGCTGGTAAGGATCACATAATTCCTAACAAAGTTTTGACACAGATTCCCAATTCGGGCATTCAGAACATATAGCACGTTGCTGTAAGCAAGCACATTCTCATTCAAAGTTGCAAGTTACTATGTAGGAACAAGTTTGTATAGGTATTTCAAAGATGCCCAGAACTGAGCTAAAGGTTGTATGTCTGCAACTCCTAGAAATAACTTCATGCCCCATCTCCCTTACTTCCAGCTAGTAAGGATCACATAATTCCTAACAAAGTTTTGACACAGATTCCCAATTCGGACATTCAGAACATATAGCACGTTGCTGTAAGCAATCACATTCTCATTCAAAGTTGCAACTTACTATGTAGGAACAAGTTTGTATAGGTATTTCAAAGATGCCCAGAACTGAGCTAAACGTTGTATGTCTCCAACTCCTAGAAATATCTTCATGCCCCATCTCCCTTACTTCCAGCTAGTAAGGATCACATAATTCCTAACAAAGATTTGACACAGATTCCCAATTCGGGCATTCAGAACATATAGCACGTTGCTGTAAGCAAGCACATTCTCATTCAAAGTTGCAAGTTACTATGTAGGAACAAGTTTGTATAGGTATTTCAAAGATGCCCAGAACTGAGCTAAATGTTGTATGTCTCCAACTCCTAGAAATATCTTCATGCCCCATCTCCCTTACTTCCAGCTAGTAAGGATCACATAATTCCTAACAAAGTTTTGTCACAGATTCCCAATTCGGGCATCCAGAACATATAGCACGTTGCTGTAAGCAAGCACATTCTCATTCAAAGTTGCAAGTTACTATGTAGGAACAAGTTTGCATAGGTATTTCAAAGATGCCAAGAAGTGAGCTAAACGTTGTATGTCTCCAACTCCTAGAAAAAACTTCATGCCCCATCTCCCTTACTTCCAGCTAGTAAGGATCACAAAATTCCTAACAAAGTTTTGACACAGATTCCCAATTCGGGCATTCAGAACATATAGCACGTTGCTGTAAGCAAGCACATTCTCATTCAAGGTTGCAAGTTACTATGTAGGAACAAGTTTGTAAAGGTATTTCAAAGATGCCCAGAACTGAGCTAAACTTGGAATGTCTCCAACTCCTAGAAATAACTTCATGCCCCATCTCCCTTACTTCCAGCTAGTAAGGATCACATAATTCCTAACAAAGTTTTGACACAGATTCCCAATTCGGGCATTCAGAACATGTAGCACGTTGATGTAAGCAAGCACATTCTCATTCAAAGTTGCAAGTTACTATGTAGGAACAAGTTTGTATAGGTATTTCAAAGATGCCCAGAACTGAGCTAAACTTGGTATGTCTCCAACTCCTAGAAATAACTTCATGCCCCATTTCCCTTACTTCCAGCTAGTAAGGATCACATAATTCCTAACAAAGATTTGACACAGATTCCCAATTCGGGCATTCACAACATGTAGCAAGTTGCTGTAAGCAAGCACATTCAATTCAAAGTTGCAAGTTACTATGTAGGAACAAGTTTGTATGGGTATTTCAAAGATGCCCAGAATTGAGCTAAACGTTGTATGTCTCCAACTCCTAGAAATAACTTCATGCCCCATCTCCCTTACTTCCAGATAGTAAGGATCACATAATTCCTAACAAAGTTTTGACACAGATTCCCAATTCGGGCATTCAGAACATATAGCACGTTGCTGTAAGCAAGCACATTCTCATTCAAAGTTGCAAGTTACTATGTAGGAACAAGTTTGTATAGGTATTTCAAAGATGCCCAGAACTGAGCTAAACGTTGTATGTCTCCAACTCCTAGAAATAACTTCATGCCCCATCTCCCTTACTTCCAGCTAGTAAGGATCACATAATTCCTAAGAAAGTTTTGACACAGATTCCCAATTCGGGCATTCAGAACATATAGCACGTTGCTGTAAGCAAGCACATTCTCATTCAAAGTTGCAAGTTACTATGTAGGAACAAGTTTGTATAGGTATTTCAAAGATGCCCAGAACTGAGCTAAACTTGGTATGTGTCCAACCTCTAGAAATAACTTCATGCCCCAACTCCCTTACTTCCAGTTAGTAAGGATCACATAATTCCTAACAAAGATTTGACACAGATTCCAAATTCGGGCATTCAGAACATATAGCACGTTGCTGTAAGCAATCACATTCTCATTCAAAGTTGCAAGTTACTATGTAGGAACAAGTTTGTATAGGTATTTCAATGATGCCCAGAACTGAACTAAACGTTGTATGTCTCCAACTCCTAGAAATATCTTCATGCCCCATCTCCCTTACTTCCAGCTAGTAAGGATCACATAATTCCTAACAAAGATTTGACACAGATTCCCAATTCGGGCATTCAGAACATACAGCACGTTGCTGTAAGCAAGCACATTCTCATTCAAAGTTGCAAGTTACTATGTAGAAACAAGTTTGTATAGGTATTTCAAAGATGCCCAGAACTGAGCTAAACGTTGTATGTCTCCAACTCCTAGAAATATCTTCATGCCCCATCTCCCTTACTTCCAGCTAGTAAGGATCACATAATTCCTAACAAAGTTTTGACACAGATTCCCAATTCGGGCATTCAGAACATATAGCACGTTGCTGTAAGCAAGCACCTTCTCATTCAAAGTTGCAAGTTACTATGTAGGAACAAGTTTGCATAGGTATTTCAAAGATTCCCAGAACTGAGCTAAACGTTGTATGTCTCCAACTCCTAGAAATAACTTCATGACCCATCTCCCTTACTTCCAGCTAGTAAGGATCACAAAATTCCTAACAAAGTTTTGACACAGATTCCCAATTCCGGCATTCAGAACATATAGCACGTTGCTGTAAGCAAGCACATTCTCATTCAAGGTTGCAAGTTAATATGTAGGAACAAGTTTGTATAGGTATTTCAAAGATGCCCAGAACTGAGCTAAACTTGGTATGTCTCCAACTCCTAGAAATAACTTCATTCACCATCTCCCTTACTTCCAGCTAGTAAGGATCACATAATTCCTAACAAAGTTTTGACACAGATTCCCAATTCGGGCATTCAGAACATGTAGCACGTTGCTGTAAGCAAGCACATTCTCATTCAAAGTTGCAAGTTACTATGTAGGAACAAGTTTGTATAGGTATTTCAAAGATGCCCAGAACTGAGCTAAACTTGGTATGTGTCCAACCTCCAGAAATAACTTCATGCCCCAACTTCCTTACTTCCAGCTAGTAAGGATCACATAATTCCTAACAAAGATTTGACACAGATTCCCAATTCGGGCATTCAGAACATGTAGCAAGTTGCTGTAAGCAAGCACATTCAATTCAAAGTTGCAAGTTACTATGTAGGAACAAGTTTGTATGGGTATATCAAAGATGCCCAGAATTGAGCTAAATTTGGTATGTCTCCAACTCATAGAAATAACTTCATGCCCCATCTCCCTTACTTGCATCTAGTAAGGATCACATAATTCCTAACAAAGTTTTGACACGAATTCCCAATTTGGCCATTCAGAACATATAGCACGTTGCTGTAAGCAAGTACATACTCATTCAAAGTTGCAAGTTACTATGTAGGAACAAGTTTGTAAAGGTATTTCAAAGATGCCCAGACTGAGCTAAACGTTGTATGTCTCCAACTCCAGAAATTACTTCATGCCACATCACCTTTACTTCCAGCTAGTAAGGATCACATAATTCCTAACAAAGTTTTGACACAGATTCCCATTCGGACATTCAGAAGATGTAGCACGTTGCTGTAAGCAAGCACATTCTCATTCAAAGTTGCAAGTTACTATGTAGGAACAAGTTTGTATAGGTATTTCAAAGATGCCCAGAACTGAGCTAAACTTGGTATGTGTCCAACCTCTAGAAATAACTTCATGCCCCAACCCCCTTACTTCCAGCTAGTAAGGATCACATAATTCCTAACAAATTTTTGACACAGATTCCCAATTCGGGCATTCAGAACATGTAGCAAGTTGCTGTAAGCAAGCACATTCTCATTCAAAGTTACAAGTTACTATGTAGGAACAAGTTTGTATAGGTATTTCAAAGATGCCCAGAACTGAGCTAAACGTTGTATGTTTCCAACTCCTAGAAATAACTTCATGCCCCATCTCCCTTACTTCCAGCTAGTAAGGATCACATAATTCCTAACAAAGTTTTGACACAGATTCCCAATTCGGGCATTCAGAACATATAGCACGTTGCTGTAAGCAAGCACATTCTCATTCAAAGTTGCAAGTTACTATGTAGGAACAAGTTTGTATAGGTATTTCAAAGATGCCCAGAACTGAGCTAAACGTTGTATGTCTCCAACTCCTAGAAATAACATCATGCCCCATCTCCCTTACTTCCAGCTAGTAAGGATCACATAATTCCTAACAAAGTTGTGACACAGATTCCCAATTCGGGCATTCAGAACATATAGCACGTTGCTGTAAGCAAGCACATTCTCATTCAAAGTTGCAAGTTACTATGTAGGAACAAGTTTGTATAGGTATTTCAAAGATGCCCAGAACTGAGCTAAACTTGGTATGTGTCCAACCTCTAGAAATAACTTCATGCACCAACTCCCTTACTTCCAGCTAGTAAGGATGACATAATTCCTAACAATGATTTGACACAGATTCCAAATTCGGGCATTCAGAACATATAGCACGTTGCTGTAAGCAATCACATTCTCATTCAAAGTTGCAAGTTACTATGTAGGAACAAGTTTGTATAGGTATTTCAAAGATGCCCAGAACTGAGCTAAACGTTGTATGTCTCCAACTCCTAGAAATATCTTCATGCCCCATCTCCCTTACTTCCAGCTAGTAAGGATCACATAATTCCTAACAAAGTTTTGACACAGATTCCCAATTCGGGCATTCAGAACATATAGCACGTTGCTGTAAGTAAGCACATTCTCATTCAAAGTTGTAAGTTAATATGTAGGAACAAGTTTGTATAGGTATTTCAAAGATGCCCAGAACTGAGCTAAACTTGGTATGTGTCCAACTCCTAGAAATAACTTCATGCCCCATCTCCCTTACTTCCAGCTAGTAAGGATCACATAATTCCTAACAAAGATTTGACACAGATTCCCAATTCAGGCATTCAGAACATGTAGCACGTTACTGTAAGCAAGCACATTCTCATTAAAAGTTGCAAGTTACTATGTAGGAACAAGTTTGTATAGGTATTTCAAAGATGCCCAGAACTGAGCTAAACTTGGTATGTGTCCAACCTCTAGAAATAACTTCATGCCCCAACTCCCTTACTTCCAGCTAGTAAGGATCACATAATTCCTAACAAAGTTTTGACACAGATTCCCAATTCGGGCATTCAGAACATATAGCACGTTGATGTAAGCAAGCACATTCTCATTCAAAGTTGCAAGTTACTATGTAGGAACAAGTTTGTATAGGTATTTCAAAGATGCCCAGAACTGAGCTAAACTTGGTATGTCTCCAACTCCTAGAAATAACTTCAAGCCCCATCTCCCTTACTTCCAGCTAGTAAGGATCACATAATTCCTAACAAAGTTTTGACACAGATTCCCAATTCGGGCATTCAGAACATATAGCACGTTGCTGTAAGCAAGCACATTCTCATTCAAAGTTGCAAGTTATTAAGTAGAAACAAATTTGTAAAGGTATTTCAAAGATGCCCAGAACTGAGCTAAACTTGGTATGTCTCCAACTCCTAGAAATTACTTCATGCCCCATCACCCTTACTTCCAGCTAGTAAGGATCACATAATTACTAACAAAGTTTTGACACAGATTCCCAATTCGGGCATTCAGAAGATGTAGCACGTTGCTGTAAGCAAGCACATTCTCATTCAAAGTTGCAAGTTACTATGTAGGAACAAGTTTGTATAGGTATTTCAAAGATGCACAGAATTGAGCTAAACTTGGTATGTCTCCAACTCCTAGAAATAACTTCATGCCCCATCTCCCTTACTTCCATCTAGTAAGGATCACATAATTCCTAACAAAGTTTTGACAGAGATTCCCAATTCGGGCATTCAGAACATATAGCACGTTGCTGTAAGCAAGCACATTCTCCTTCAAAGTTGCAAGTTACTAAGTAGGAACAAGTTTGTAAAGGTATTTCAAAGATGCCCAGAACTGAGCTAAACTTGGTATGTCTCCAACTCCTAGAAATAACTTCATGCCCCATCACCCTTACTTCCAGCTAGTAAGGATCACATAATTCCTAACAAAGTTTTGACACAGATTCCCAATTCGGACATTCAGAAGATGTAGCACGTTGCTGTAAGCAAGCACATTCTCATTCAAAGTTGCAAGTTACTATGTAGGAACAAGTTTGTATAGGTATTTCAAAGATGCCCAGAACTGAGCTAAACTTGGTATGTGTCCAACCTCTAGAAATAACTTCATGCCCCAACTCCCTTACTTCCAGCTAGTAAGGATCACATAATTCCTAACAACGTTTTGACACAGATTCCCAATTCGGGCATTCAGAACATATAGCAAGTTGCTGTAAGCAAGCACATTCTCATTCAAAGTTACAAGTTACTATGTAGGAACAAGTTTGTATAGGTATTTCAAAGATGTCCGGAACTGAGCTAAACGTTGTATGTCTCCAACTCCTAGAAATAACTTCATGCCCCATCTCCCTTACTTCCAGCTAGTAAGGATCACATAATTCCTAACAAAGTTTTGACACAGATTCCCAATTCGGGCATTCAGAACATATAGCACGTTGCTGTAAGCAAGCACATTCTCATTCAAAGTTGCAAGTTACTATGTAAGAACAAGTTTGTATAGGTATTTCAAAGATGCCCAGAACTGAGCTAAACGTTGTATGTCTCCAACTCCTAGAAATAACTTCATGCCTTATCTCCCTTACTTCCAGCTGGTAAGGATCACATAATTCCTAACAAAGTTTTGACACAGATTCCCAATTCGGGCATTCAGAACATATAGCACGTTGCTGTAAGCAAGCACATTCTCATTCAAAGTTGCAAGTTACTATGTAGGAACAAGTTTGTATAGGTATTTCAAAGATGCCCAGAACTGAGCTAAACGTTGTATGTCTCCAACTCCTAGAAATAACTTCATGCCCCATCTCATTTACTTCCAGCTAGTAAGGATCACATAATTTCTAACAAAGTTTTGACAGAGATTCCCAATTCGGGCATTCAGAACATATAGCACGTTGCTGTAAGCAAGCACATTCTCCTTCAAAGTTGCAAGTTACTAAGTAGGAACAAGTTTGTAAAGGTATTTCAAAGATGCCCAGAACTGAGCTAAACTTGGTATGTCTCCAACTCCTAGAAATAACTTCATGCCCCATCACCCTTACTTCCAGCTAGTAAGGATCACATAATTCCTAACAAAGTTTTGACACAGATTCCCAATTCGGACATTCAGAAGATGTAGCACGTTGCTGTAAGCAAGCACATTCTCATTCAAAGTTGCAAGTTACTATGTAGGAACAAGTTTGTATAGGTATTTCAAAGATGCCCAGAACTGAGCTAAACTTGGTATGTGTCCAACCTCTAGAAATAACTTCATGCCCCAACTCCCTTACTTCCAGCTAGTAAGGATCACATAATTCCTAACAACGTTTTGACACAGATTCCCAATTCGGGCATTCAGAACATATAGCAAGTTGCTGTAAGCAAGCACATTCTCATTCAAAGTTACAAGTTACTATGTAGGAACAAGTTTGTATAGGTATTTCAAAGATGCCCAGAACTGAGCTAAACGTTGTATGTTTCCAACTCCTAGAAATAACTTCATGCCCCATCTCCCTTACTTCCAGCTAGTAAGGATCACATAATTCCTAACAAAGTTTTGACACAGATTCCCAATTCGGGCATTCAGAACATATAGCACGTTGCTGTAAGCAAGCACATTCTCATTCAAAGTTGCAAGTTACTATGTAGGAACAAGTTTGTATAGGTATTTCAAAGATGCCCAGAACTGAGCTAAACGTTGTATGTCTCCAACTCCTAGAAATAACATCATGCCCCATCTCCCTTACTTCCAGCTAGTAAGGATCACATAATTCCTAACAAAGTTGTGACACAGATTCCCAATTCGGGCATTCAGAACATATAGCACGTTGCTGTAAGCAAGCACATTCTCATTCAAAGTTGCAAGTTACTATGTAGGAACAAGTTTGTATAGGTATTTCAAAGATGCCCAGAACTGAGCTAAACTTGGTATGTGTCCAACCTCTAGAAATAACTTCATGCACCAACTCCCTTACTTCCAGCTAGTAAGGATGACATAATTCCTAACAATGATTTGACACAGATTCCAAATTCGGGCATTCAGAACATATAGCACGTTGCTGTAAGCAATCACATTCTCATTCAAAGTTGCAAGTTACTATGTAGGAACAAGTTTGTATAGGTATTTCAAAGATGCCCAGAACTGAGCTAAACGTTGTATGTCTCCAACTCCTAGAAATATCTTCATGCCCCATCTCCCTTACTTCCAGCTAGTAAGGATCACATAATTCCTAACAAAGTTTTGACACAGATTCCCAATTCGGGCATTCAGAACATATAGCACGTTGCTGTAAGTAAGCACATTCTCATTCAAAGTTGTAAGTTAATATGTAGGAACAAGTTTGTATAGGTATTTCAAAGATGCCCAGAACTGAGCTAAACTTGGTATGTGTCCAACTCCTAGAAATAACTTCATGCCCCATCTCCCTTACTTCCAGCTAGTAAGGATCACATAATTCCTAACAAAGATTTGACACAGATTCCCAATTCAGGCATTCAGAACATGTAGCACGTTACTGTAAGCAAGCACATTCTCATTAAAAGTTGCAAGTTACTATGTAGGAACAAGTTTGTATAGGTATTTCAAAGATGCCCAGAACTGAGCTAAACTTGGTATGTGTCCAACCTCTAGAAATAACTTCATGCCCCAACTCCCTTACTTCCAGCTAGTAAGGATCACATAATTCCTAACAAAGTTTTGACACAGATTCCCAATTCGGGCATTCAGAACATATAGCACGTTGATGTAAGCAAGCACATTCTCATTCAAAGTTGCAAGTTACTATGTAGGAACAAGTTTGTATAGGTATTTCAAAGATGCCCAGAACTGAGCTAAACTTGGTATGTCTCCTACTCCTAGAAATAACTTCATGCCCCATCTCACTTACTTCCATCTAGTAAGGATCACATAAATTCTAACAAAGTTTTGACACAGATTCCCAATTCGGGCATTCAGAACATATAGCACGTTGATGTAAGCAAGCACATTCTCATTCAAAGTTGCAAGTTACTATGTAGGAACAAGTTTGTATAGGTATTTCCAAGATGCCCAGAACTGAGCTAAACTTGGTATGTGTCCAACCTCTAGAAATAACTTCATGCCCCAACTCCCTTACTTCCAGCTAGTAAGGATCACATAATTCCTAACAAAGTTTTGACACAGATTCACAATTCGGGCATTCAGAACATATAGCACGTTGCTGTAAGCAAGCACATTCTCATTCAAAGTTGCAAGTTACTATGTAGGAACAAGTTTGTATAGGTATTTCAAAGATGCCCAGAACTGAGCTAAACGTTGTATGTCTCCAACTCCTCTAGATAACTTCATGCCCCATCTCCCTTACTTCCAGCTAGTAAGGATCACATAATTCCTAACAAAGTATTGACACAGATTCCCAATTCGGGCATTCAGAACATATAGCACGTTGCTGTAAGCAAGCACATTCTCATTCAAAGTTGCAAGTTACTAAGTAGGAACAAATTTGTAAAGGTATTTCAAAGATGCCCAGAACTGAGCTAAACTTGGTATGTCTCCAACTCCTAGAAATAACATCATGCCCCATCACCCTTACTTCCAGCTAGTAAGGATCACATAATTCCTAACAAAGTTTTGACACATATTCCCAATTCGGGAATTCAGAACATGTAGCACGTTGCTGTAAGCAAGCAAGTTCTCATTCAAAGTTGCAAGTTACTATGTAGGAACAAGTTTGTATAGGTATTTCAAAGATGCCCAGAACTGAGCTAAACGTTGTATGTCTCCAACTCCTAGAAATAACTTCATGCCCCATCTCCCTTACTTCCAGCTAGTAAGGATCACATAATTCCTAACAAAGTTTTGACACAGATTCCCAATTCGGGCATTCAGAACATATAGCACGTTGCTGAAAGCAAGCACATTCTCATTCAAAGTTGTAAGTTAATATGTAGGAAAAAGTTTGTATAGGTATTTCAAAGATGCCCAGAACTGAGCTAAACTTGGTATGTGTCCAACTCCTAGAAATAACTTCATGCCCCATCTCCCTTACTTCCAGCTAGTAAGGATCACATAATTCCTAACAAAGTTTTGACACAGATTCCCAATTCGGGCATTCAGAACATGTAGCACGTTGCTGTAAGCAAGCACATTCTCATTCAAAGTTGCAAGTTACTATGTAGGAACAAGTTTGTATAGGTATTTCAAAGATGCCCAGAACTGAGCTAAACTTGGTATGTGTCCAACTTCTAGAAATACCTTCATACCAACTCTCCCTTACTTCCAGCTAGTAAGGAGCACATAATTCCTAACAAAATTTGAAACAGATTCCCAATTCGGGCATTCAGAACATATAGCACGTTGCTGTAAGCAATCACATTCTCATTCAAAGTTGCAAGTTACTATGTAGGAACAAGTTTGTATAGGTATTTCAAAGATGCCCAGAACTGAGCTAAACTTGGTATGTCTCCAACTCCTAGAAATAACTTCATGCCCCATCTCCCTTACTTCCAGCTAGTAAGGATCACATAATTCCTAACAAAGTTTTGACACAGATTCCCAATTCGGGCATTCAGAACATGTAGCACGTTGCTGTAAGCAAGCACATTCTCATTCAAAGTTGCAAGTTACTATGTAGGAACAAGTTTGTATAGGTATTTCAAAGATGCCCAGAACTGAGCGAAAAGTTGTATGTCTCCAACTCCTAGAAACAACATCATGCCCCATCTCACTTACTTCCAGCTAGTAAGGATCACATAATTTCTAACAAAGTTTTGACACAGATTCCCAATTCGGTCATTCAGAACATATAGCACGTTGCTGTAAGCAAGCACATTCTCATTCAAAGTTGCAAGTTACTATGTAGGAACAAGTTTGTATAGGTATTTCAAAGATGCCCAGAACTGAGCTAAACTTGGTATGTCTCCAACTCCTAGAAATAACTTCATGCCCCATCACCCTTACTTCCATCTAGTAAGGAGCACATCATTCCTAAAAGTGTTTTGACACAGATTCCCAATTCGGGCATTCAGAACCTGTAGCACGTTGCTGTAAGCAACCACATTCTCATTCATAGTTGCAAGTTACTATGTAGGAACAAGTTTGTAAAGGTATTTCAAAGATGCCCAGAAGTGAACTAAACTTGGTATGTCTCCAACTCTTAGAAATAACTTCATGCCCCATCACCCTTACTTCCAGCTAGTAAGGATCACATAATTCCTAACAAAGTTTTGACACAGATTCCCAATTCGGGCATTCAGAACATATAGCACGTTGCTGTAAGCAAGCACATTCTCATTCAAAGTTGCAAGTTACTATGTAGGAACAAGTTTGTATAGGTATTTTAAAGACGCCCAGAACTAAGCTAAACGTGGTATGTCCCCAACTCCTTGAAATAACTTCATGCCCCATCTCCCTTACTTCCTGCTAGTAAGGATCACATAATTCCTAACAAAGTTTTGACACAGATTCCCAATTCAGGCATTCAGAACATATAGCACGTTGCTGTAAGCAAGCACATTCTCATTCAAAGTTGCAAGTTACTATGTAGGAACAAGTTTGTATAGGTATTTCAAAGATGCCCAGAACTGAGCTAAACTTGGTATGTGTCCAACTCCTAGAAATAACTTCATGCCCCAACTCCCTTTCTTCCAGCTACTAAGGATCACATAATTCCTAACAAAATTTAACAAAGATTCCCAATTCGGGCATTCAGAACATATAGCACGTTGCTGTAAGCAATCACATTCTCATTCAAAGTTGCAAGTTAATATGTAGGAACAAGTTTGTATAGGTATTTCAAAGATGCCCAGAACTGAGCTAACTTGGTATGTGTCCAACTCCTAGAAATAACTTCATGCCCCATCTCCTTTACTTCCAGCTAGTAAGGATCACATATTTCCTAAAAAAGTTTTGACACAGATTCCCAATTCGGGCATTCAGAACATGTAGCACGTTGCTGTAAGCAAGCACATTCTCATTCAAAGTTGCAAGTTACTATGTAGGAATAAGTTTGTATAGGTATTTCAAAGATGCCCTGAACTGAGCTAAACTTGGTATGTGTCCAACCTCTAGAAATAACTTCATGCCCCAACTCCCTTACTTCCAGCTAGTAAGGATCACATAATTCCTAACAAAGTTTTGACACAGATTCCCAATTCGGACGTTCAGAACATGTAGCACGTTGCTGTAAGCAAGCACATTGAATTCAAAGTTGCAAGTTACTATGTAGGAACAAGTTTGCATAGGTATTTCAAAGATGCCCAGAACTGAGCTAAACGTTGTATGTCTCCAACTCCTAGAAAAAACTTCATGCCCCATCTCCCTTACTTCCAGCTAGTAAGGATCACAAAATTCCTAACAAAGTTTTGACACAGATTCCCAATTCGGGCATTCAGAACATATAGCACGTTGCTGTAAGCAAGCACATTCTCATTCAAGGTTGCAAGTTAATATGTAGGAACAAGTTTGTATAGGTATTTCAAAGATGCCCAGAACTGAGCTAAACTTGGTATGTCTCCAACTCCTAGAAATAACTTCATGCCCCATTTCCCTTACTTCCAGCTAGTAAGGATCACATAATTCCTAACAAAGATTTGACACAGATTCCCAATTCGGGCATTCACAACATGTAGCAAGTTGCTGTAAGCAAGCACATTCAATTCAAAGTTGCAAGATACTATGTAGGAACAAGTTTGTATGGGTATTTCAAAGATGCCCAGAATTGAGCTAAACGTTGTATGTCTCCAACTCCTAGAAATAACTTCATGCCCCATCTCCCTTACTTCCAGATAGTAAGGATCACATAATTCCTAACAAAGTTTTGACACAGATTCCCAATTCGGGCATTCAGAACATATAGCACGTTGCTGTAAGCAAGCACATTCTCATTCAAAGTTGCAAGTTACTATGTAGGAACAAGTTTGTATAGGTATTTCAAAGATGCCCAGAACTGAGCTAAACTTGGTATGTGTCCAACCTCTAGAAATAACTTCATGCCCCAACTCCCTTACTTCCAGTTAGTAAGGATCACATAATTCCTAACAAAGATTTGACACAGATTCCAAATTCGGGCATTCAGAACATATAGCACGTTGCTGTAAGCAATCACATTCTCATTCAAAGTTGCAAGTTACTATGTAGGAACAAGTTTGTATAGGTATTTCAATGATGCCCAGAACTGAGCTAAACGTTGTATGTCTCCAACTCCTAGAAATATCTTCATGCCCCATCTCCCTTACTTCCAGCTAGTAAGGATCACATAATTCCTAACAAAGTTTTGACACAGATTCCCAATTCGGGCATTCAGAACATATAGCACGTTGCTGTAAGCAAGCACATTCTCATTCAAAGTTGCAAGTTACTATGTAGGAACAAGTTTGCATAGGTATTTCAAAGATGCCCAGAACTGAGCTAAACGTTGTATGTCTCCAACTCCTAGAAATAACTTCATGCCCCATCTCCCTTACTTCCAGCTAGTAAGGATCACAAAATTCCTAACAAAGTTTTGACACAGATTCCCAATTACGGCATTCAGAACATATAGCACGTTGCTGTAAGCAAGCACATTCTCATTCAAGGTTGCAAGTTAATATGTAGGAACAAGTTTGTATAGGTATTTCAAAGATGCCCAGAACTGAGCTAAACTTGGTATGTCTCCAACTCCTAGAAATAACTTCATTCACCATCTCCCTTACTTCCAGCTAGTAAGGATCACATAATTCCTAACAAAGTTTTGACACAGATTCCCAATTCGGGCATTCAGGACATGTAGCACGTTGCTGTAAGCAAGCACATTCTCATTCAAAGTTGCAAGTTACTATGTAGGAACAAGTTTGTATAGGTATTTCAAAGATGCCCAGAACTGAGCTAAACTTGGTATGTGTCCAACCTCTAGAAATAACTTCATGCCCCAACTTCCTTACTTCCAGCTAGTAAGGATCACATAATTCCTAACAAAGATTTGACACAGATTCCCAATTCGGGCATTCAGAACATGTAGCAAGTTGCTGTAAGCAAGCACATTCAATTCAAAGTTGCAAGTTACTATGTAGGAACAAGTTTGTATGGGTATTTCAAAGATGCCCAGAATTGAGCTAAATTTGGTATGTCTCCAACTCATAGAAATAACTTCATGCCCCATCTCCCTTACTTGCATCTAGTAAGGATCACATAATTCCTAACAAAGTTTTGACACGGATTCCCAATTTGGCCATTCAGAACATATAGCACGTTGCTGTAAGCAAGCACATACTCATTCAAAGTTGCAAGTTACTATGTAGGAACAAGTTTGTAAAGGTATTTCAAAGATGCCCAGAACTGAGCTAAACGTTGTATGTCTCCAACTCCAGAAATTACTTCATGCCACATCACCTTTACTTCCAGCTAGTAAGGATCACATAATTCCTAACAAAGTTTTGACACAGATTCCCATTCGGGCATTCAGAAGATGTAGCACGTTGCTGTAAGCAAGCACATTCTCATTCAAAGTTGCAAGTTACTATGTAGGAACAAGTTTGTATAGGTATTTCAAAGATGCCCAGAATTGAGCAAACTTGGTATGTCTCCAACTCCTAGAAATAACTTCATGGCCCATCTCCCTTACTTCCATCTAGTAAGGATCACATAATTCCTAACAAAGTTTTGACACAGATTCCCAATTCGGGCATTCAGAACATATAGCACGTTGCTGTAAGCAAGCACATTCTCATTCAAAGTTGCAAGTTACTAAGTAGGAACAAGTTTGTAAAGGTATTTCAAAGATGCCCAGAACTGAGCTAAACGTTGTATGTCTCCAACTCCTAGAAATAACTTCATGCCCCATCACCCTTACTTCCAGCTAGTAAGGATCACATAATTCCTAACAAAGTTTTGACACAGATTCCCAATTCGGACATTCAGAAGATGTAGCACGTTGCTGTAAGCAAGCACATTCTCATTCAAAGTTGCAAGTTACTATGTAGGAACAAGTTTTAATAGGTATTTCAAAGATGCCCAGAACTGAGCTAAACTTGGTATGTGTCAAACCTCTAGAAATAACTTCATGCCCCAACCCCCTTACTTCCAGCTAGTAAGGATCACATAATTCCTAACAAAGTTTTGACACAGATTCCCAATTCGGGCATTCAGAACATGTAGTAAGTTGCTGTAAGCAAGCACATTCTCATTCAAAGTTGCAAGTTACTATGTAGAAACAAGTTTGTATAGGTATTTCAAAGATGCCCAGAACTGAGCTAAACGTTGTATGTCTCCAACTCCTAGAAATATCTTCATGCCCCATCTCCCTTACTTCCAGCTAGTAAGGATCACATAATTCCTAACAAAGTTTTGACACAGATTCCCAATTCGGGCATTCAGAACATATAGCACGTTGCTGTAAGCAAGCACATTCTCATTCAAAGTTGCAAGTTACTATGTAGGAACAAGTTTGCATAGGTATTTCAAAGATGCCCAGAACTGAGCTAAACGTTGTATGTCTCCAACTCCTAGAAATAACTTCATGCCCCATCTCCCTTACTTCCAGCTAGTAAGGATCACAAAATTCCTAACAAAGTTTTGACACAGATTCCCAATTCGGGCATTCAGAACATATAGCACGTTGATGTAAGCAAGCACATTCTCATTCAAGGTTGCAAGTTAATATGTAGGAACAAGTTTGTATAGGTATTTCAAAGATGCCCAGAACTGAGCTAAACTTGGTATGTGTCCAACCTCTAGAAATAACTTCATGCCCCAACTTCCTTACTTCCAGCTAGTAAGGATCACATAATTCCTAACAAAGATTTGACACAGATTCCCAATTCGGGCATTCAGAACATATAGCACGTTGCTGTAAGCAAGCACATTCTCATTCAAAGTTGCAAGTTACTAAGTAGGAACAAGTTTGTAAAGGTATTTCAAAGATGCCCAGAACTGAGCTAAACGTTGTATGTCTCCAACTCCTAGAAATAACTTCATGCCCCATCACTCTTACTTCCAGCTAGTAAGGATCACATAATTCCTAACAAAGTTTTGACACAGATTCCCAATTCGGACATTCAGAAGATGTAGCACGTTGCTGTAAGCAAGCACATTCTCATTCATAGTTGCAAGTTACTATGTAGGAACAAGTTTGTATAGGTATTTCAAAGATGCCCAGAACTGAGCTAAACTTGGTATGTGTCCAACCTCTAGAAATAACTTCATGCCCCAACCCCCTTACTTCCAGCTAGTAAGGATCACATAATTCCTAACAAAGTTTTGACACAGATTCCCAATTCGGGCATTCAGAACATGTAGCAAGTTGCTGTAAGCAAGCACATTCTCATTCAAAGTTACAAGTTACTATGTAGGAACAAGTTTGTATAGGTATTTCAAAGATGCCCAGAACTGAGCTAAACGTTGTATTTCTCCAACTCCTAGAAATAACTTCATGCCCCATCTCCCTTACTTCCAGCTAGTAAGGATCACATAATTCCTAACAAAGTTTTGACACAGATTCCCAATTCGGGCATTCAGAACATATAGCACGTTGCTGTAAGCAAGCACATTCTCATTCAAAGTTGCAAGTTACTATGTAGGAACAAGTTTGTATAGGTATTTCAAAGATGCCCAGAACTGAGCTAAACGTTGTATGTCTCCAACTCCTAGAAATAACTTCATGCCCCATCTCCCTTACTTCCAGCTAGTAAGGATCACATAATTCCTAACAAAGTTTTGACACAGATTCCCAATTCGGGCATTCAGAACATATAGCACGTTGCTGTAAGCAAGCACATTCTCATTCATAGTTGCAAGTTACTATGTAGGAACAAGTTTGTATAGGTATTTCAAAGATGCCCAGAACTGAGCTAAACTTGGTATGTGTCCAACCTCTAGAAATAAATTCATGCCCCAACTCCATTACTTCCAGCTAGTAAGGATGACATAATTCCTAACAATGATTTGACACAGATTCCAAATTCGGGCATTCAGAACATATAGCACGTTGCTGTAAGCAATCATATTCTCATTCAAAGTTGCAAGTTACTATGTAGGAACAAGTTTGTATAGGTATTTCAAAGATGCCCAGAACTGAGCTAAACGTTGTATGTCTCCAACTCCTAGAAATATGTTCATGCCCCATCTCCCATACTTCCAGCTAGTAAGGATCACATAATTCCTAACAAAGTTTTGACACAGATTCCCAATTCGGGCATTCAGAACATATAGCACGTTGCTGTAAGTAAGCACATTCTCATTCAAAGTTGTAAGTTAATATGTAGGAACAAGTTTGTATAGTTATTTCAAAGATGCCCAGAACTGAGCTAAACTTGGTATGTGTCCAACTCCTAGAAATAACTTCATGCCCCATCTCCCTTACTTCCAGCTAGTAAGGATCACATAATTCCTAACAAAGATTTGAAACAGATTCCCAATTCAGGCATTCAGAACATGTAGCACGTTACTGTAAGCAAGCACATTCTCATTAAAAGTTGCAAGTTACTATGTAGGAACAAGTTTGTATAGGTATTTCAAAGATGCCCAGAACTGAGCTAAACTTGGTATGTGTCCAACCTCTAGAAATAACTTCATGCCCCAACTCCCTTACTTCCAGCTAGTAAGGATCACATAATTCCTAACAAAGTTTTGACACAGATTCCCAATTCGGGCATTCAGAACATATAGCACGTTGATGTAAGCAAGCACATTCTCATTCAAAGTTGCAAGTTACTATGTAGGAACAAGTTTGTATAGGTATTTCAAAGATGCCCAGAACTGAGCTAAACTTGGTATGTCTCCAACTCCTAGAAATAACTTCATGCCCCATCTCACTTACTTCCATCTAGTAAGGATCACATAAATTCTAACAAAGTTTTGACACAGATTCCCAATTCGGGCATTCAGAACATATAGCACGTTGATGTAAGCAAGCACATTCTCATTCAAAGTTGCAAGTTACTATGTAGGAACAAGTTTGTATAGGTATTTCAAAGATGCCCAGAACTGAGCTAAACTTGGTATGTCTCCAACTCCTAGAAATAACTTCATGCCCCATCTCCCTTACTTCCAGCTAGTAAGGATCACATAATTCCTAACAAAGTTTTGACACAGATTCCCAATTCGGGCATTCAGAACATATAGCACGTTGCTGTAAGCAAGCACATTCTCATTCAAAGTTGCAAGTTACTATGTAGGAACAAGTTTGTATAGGTATTTCAAAGATGCCCAGAACTGAGCTAAACTTGGTATGTCTCCAACTCCTAGAAATAAC
Organism: Diceros bicornis minor; assembly: GCF_020826845.1. Classification (NCBI taxonomy): domain Eukaryota; kingdom Metazoa; phylum Chordata; class Mammalia; order Perissodactyla; family Rhinocerotidae; genus Diceros; species Diceros bicornis. The sequence goes on from NW_026691718.1 coordinate 1,305,912, forward strand.
TTCATGCCCCATCTCCCTTACTTCCAGCTAGTAAGGATCACATAATTCCTAACAAAGTTTTGACACAGATTCCCAATTCGGGCATTCAGAACATATAGCACGTTGCTGTAAGCAAGCACATTCTCATTCAAAGTTGCAAGTTACTATGTAGGAACAAGTTTGAATAGGTATTTCAAAGATGCCCAGAACTGAGCTAAACTTGGTATGTGTCCAACCTCTAGAAATAACTTCATGCCCCAACTCCCTTACTTCCAGCTAGTAAGGATCACATAATTCCTAACAAAGTTTTGACACAGATTCCCAATTCGGGCATTCAGAACATATAGCACGTTGCTGTAAGCAAGCACATTCTCATTCAAAGTTGCAAGTTACTATGTAGGAACAAGTTTGTATAGGTATTTCAAAGATGCCCAGAACTGAGCTAAACGTTGTATGTCTCCAACTCCTCTAAATAACTTCATGCCCCATCTCCCTTACTTCCAGCTAGTAAGGATCACATAATTCCTAACAAAGTTTTGACACAGATTCCCAATTCGGGCATTCAGAACATATAGCACGTTGCTGTAAGCAAGCACATTCTCATTCAAAGTTGCAAGTTACTAAGTAGGAACAAGTTTGTATAGGTATTTCAAAGACGCCCAGAACTGAGCGAAAAGTTGTATGTCTCCAACTCCTAGAAACAACATCATGCCCCATCTCACTTACTTCCAGCTAGTAAGGATCACATAATTTCTAACAAAGTTTTGACACAGATTCCCAATTCGGTCATTCAGAACATATAGCACGTTGCTATAAGCAAGCACATTCTCATTCAAAGTTGCAAGTTACTATGTAGGAACAAGTTTGTATAGGTATTTCAAAGATGCCCAGAACTGAGCTAAACTTGGTATGTCTCCAACTCCTAGAAATAACTTCATGCCCCATCACCCTTACTTCCATCTAGTAAGGATCACATAATTCCTAAAAGTGTTTTGACACAGATTCCCAATTCGGGCATTCAGAACCTGTAGCACGTTGCTGTAAGCAACCACATTCTCATTCATAGTTGCAAGTTACTATGTAGGAACAAGCTTGTAAAGGTATTTCAAAGATGCCCAGAAGTGAGCTAAACTTGGTATGTCTCCAACTCCTAGAAATAACTTCATGCCCCATCACACTTACTTCCAGCTAGTAAGGATCACATAATACCTAACAAAGTTTTGACACAGATTCCCAATTCGGGCATTCAGAACATATAGCACGTTGCTGTAAGCAAGCACATTCTCATTCAAAGTTGCAAGTTACTATGTAGGAACAAGTTTGTATAGGTATTTTAAAGACGCCCAGAACTAAGCTAAACGTGGTATGTCCCCAACTCCTTGAAATAACTTCATGCCCCATCTCCCTTACTTCCTGCTAGTAAGGATCACATAATTCCTAACAAAGTTGTGACACAGATTCCCAATTCAGGCATTCAGAACATATAGCACGTTGCTGTAAGCAAGCACATTCTCATTCAAAGTTGCAAGTTACTATGTAGGAACAAGTTTGTATAGGTATTTCAAAGATGCCCAGAACTGAGCTAAACTTGGTATGTGTCCAACTCCTAGAAATAACTTCATGCCCCAACTCCCTTTCTTCCAGCTACTAAGGATCACATAATTCCTAACAAAATTTAACACAGATTCCCAATTCGGGCATTCAGAACATATAGCACGTTGCTGTAAGCAATCACATTCTCATTCAAAGTTGCAAGTTAATATGTAGGAACTAGTTTGTATAGGTATTTCAAAGATGCCCTGAACTGAGCTAAACTTGGTATGTGTCCAACCTCTAGAAATAACTTCATGCCCCAACTCCCTTACTTCCAGCTAGTAAGGATCACATAATTCCTAACAAAGTTTTGACACAGATTCCCAATTCGGACGTTCAGAACATGTAGCACGTTGCTGTAAGCAAGCACATTCAATTCAAAGTTGCAAGTTACTATGTAGGAACAAGTTTGTATAGGTATTTCAAAGATGCCCAGAACTGAGCTAAAAGTTGTATGTCTCCAACTCCTAGAAATAACTTCATGCCCCATCTCCCTTACTTCCAGCTAGTAAGGATCACATAATTTCTAACAAAGATTTGACACAGATTCCCAATTCGGGCATTCAGAACATATAGCACGTTGCTGTAAGCAAGCACATTCTCATTCAAAGTTGCAAGTTACTAAGTAGGAATAAGTTTGTAAAGGTTTTTCAAAGATGCCCAGAACTGAGCTAAACTTGGTATGTCTCCAACTCCTAGAAATAACTTCATGCCCCATCACCCTTACTTCCAGCTAGTAAGGATCACATAATTCCTAACAAAGATTTGACACAGATTCCCAATTCGGGCATTCAGAACATATAGCACATTGCTGTAAGCAAGCACATTCTCATTCAAAGTTGCAAGTTACTATGTAGGAACAAGTTTGTATAGGTATTTCAAAGATGCCCAGAACTGAGCTAAACGTTGTATGTCTCCAACTCCTAGAAATAACTACATGCCCCATCTCCCTTACTTCCAGCTAGTAAGTATCACATAATTTCTAACAAAGTTTTGACACAGATTCCCAATTCGGGCATTCAGAACATATAGCACGTTGCTGTAAGCAAGCACATTCTCATTCAAAGTTGCAAGTAACTATGTAGGAACAAGTTTGTATAGGAATTTCAAAGATGCCCAGAACTGAGCTAAACGTTGTATGTCTCCAACTCCTAGAAATAACTTCATGCCCAATCTCCCTTACTTCCAGCTAGTAAGGATCACATAATTCCTAACAAAGTTTTGACACACATTCCCAATTCGGGCATTCAGAACATATAGCACGTTGATGTAAGCAAGCATATTCTCATTCAAAGTTGCAAGTTACTATGTAGGAACAAGTTTGTATAGGTATTTCAAAGATACCCAGAACTGAGCTAAACTTGGTATGTCTCCAACTCCTAGAAATAACTTCATGCCCCATCTCCCTTACATCCAGCTAGTAAGGATCACATAATTCCTAACAAAGTTTTGACACAGATTCCCAATTCGGGCATTCAGAACATGTAGCAAGTTGCTGTAAGCAAGCACATTCAATTCAAAGTTGCAAGTTATTATGTAGGAACAAGTTTGTATAGGTATTTCAAAGATGCCCAGAATTGAGCTAAACTTGGTATGTCTCCAACTCCTAGAAATAACTTCATGCCCCATCTCCCTTTCTACCATCTAGTAAGGATCACATAATTCCTAACAAAATTTTGACACAGATTCCCAATTCGGGCATTCAGAACATATAGCACGTTGCTGTAAGCAAGCACATTCTCATTCAAAGTTGCAAGTTACTAAGTAGGAATAAGTTTGTAAAGGTATTTCAAAGATGCCCAGAACTGAGCTAAACTTGGTATGTCTCCAACTCCTAGAAATAACTTCATGCCCCATCACCCTTACTTCCAGCTAGTAAGGATCACATAATTCCTAACAAAGATTTGACACAGATTCCCAATTCGGGCATTCAGAACATATAGCACATTGCTGTAAGCAAGCACATTCTCATTCAAAGTTGCAAGTTACTATGTAGGAACAAGTTTGTATAGGTATTTCAAAGATGCCCAGAACTGAGCTAAACGTTGTATGTCTCCAACTCCTAGAAATAACTACATGCCCCATCTCCCTTACTTCCAGCTAGTAAGGATCACATAATTTCTAACAAAGTTTTGACACAGATTCCCAATTCGAGCATTCAGAACATATAGCACGTTGCTGTAAGCAAGCACATTCTCATTCAAAGTTGCAAGTAACTATGTAGGAACAAGTTTGTATAGGTATTTCAAAGATGCCCAAAACTGAGCTAAACTTGGTATGTGTCCAACTCCTAGAAATAACTTCATGCCCCAACTCCGTTACTTCCAGCTACTAAGGATCACATAATTCCTAACAAAATTTAACACAGATTCCCAATTCGGGCATTCAGAACATATAGCACGTTGCTGTAAGCAAGCACATTCTCATTCAAAGTTGCAAGTTAATATGTAGGAACAAGTTTGTATAGGTATTTCAAAGATGCCCAGAACTGAGCTAAACTTGGTATGTGTCCAACCTCTAGAAATAACTTCATGCCCCAACTCCCTTACTTCCTGCTAGTAAGGATCACATAATTCCTAAAAAAGATTTGACACAGATTCCCAATTCGGGCATTCAGAACATATAGCACGTTGCTGTAAGCAAGCACATTCTCATTCAAAGTTGCAAGTTACTATGTAGGAACAAGTTTGTATAGGTATTTCAAAGATGCCCAGAACTGAGCTAAACGTTGTATGTCTCCAACTCCTAGAAATAACTTCATGCCCCATCTCCCTTACTTCCAGCTAGTAAGGATCACATAATTCCTAACAAAGTTTTGACACAGATTCCCAATTCGGGCATTCAGAACATATAGCACGTTGCTGTAAGCAAGCACATTCTCATTCAAAGTTGCAAGTTACTATGTAGGAACAAGTTTGTATAGGTATTTCAAAGATGCCCAGAACTGAGCTAAACTTGGTATGTGTCCAACCTCTAGAAATAACTTCATCCCCAACTCCCTTATTTCCTGCTAGTAAGGATCACATAATTCCTAACAAAGTTTTGACACAGATTCCCAATTCGGGCATTCAGAACATATAGCACGTTGCTGTAAGCAAGCACATTCTCATTCAAAGTTGCAAGTTACTATGTAGGAACAAGTTTGTATAGGTATTTCAAAGATGCCCAGAACTGAGCTAAACTTGGTATGTGTCCAACCTCTAGAAATAACTTCATGCCCCAACTCCCTTACTTCCAGCTAGTAAGGATCACATAATTCCTAACAAAGTTTTGACACAGATTCCCAATTCGGGCATTCAGAACATATAGCACGTTGCTGTAAGCCAGCACATTCTCATTCAAAGTTGCAAGTTACTATGTAGGAACAAGTTTGTATAGGTATTTCAAAGATGCCCAGAACTGAGCTAAACGTTGTATGTCTCCAACTCCTAGAAATAACTTCATGCCCCATCTCATTTACTTCCAGCTAGTAAGGATCACATAATTTCTAACAAAGTTTTGACACAGATTCCCAATTCTGGCATTCAGAACATATAGCACGTTGCTGTAAGCAAGCACATTCTCATTCAAAGTTGCAAGTTACTATGTATGAACAAGTTTGTATAGGTATTTCAAAGATGCCCAGAACTGAGCTAAACGTTGTATGTCTCCAACTCCTAGAAATAACTTAATGCCCCATCACCCTTACTTCCAGCTAGTAAGGATCACATAATTCCTAACAAAGTTTTGACACAGATACCCAATTCGGGCATTCAGAACATATAGCACGTTGCTGTAAGCAAGCACATTCTCATTCAAAGTTGCAAGTACTATGTAGGAACAAGTTTGTATAGGTATTTCAAAGATGCCCAGAACTGAGCTAAACGTTGTATGTCTCCAACTCCTAGAAATAACTTCTTGCCCCATCTCACTTACTTCCAGCTAGTAAGGATCACATAATTTCTAACAAAGTTTTGACACAGATTCCCAAATCGGGCATTCAGAACATATAGCACGTTGCTGTAAGCAAGCACATTCTCATTCAAAGTTGCAAGTTACTATGTAGGAACTAGTTTGTATAGGTATTTCAAAGATTCCCAGAACTGACCTAAACGTTGTATGTCTCCAACTTCTAGAAATAACTTCATGCCCAATCTCCCTTACATTCAGCTAGTAAGAATCAACAATTTCTAACAAAGTTTTGACACAGATTCCCAATTCTGGCATTCTGAACATATAGCACGTTGATGTAAGCAAGCACATTCTCATTCAAAGTTGCAAGTTACTATGTAGGAACAAGTTTGTATAGGTATTTCAAAGATGCCCAGAACTGAGCTAAACTTGGTATGTCTCCAACTCCTAGAAATAACTTCATGCCCCATCTCCCTTACTTCCAGCTAGTAAGGATCACATAATTCCTAACAAAGTTTTGACACAGATTCCCAATTCGGTCATTCAGAACATATAGCACGTTGCTGTAAGCAAGCACATTCTCATTCAAAGTTGCAAGTTACTATGTAGGAACAAGTTTGTATAGGTATTTCAAAGTTGCCCAGAACTGAGCTAAACTTGGTATGTGTCCAACTCCTCGAAATATCTTCATGCCCCAACTCCCTTACTTCCAGCTAGTAAGGATCCCATAATTCCTAACAAAGTTTTGACACAGATTCCCAATTCGGGCATTCAGAACATATAGCACGTTGCTGTAAGCAAGCACATTCTCATTCAAAGTTGCAAGTTACTATGTAGGAACAAGTTTGTATAGGTATTTCAAAGATGCCCAGAACTGAGCTAAACTTGGTATGTGTCCAACTCCTAGAAATACCTTCATACAACCTCACCCTTACTTCCAGCTACTAAGGATCACATAATTCCTAACAAAATTTAACACAGATTCCCAATTCGGGCATTCAGAACATATAGCACGTTGCTGTAAGCAATCACATTCTCATTCAAAGTTGCAAGTTACTATGTAGGAATAAGTTTGTATAGGTATTTCAAAGATGCCCTGAACTGAGCTAAACTTGGTATGTGTCCAACCTCTAGAAATAACTTCATGCCCCAACTCCCTTACTTCCAGCTAGTAAGGATCACATAATTCCTAACAAAGTTTTGACACAGATTCCCAATTCGGACGTTCAGAACATGTAGCACGTTGCTGTAAGCAAGCACATTCAATTCAAAGTTGCAAGTTACTATGTAGGAACAAGTTTGTATAGGTATTTCAAAGATGCCCAGAACTGAGCTAAAAGTTGTATGTCTCCAACTCCTAGAAATAACTTCATGCCCCATCTCACTTACTTCCAGCTAGTAAGGATCACATAATTTCTAACAAAGTTTTGACACAGATTCCCAATTCGGGCATTCAGAACATATCGCACGTTGCTGTAAGCAAGCACATTCTCATTCAAAGTTGCAAGTTACTAAGTAGGAATAAGTTTGTAAAGGTATTTCAAAGATGCCCAGAACTGAGCTAAACTTGGTATGTCTCCAACTCCTAGAAATATCTTCATGCCCCATCACCCTTACTTCCAGCTAGTAAGGATCACATAATTCCTAACAAAGATTTGACACAGATTCCCAATTCGGGCATTCAGAACATATAGCACATTGCTGTAAGCAAGCACATTCTCATTCAAAGTTGCAAGTTACTATGTAGGAACAAGTTTGTATAGGTATTTCAAAGATGCCCAGAACTGAGCTAAACGTTGTATGTCTCCAACTCCTAGAAATAACTACATGCCCCATCTCCCTTACTTCCAGCTAGTAAGGATCACACAATTTCTAACAAAGTTTTGACACAGATTCCCAATTCGGGCATTCAGAACATATAGCACGTTGCTGTAAGAAAGCACATTCTCATTCAAAGTTGCAAGTTACTATGTAGGAACAAGTTTGTATAGGTATTTCAAAGATGCCCAGAACTGAGCTAAACTTGGTATGTCTCCAACTCCTAGAAATAACTTCATGCCCCATCTCCCTTACTTCCAGCTAGTAAGGATCACATAATTCCTAACAAAGTTTTGACACAGATTCCCAATTCGGTCATTCAGAACATATAGCACGTTGCTGTAAGCAAGCACATTCTCATTCAAAGTTGCAAGTTACTATGTAGGAACAAGTTTGTATAGGTATTTCAAAGTTGCCCAGAACTGAGCTAAACTTGGTATGTGTCCAACTCCTCGAAATAACTTCATGCCCCAACTCCCTTACTTCCAGCTAGTAAGGAGCACATAATTCCTAACAAAATTTGAAACAGATTCCCAATTCGGGCATTCAGAACATATAGCACGTTGCTGTAAGCAAGCACATTCTCATTCAAAGTTGCAAGTTACTATGTAGGAACAAGTTTGTATAGGTATTTCAAAGATGCCCAGAACTGAGCTAAACTTGGTAAGTCTCCAACTCCTAGAAATAACTTCATGCCCCATCTCCCTTACTTCCAGCTAGTAAGGATCACATAATTTCTAACAAAGTTTTGACACAGATTCCCAATTCGGGCATTCAGAACATGTAGCACGTTGCTGTAAGCAAGCACATTCTCATTCAAAGTTGCAAGTTACTATGTAGGAACAAGTTTGTATAGGTATTTCAAAGATGCCCAGAACTGAGCGAAAAGTTGTATGTCTCCAACTCCTAGAAACAACATCATGCCCCATCTCACTTACTTCCAGCTAGTAAGGATCACATAATTTCTAACAAAGTTTTGAAACAGATTCCCAATTCGGTCATTCAGAACATATAGCACGTTGCTGTAAGCAAGCACATTCTCATTCAAAGTTGCAAGTTACTATGTAGGAACAAGTTTGTATAGGTATTTCAAAGATGCCCAGAACTGAGCTAAACTTGGTATGTCTCCAACTCCTAGAAATAACTTCATGCCCCATCACCCTTACTTCCATCTAGAAAGGATCACATAATTCCTAAAAGTGTTTTGACACAGATTCCCAATTCGGGCATTCAGAACCTGTAGCACGTTGCTGTAAGCAACCACATTCTCATTCATAGTTGCAAGTTACTATGTAGTAACAAGTTTGTAAAGGTATTTCAAAGATGCCCAGAACTGAGCTAAACTTGGTATGTCTCCAACTCCTAGAAATAACTTCATGCCCCATCACCCTTACTTCCAGCTAGTAAGGATCACATAATTCCTAACAAAGTTTTGACACAGATTCCCAATTCGGGCATTCAGAACATATAGCACGTTGCTGTAAGCAAGCACATTCTCATTCAAAGTTGCAAGTACTATGTAGGAACAAGTTTGTATAGGTATTTTAAAGACGCCCAGAACTAAGCTAAACGTGGTATGTCCCCAACTCCTTGAAATAACTTCATGCCCCATCTCCCTTACTTCCTGCTAGTAAGGATCACATAATTCCTAACAAAGTTTTGACACAGATTCCCAATTCAGGAATTCAGAACATATAGCACGTTGCTGTAAGCAAGCACATTCTCATTCAAAGTTGCAAGTTACTATGTAGGAACAAGTTTGTATAGGTATTTCAAAGATGCCCAGAACTGAGCTAAACTTGGTATGTGTCCAACTCCTAGAAATAACTTCATGCCCCAACTCCCTTACTTCCAGCTACTAAGGATCACATAATTCCTAACAAAATTTAACACAGATTCCCAATTCGGGCATTCAGAACATATAGCACGTTGCTGTAAGCAATCACATTCTCATTCAAAGTTGCAAGTTAATATGTAGGAACAAGTTTGTATAGGTATTTCAAAGATGCCCAGAACTGAGCTAAACTTGGTATGTGTCCAACTCCTAGAAATAACTTCATGCCCCATCTACCTTACTTCCAGCTAGTAAGGATCACATAATTCCTAACAAAGTTTTGACACAGATTCCCAATTCGGGCATTCAGAACATGTAGCACGTTGATGTAAGCAAGCACATTCTCATTCAAAGTTGCAAGTTACTATGTAGGAACAAGTTTGTATAGGTATTTCAAAGATGCCCAGAACTGAGCTAAACTTGGTATGTGTCCAACTCCTAGAAATAACTTCATGCCCCAACTCCCTTACTTCCAGCTACTAAGGATCACATAATTCCTAACAAAATTTAACACAGATTCCCAATTCGGGCATTCAGAACATATAGCACGTTGCTGTAAGCAATCACATTCTCATTCAAAGTTGCAAGTTAATATGTAGGAACAAGTTTGTATAGGTATTTCAAAGATGCCCAGAACTGAGCTAAACTTGGTATGTGTCCAACTCCTAGAAATAACTTCATGCCCCATCTACCTTACTTCCAGCTAGTAAGGATCACATAATTCCTAACAAAGTTTTGACACAGATTCCCAATTCGGGCATTCAGAACATGTAGCACGTTGATGTAAGCAAGCACATTCTCATTCAAAGTTGCAAGTTACTATGTAGGAATAAGTTTGTATAGGTATTTCAAAGATGCCCTGAACTGAGCTAAACTTGGTATGTGTCCAACCTCTAGAAATAACTTCATGCCCCAACTCCCTTACTTCCAGCTAGTAAGGATCACATAATTCCTAACAAAGTTTTGACACAGATTCCCAATTCGGACGTTCAGAACATGTAGCACGTTGCTGTAAGCAAGCACATTCAATTCAAAGTTGCAAGTTACTATGTAGGAACAAGTTTGTATAGGTATTTCAAAGATGCCCAGAACTGAGCTAAAAGTTGTATGTCTCCAACTCCTAGAAATAACTTCATGCCCCATCTCACTTACTTCCAGCTAGTAAGGATCACATAATTTCTAACAAAGTTTTGACACAGATTCCCAATTCGGGCATTCAGAACATATCGCACGTTGCTGTAAGCAAGCACATTCTCATTCAAAGTTGCAAGTTACTAAGTAGGAATAAGTTTGTAAAGGTATTTCAAAGATGCCCAGAACTGAGCTAAACTTGGTATGTCTCCAACTCCTAGAAATATCTTCATGCCCCATCACCCTTACTTCCAGCTAGTAAGGATCACATAATTCCTAACAAAGATTTGACACAGATTCCCAATTCGGGCATTCAGAACATATAGCACATTGCTGTAAGCAAGCACATTCTCATTCAAAGTTGCAAGTTACTATGTAGGAACAAGTTTGTATAGGTATTTCAAAGATGCCCAGAACTGAGCTAAACGTTGTATGTCTCCAACTCCTAGAAATAACTACATGCCCCATCTCCCTTACTTCCAGCTAGTAAGGATCACACAATTTCTAACAAAGTTTTGACACAGTTTCCCAATTCGGGCATTCAGAACATATAGCACGTTGCTGTAAGCAAGCACATTCTCATTCAAAGTTGCAAGTTACTATGTAGGAACAAGTTTGTATAGGTATTTCAAAGATGCCCAGAACTGAGCTAAACTTGGTATGTCTCCAACTCCTAGAAATAACTTCATGCCCCATCTCCCTTACTTCCAGCTAGTAAGGATCACATAATTCCTAACAAAGTTTTGACACAGATTCCCAATTCGGTCATTCAGAACATATAGCACGTTGCTGTAAGCAAGCACATTCTCATTCAAAGTTGCAAGTTACTATGTAGGAACAAGTTTGTATAGGTATTTCAAAGTTGCCCAGAACTGAGCTAAACTTGGTATGTGTCCAACTCCTCGAAATAACTTCATGCCCCAACTCCCTTACTTCCAGCTAGTAAGGATCCCATAATTCCTAACAAAGTTTTGACACAGATTCCCAATTCGGGCATTCAGAACATATAGCACGTTGCTGTAAGCAAGCACATTCTCATTCAAAGTTGCAAGTTACTATGTAGGAACAAGTTTGTATAGGTATTTCAAAGATGCCCAGAACTGAGCTAAACTTGGTATGTGTCCAACTCCTAGAAATACCTTCATACAACCTCACCCTTACTTCCAGCTAGTAAGGAGCACATAATTCCTAACAAAATTTGAAACAGATTCCCAATTCGGGCATTCAGAACATGTAGCACGTTGCTGTAAGCAATCACATTCTCATTCAAAGTTGCAAGTTACTATGTAGGAACAAGTTTGTATAGGTATTTCAAAGATGCCCAGAACTGAGCTAAACTTGGTATGTCTCCAACTCCTAGAAATAACTTCATGCCCCATCTCCCTTACTTCCAGCTAGTAAGGATCACATAATTTCTAACAAAGTTTTGACACAGATTCCCAATTCGGGCATTCAGAACATGTAGCACGTTGCTGTAAGCAAGCACATTCTCATTCAAAGTTGCAAGTTACTATGTAGGAACAAGTTTGTATAGGTATTTCAAAGATGCCCAGAACTGAGCGAAAAGTTGTATGTCTCCAACTCCTAGAAACAACATCATGCCCCATCTCACTTACTTCCAGCTAGTAAGGATCACATAATTTCTAACAAAGTTTTGAAACAGATTCCCAATTCGGTCATTCAGAACATATAGCACGTTGCTGTAAGCAAGCACATTCTCATTCAAAGTTGCAAGTTACTATGTAGGAACAAGTTTGTATAGGTATTTCAAAGATGCCCAGAACTGAGCTAAACTTGGTATGTCTCCAACTCCTAGAAATAACTTCATGCCCCATCACCCTTACTTCCATCTAGAAAGGATCACATAATTCCTAAAAGTGTTTTGACACAGATTCCCAATTCGGGCATTCAGAACCTGTAGCACGTTGCTGTAAGCAACCACATTCTCATTCATAGTTGCAAGTTACTATGTAGTAACAAGTTTGTAAAGGTATTTCAAAGATGCCCAGAACTGAGCTAAACTTGGTATGTCTCCAACTCCTAGAAATAACTTCATGCCCCATCACCCTTACTTCCAGCTAGTAAGGATCACATAATTCCTAACAAAGTTTTGACACAGATTCCCAATTCGGGCATTCAGAACATATAGCACGTTGCTGTAAGCAAGCACATTCTCATTCAAAGTTGCAAGTACTATGTAGGAACAAGTTTGTATAGGTATTTTAAAGACGCCCAGAACTAAGCTAAACGTGGTATGTCCCCAACTCCTTGAAATAACTTCATGCCCCATCTCCCTTACTTCCTGCTAGTAAGGATCACATAATTCCTAACAAAGTTTTGACACAGATTCCCAATTCAGGAATTCAGAACATATAGCACGTTGCTGTAAGCAAGCACATTCTCATTCAAAGTTGCAAGTTACTATGTAGGAACAAGTTTGTATAGGTATTTCAAAGATGCCCAGAACTGAGCTAAACTTGGTATGTGTCCAACTCCTAGAAATAACTTCATGCCCCAACTCCCTTACTTCCAGCTACTAAGGATCACATAATTCCTAACAAAATTTAACACAGATTCCCAATTCGGGCATTCAGAACATATAGCACGTTGCTGTAAGCAATCACATTCTCATTCAAAGTTGCAAGTTAATATGTAGGAACAAGTTTGTATAGGTATTTCAAAGATGCCCAGAACTGAGCTAAACTTGGTATGTGTCCAACTCCAAGAAATAACTTCATGCCCCATCTACCTTACTTCCAGCTAGTAAGGATCACATAATTCCTAAAAAAGTTTTGACACAGATTCCCAATTCGGGCATTCAGAACATGTAGCACGTTGCTGTAAGCAAGCACATTCTCATTCAAAGTTGCAAGTTACTATGTAGGAATAAGTTTGTATAGGTATTTCAAAGATGCCCTGAACTGAGCTAAACTTGGTATGTGTCCAACCTCTAGAAATAACTTCATGCCCCAACTCCCTTACTTCCAGCTAGTAAGGATCACATAATTCCTAACAAAGTTTTGACACAGATTCCCAATTCGGACGTTCAGAACATGTAGCACGTTGCTGTAAGCAAGCACATTCAATTCAAAGTTGCAAGTTACTATGTAGGAACAAGTTTGTATAGGTATTTCAAAGATGCCCAGAACTGAGCTAAAAGTTGTATGTCTCCAACTCCTAGAAATAACTTCATGCCCCATCTCACTTACTTCCAGCTAGTAAGGATCACATAATTTCTAACAAAGTTTTGACACAGATTCCCAATTCGGGCATTCATAACATATCGCACGTTGCTGTAAGCAAGCACATTCTCATTCAAAGTTGCAAGTTACTAAGTAGGAATAAGTTTGTAAAGGTATTTCAAAGATGCCCAGAACTGAGCTAAACTTGGTATGTCTCCAACTCCTAGAAATATCTTCATGCCCCATCACCCTTACTTCCAGCTAGTAAGGATCACATAATTTCTAACAAAGATTTGACACAGATTCCCAATTCGGGCATTCAGAACATATAGCACATTGCTGTAAGCAAGCACATTCTCATTCAAAGTTGCAAGTTACTATGTAGGAACAAGTTTGTATAGGTATTTCAAAGATGCCCAGAACTGAGCTAAACGTTGTATGTCTCCAACTCCTAGAAATAACTACATGCCCCATCTCCCTTACTTCCAGCTAGTAAGGATCACAAAATTTCTAACAAAGTTTTGACACAGATTCCCAATTCGGGCATTCAGAACATATAGCACGTTGCTGTAAGCAAGCACATTCTCATTCAAAGTTGCAAGTAACTATGTAGGAACAAGTTTGTATAGGAATTTCAAAGATGCCCAGAACTGAGCTAAACGTTGTATGTCTCCAACTCCTAGAAATAACTTCATGCCCAATCTCACTTACTTCCAGCTAGTAAGGATCACATAATTCCTAACAAAGTTTTGACACAGATTCCCAATTCGGGCATTCAGAACATATAGCACGTTGATGTAAGCAAGCATATTCTCATTCAAAGTTGCAAGTTACTATGTAGGAACAAGTTTGTATAGGTATTTCAAAGATACCCAGAACTGAGCTAAACTTGGTATGTCTCCAACTCCTAGAAATAACTTCATGCCTCATCTACCTTTCATCCAGCTAGTAAGGATCACATAATTCCTAACAAAGTTTTGACACAGATTCCCAATTCGGGCATTCAGAACATGTAGCAAGTTGCTGTAAGCAAGCACATTCAATTCAAAGTTGCAAGTTATTATGTAGGAACAAGTTTGTATAGGTATTTCAAAGATGCCCAGAATTGAGCTAAACTTGGTATGTCTCCAACTCCTAGAAATAACTTCATGCCCCATCTCCCTTACTTCCATCTAGTAAGGATCACATAATTCCTAACAAAATTTTGACACAGATTCCCAATTCGGGCATTCAGAACATATAGCACGTTGCTGTAAGCAAGCACATTCTCATTCAAAGTTGCAAGTTACTAAGTAGGAATAAGTTTGTAAAGGTATTTCAAAGATGCCCAGAACTGAGCTAAACTTGGTATGTCTCCAACTCCTAGAAATAACTTCATGCCCCATCACCCTTACTTCCAGCTAGTAAGGATCACAAAATTCCTAACAAAGATTTGACACAGATTCCCAATTCGGGCATTCAGAACATATAGCACATTGCTGTAAGCAATCACATTCTCATTCAAAGTTGCAAGTTACTATGTAGGAACAAGTTTGTATAGGTATTTCAAAGAAGCCCAGAACTGAGCTAAACGTTGTATGTCTCCAACTCCTAGAAATAACTACATGCCCCATCTCCCTTACTTCCAGCTAGTAAGGATCACATAATTTCTAACAAAGTTTTGGCACAGATTCCCAATTCGGGCATTCAGAACATATAGCACGTTGCTGTAAGCAAGCACATTCTCATTCAAAGTTGCAAGTTACTAAGTAGGAACAAGTTTGTAAAGGTATTTCAAAGATGCCCAGAACTGAGCTAAACTTGGTATGTCTCCAACTCCTAGAAATAACTTCATGCCCCATCACCCTTACTTCCAGCTAGTAAGGATCACATAATTCCTAACAAAGTTTTGACACAGATTCCCAATTCGGGCATTCAGAACATGTAGCACGTTGCTGTAAGCAAGCACATTCTCATTCAAAGTAGCAAGTTACTAAGTAGGAACAAGTTTGTATAGGTATTTCAAAGATGCCCAGAACTGAGCTAAACTTGGTATGTGTCCAACCTCTAGAAATAACTTCATGTCCCAACTCCCTTACTTCCAGCTAGTAAGGATCACATAATTCCTAACAAAGATTTGACACAGATTCCCAATTCGGGCATTCAGAACATATAGCAAGTTGCTGTAAGCAAGCACATTCTCATTCAAAGTTGCAAGTTACTATGTAGGAACAAGTTTGTATAGGTATTTCAAAGATGCCCAGAACTGAGCTAAACGATGTATGTCTCCAACTTCTAGAAATAACTTCACGTCCCATCTCATTTACTTCCAGCTAGTAAGGATCACATAATTCCTAACAAAGTTTTGACACAGATTCCCAATTCGGGCATTCAGAACATATAGCACGTTGCTGTAAGCAAGCACATTCTCATTCAAAGTTGCAAGTTACTATGTAGGAACAAGTTTGTATAGGTATTTCAAAGATGCCCAGAACTGTGCTATACATTGTATGTGTCCAACTCCTAGAAATACCTTCATACCCCAACTCCCTTAATTCCAGCTAGTAAGGATCACATAATTCCTAACAAATTTTGACACAGATTCCCAATTCGGGCATTCAGAACCTGTAGCACGTTGCTGTAAGCAACCACATTCTCATTCATAGTTGCAAGTTACTATGTAGGAACAAGTTTGTAAAGGTATTTCAAAGATGCCCGGAACTGAGCTAAACTTGGTATGTCTCCAACTCCTAGAAATAACTTCATGCCCCATCACACTTACTTCCAGCTAGTAAGGATCTCATAATTCCTAACAAAGTTTTGACACAGATTCCCAATTCAGGCATTCAGAACATATAGCACGTTGCTGTAAGCAAGCACATTCTCATTCAAAGTTGCAAGTTACTATGTAGGAACAAGTTTGTATAGGTATTTCAAAGATGCCCAGAACTGAGCTAAACTTGGTATGTGTCCAACTCCTAGAAATAACTTCATGCCCCAACTCCCTTACTTCCAGCTACTAAGGATCACATAATTCCTAACAAAATTTAACACAGATTCCCAATTCGGGCATTCAGAACATATAGCACGTTGCTGTAAGCAATCACATTCTCATTCAAAGTTGCAAGTTAATATGTAGGAACAAGTTTGTATAGGTATTTCAAAGATGCCCAGAACTGAGCTAAACTTGGTATGTGTCCAACTCCTAGAAATAACTTCATGCCCCATCTCCCTTACTTCCAGCTAGTAAGGATCACATAATTCCTAAAAAAGTTTTGACACAGATTCCCAATTCGGGCATTCAGAACATGTAGCACGTTGCTGTAAGCAAGCACATTCTCATTCAAAGTTGCAAGTTACTATGTAGGAATAAGTTTGTATAGGTATTTGAAAGATGCCCTGAACTGAGCTAAACTTGGTATGTGTCCAACCTCTAGAAATAACATCATGCCCCAACTCCCTTACTTCCAGCTAGTAAGGATCACATAATTCCTAACAAAGTTTTGACACAGATTCCCAATTCGGACGTTCAGCACATGTAGCACGTTGCTGTAAGCAAGCACATTCAATTCAAAGTTGCAAGTTACTATGTAGGAACAAGTTTGTATAGGTATTTCAAAGATGCCCAGAACTGAGCTAAAAGTTGTATGTCTCCAACTCCTAATAATAACTTCATGCCCCATCTCACTTACTTCCAGCTAGTAAGGATCACATAATTTCTAACAAAGTTTTGACACAGATTCCCAATTCGGGCATTCAGAACATATAGCACGTTGCTGTAAGCAAGCACATTCTCATTCAAAGTTGCAAGTTACTAAGTAGGAATAAGTTTGTAAAGGTATTTCAAAGATGCCCAGAACTGAGCTAAATTGGTATGTCTCCAACTCCTAGAAATAACTACATGCCCCATCTCCCTTACTTCCAGCTAGTAAGGATCACATAATTTCTAACAAAGTTTTGACACAGATTCCCAATTCGGGCATTCAGAACATATAGCACGTTGCTGTAAGCAAGCACATTCTCATTCAAAGTTGCAAGTAACTATGTAGGAACAAGTTTGTATAGGAATTTCAAAGATGCCCAGAACTGAGCTAAACGTTGTATTTCTGCAACTCCTAGAAAAAACTTCATGCCCAATCTCCCTTACTTCCAGCTAGTAAGGATCACATAATTCCTAACAAAGTTTTGACACAGATTCCGACTTCGGGCATTCAGAACATATAGCACGTTGATGTAAGCAAGCATATTCTCATTCAAAGTTGCAAGTTACTATGTAGGAACAAGTTTGTATAGGTATTTCAAAGATACCCAGAACTGAGCTAAACTTGGTATGTCTCCAACTCCTAGAAATAACTTCATGCCCCATCTCCCTTACATACAGCTAGTAAGGATCACATAATTCCTAACAAAGTTTTGACACAGATTCCCAATTCGGGCATTCAGAACATGTAGCAAGTTGCTGTAAGCAAGCACATTCAATTCAAATTTGCAAGTTATTATGTAGGAACAAGTTTGTATAGGTATTTCAAAGATGCCGAGAATTGAGCTAAACATGGTATGTCTCCAACTCCTAGAAATAACTTCATGCCCCATCTCCCTTACTTCCATCTAGTAAGGATCACATAATTCCTAACAAAATTTTGACACAGATTCCCAATTCGGGCATTCAGAACATATAGCACGTTGCTGTAAGCAAGCACATTCTCATTCAAAGTTGCAAGTTACTAAGTAGGTATAAGTTTGTAAAGGTATTTCAAAGATGCCCAGAACTGAGCTAAACTTGGTATGTCTCCAACTCCTAGAAATAACTTCATGCCCCATCACCCTTACTTCCAGCTAGTAAGGATCACATAATTCCTAACAAAGATTTGACACAGATTCCCAATTCGGGCATTCAGAGCATATAGCACATTGCTGTAAGCAAGCACATTCTCATTCAAAGTTGCAAGTTACTATGTAGGAACAAGTTTGTATAGGTATTTCAAAGATGCCCAGAACTGAGCTAAACTTGGTATGTCTCCAACTCCTAGAAATAACTTCATGCCCCATCTCCCTTACTTCCAGTTAGTAAGGATCACATAATTCCTAACAAAGTTTTGACACAGCTTCCCAATTCGGGCATTCAGAACATGTAGCACTTTGCTGTAAGCAATCACATTCAATTCAAAGTTGCAAGTTACTATGTAGGAACAAGTTTGTATAGGTATTTCAAAGATGCCAAGAATTGAGCTAAACTTGGTATTTCTCCAACTCCTAGAAAGAACTTCATGCCCCATCTCCCTTACTTCCATCTAGTAAGGATCACATAATTTCTAACAAAGTTTTGGCACAGATTCCCAATTCGGGCATTCAGAACATATAGCACGTTGCTGTAAGCAAGCACATTCTCATTCAAAGTTGCAAGTTACTAAGTAGGAACAAGTTTGTAAAGGTATTTCAAAGATGCCCAGAACTGAGCTAAACTTGGTATGTCTCCAACTCCTAGAAATAACTTCATGCCCCATCTCCCTTACTTCCAGCTAGTAAGGATCACATAATTCCTAACAAAGTTTTGACACAGATTCCCAATTCGGGCATTCAGAACATGTAGCACGTTGCTGTAAGCAAGCACATTCTCATTCAAAGTAGCAAGTTACTATGAAGGAACAAGTTTGTATAGGTATTTCAAAGATGCCCAGAACTGAGCTAAACTTGGTATGTGTCCAACCTCTAGAAATAACTTCATGCCCCAACTCCCTTACTTCCAGCTAGTAAGGATCACATAATTCCTAACAAAGATTTGACACAGATTCCCAATTCGGACATTCAGAACATATAACAAGTTGCTGTAAGCAAGCACATTCTCATTCAAAGTTGCAAGTTACTATGTAGGAACAAGTTTGTATAGGTATTTCAAAGATGCCCAGAACTGAGCTAAACGTTGTATGTCTCCAACTTCTAGAAATAACTTCACGCCCCATCTCACTTACTTCCAGCTAGTAAGGATCACATAATTTCTAACAAAGTTTTGACACAGATTCCCAATTCGGGCATTCAGAAATTATAGCAGGTTGCTGTAAGCAAGCACATTCTCATTCAAAGTTGCAAGTTACTATGTAGGAAGAAGTTTGTATAAGAATTTCAAAGATGCCCAGAACTGAGCTAAACGTTGTATGTCTCCAACTCCTAGAAATAACTTAATGTCCCATCTCCCTTACTTCCAGCTAGTAAGGATCACATAATTCCTAACAAAGTTTTGACACAGATTCCCAATTCGGGCATTCAGAACATATAGCACGTTGCTGTAAGCAAGCACATTCTCATTCAAAGTTGCAAGTTACTATGTAGGAACAAGTTTGTATAGGTATTTCAAAGATGCCCAGAACTGAGCTAAACTTGGTATGTCTCCAACTCCTAGAAATAACATCATGCCCCATCTCCCTTACTTCCAGCTGGTAAGTATCACATAATTCCTAACAAAGTTTTGACACAGATTCCCAATTCGGGCATTCAGAACATATAGCAAGTTGCTGTAAGCAAGCACATTCTCATTCAAAGTTGCAAGTTACTATGTAGGAACAAGTTTGTATAGGTATTTCAAAGATGCCCAGAACTGAGCTAAACGTTGTATGTCTCCAACTCCTAGAAATAACTTCATGCCCCATCTCCCTTACTTCCAGCTAGTAAGGATCACATAATTCCTAACAAAGTTTTGACACAGATTCCCAATTCGGGCATTCAGAACATATAGCACGTTGCTGTAAGCAAGCACATTCTCATTCAAAGTTGCAAGTTACTATGTAGGAACAAGTTTGTATAGGTATTTCAAAGATGCCCAGAACTGAGCTAAACGTTGCATGTCTCCAACTCCTAGAAATAACTTCATGCCCCATCTCCCTTACTTCCAGCTAGTAAGGATCACATAATTCCTAACAAAGTTTTGACACAGATTCCCAATTCGGGCATTCAGAACATATAGCACGTTGCTGTAAGCAAGCACATTCTCATTCAAAGTTGCAAGTTACTCTGTAGGAACAAGTTTGTATAGGTATTTCAAAGATGCCCAGAACTGTGCTATACATGGTATGTGTCCAACTCCTAGAAATACCTTCATACCCCAACTCCCTTACTTCCAGCTAGTAAGGATCACATAATTCCTAACAAATTTTGACACAGATTCCCAATTCGGGCATTCAGAACATATAGCACGTTGATGTAAGCAAGCACATTCTCATTCAAAGTTGCAAGTTACTATGTAGAAACAAGTTTGTATAGGTATTTCAAAGATACCCAGAACTGAGCTAAACGTTGTATGTCTCCAACTCCTAGAAATAACTTCATGCCCCATCTCCCTTACTTCCAGCTAGTAAGGATCACATAATTCCTAACAAAGTTTTGACACAGATTCCCAATTCGGGCATTCAGAACATGTAGCACGTTGCTGTAAGCAAGCACATTCAATTCAAAGTTGCAAGTTACTATGTAGGAACAAGTTTGTATAGGTATTTAAAAGATGCCCAGAACTGAGCTAAATGTTGTATGTCTCCAACTCATAGAAATAACTTCATGCCCCATCTCCCTTACTTCCAGTTAGTAAGGATCACATAATTCCTAACAAAATTTGACACAGATTCCCAATTCGGGCATTCAGAACATATAGCACGTTGCTGTAAGCAATCACATTCTCATTCAAAGTTGCAAGTTACTATGTAGGAACAAGTTTGTATAGGTATTTCAAAGATGCCCAGAACTGAGCTAAACTTGGTATGTCTCCAACTCCTAGAAATAACTTCATGCCCCATCTCCCTTACTTCCAACTAGTAAGGATCACATAATTCCCAACAAAGTTTTGACACAGATTCCCAATTCGTGCATTCAGAACCTGTAGCACGTTGCTGTAAGCAACCACATTCTCATTCATAGTTGCAAGTTACTATGTAGGAACAAGTTTGTAAAGGTATTTCAAAGATGCCCGGAACTGAGCTAAACTTGGTATGTCTCCAACTCCTAGAAATAACTTCATGCCCCATCACACTTACTTCCAGCTAGTAAGGATCTCATAATTCCTAACAAAGTTTTGACACAGATTCCCAATTCGGGCATTCAGAACATATAACACGTTGCTGTAAGCAAGCACATTCTCATTCAAAGTTGCAAGTTACTATGTAGGAACAAGTTTGTATAGGTATTTTAAAGACGCCCAGAACTAAGCTAAACGTGGTATGTCCCCAACTCCTTGAAATAACTTCATGCCCCATCTCCCTTACTTCCTGCTAGTAAGGATCACATAATTCCTAACAAAGTTTTGACACAGATTCCCAATTCAGGCATTCAGAACATATAGCACGTTGCTGTAAGCAAGCACATTCTCATTCAAAGTTGCAAGTTACTATGTAGGAACAAGTTTGTATAGGTATTTCAAAGATGCCCAGAACTGAGCTAAACTTGGTATGTGTCCAACTCCTAGAAATAACTTCATGCCCCAACTCCCTTACTTCCAGCTACTAAGGATCACATAATTCCTAACAAAATTTAACACAGATTCCCAATTCGGGCATTCAGAACATATAGCACGTTGCTGTAAGCAATCACATTCTCATTCAAAGTTGCAAGTTAATATGTAGGAACAAGTTTGTATAGGTATTTCAAAGATGCCCAGAACTGAGCTAAACTTGGTATGTGTCCAACTCCTAGAAATAACTTCATGCCCCATCTCCCTTACTTCCAGCTAGTAAGGATCACATAATTCCTAAAAAAGTTTTGACACAGATTCCCAATTCGGGCATTCAGAACATGTAGCACGTTGCTGTAAGCAAGCACATTCTCATTCAAAGTTGCAAGTTACTATGTAGGAATAAGTTTGTATAGGTATTTGAAAGATGCCCTGAACTGAGCTAAACTTGGTATGTGTCCAACCTCTAGAAATAACATCATGCCCCAACTCCCTTACTTCCAGCTAGTAAGGATCACATAATTCCTAACAAAGTTTTGACACAGATTCCCAATTCGGACGTTCAGCACATGTAGCACGTTGCTGTAAGCAAGCACATTCAATTCAAAGTTGCAAGTTACTATGTAGGAACAAGTTTGTATAGGTATTTCAAAGATGCCCAGAACTGAGCTAAAAGTTGTATGTCTCCAACTCCTAGAAATAACTTCATGCCCCATCTCACTTACTTCCAGCTAGTAAGGATCACATAATTTCTAACAAAGTTTTGACACAGATTCCCAATTCGGGCATTCAGAACATATAGCACGTTGCTGTAAGCAAGCACATTCTCATTCAAAGTTGCAAGTTACTAAGTAGGAATAAGTTTGTAAAGGTATTTCAAAGATGCCCAGAACTGAGCTAAACTTGGTATGTCTCCAACTCCTAGAAATAACTACATGCCCCATCTCCCTTACTTCCAGCTAGTAAGGATCACATAATTTCTAACAAAGTTTTGACACAGATTCCCAATTCTGGCATTCAGAACATATAGCACGTTGCTGTAAGCAAGCACATTCTCATTCAAAGTTGCAAGTAACTATGTAGGAACAAGTTTGTATAGGAATTTCAAAGATGCCCAGAACTGAGCTAAACGTTGTATTTCTGCAACTCCTAGAAAAAACTTCATGCCCAATCTCCCTTACTTCCAGCTAGTAAGGATCACATAATTCCTAACAAAGTTTTGACACAGATTCCGAATTCGGGCATTCAGAACATATAGCACGTTGATGTAAGCAAGCATATTCTCATTCAAAGTTGCAAGTTACTATGTAGGAACAAGTTTGTATAGGTATTTCAAAGATACCCAGAACTGAGCTAAACTTGGTATGTCTCCAACTCCTAGAAATAACTTCATGCCCCATCTCCCTTACATCCAGCTAGTAAGGATCACATAATTCCTAACAAAGTTTTGACACAGATTCCCAATTCGGGCATTCAGAACATGTAGCAAGTTGCTGTAAGCAAGCACATTCAATTCAAATTTGCAAGTTATTATGTAGGAACAAGTTTGTATAGGTGTTTCAAAGATGCCCAGAATTGAGCTAAACTTGGTATGTCTCCAACTCCTAGAAATAACTTCATGCCCCATCTCCCTTACTTCCATCTAGTAAGGATCACATAATTCCTAACAAAGATTTGACACAGATTCCCAATTCGGGCATTCAGAACATATAGCACATTGCTGTAAGCAAGCACATTCTCATTCAAAGTTGCAAGTTACTATGTAGGAACAAGTTTGTATAGGTATTTCAAAGATGCCCAGAACTGAGCTAAACTTGGTATGTCTCCAACTCCTAGAAATAACTTCATGCCCCATCTCCCTTACTTCCAGTTAGTAAGGATCACATAATTCCTAACAAAGTTTTGACACAGCTTCCCAATTCGGGCATTCAGAACATGTAGCACTTTGCTGTAAGCAATCACATTCAATTCAAAGTTGCAAGTTACTATGTAGGAACAAGTTTGTATAGGTATTTCAAAGATGCCCAGAACTGAGCTAAACTTGGTATGTGTCCAACCTCTAGAAATAACTTAATGCCCCAACTCCCTTACTTCCAGCTAGTAAGGATCACATAATTCCTAACAAAGATTTGACACAGATTCCCAATTCGGACATTCAGAACATATAACAAGTTGCTGTAAGCAAGCACATTCTCATTCAAAGTTGCAAGTTACTATGTAGGAACAAGTTTGTATAGGTATTTCAAAGATGCCCAGAACTGAGCTAAACGTTGTATGTCTCCAACTTCTAGAAATAACTTCACGCCCCATCTCACTTACTTCCAGCTAGTAAGGATCACATAATTTCTAACAAAGTTTTGACACAGATTCCCAATTCGGGCATTCAGAAATTATAGCAGGTTGCTGTAAGCAAGCACATTCTCATTCAAAGTTGCAAGTTACTATGTAGGAAGAAGTTTGTATAAGAATTTCAAAGATGCCCAGAACTGAGCTAAACGTTGTATGTCTCCAACTCCTAGAAATAACTTAATGTCCCATCTCCCTTACTTCCAGCTAGTAAGGATCACATAATTCCTAACAAAGTTTTGACACAGATTCCCAACTCGGGCATTCAGAACATATAGCACGTTGCTGTAAGCAAGCACATTCTCATTCAAAGTTGCAAGTTACTATGTAGGAACTAGTTTGTATAGGTATTTCAAAGATGCCCAGAACTGAGCTAAACTTGGTATGTCTCCAACTCCTAGAAATAACATCATGCCCCATCTCCCTTACTTCCAGCTGGTAAGTATCACATAATTCCTAACAAAGTTTTGACACAGATTCCCAATTCGGGCATTCAGAACATATAGCAAGTTGCTGTAAGCAAGCACATTCTCATTCAAAGTTGCAAGTTACTATGTAGGAACAAGTTTGTATAGGTATTTCAAAGATGCCCAGAACTGAGCTAAACGTTGTATGTCTCCAACTCCTAGAAATAACTTCATGCCCCTTCTCCCTTACTTCCAGCTAGTAAGGATCACATAATTCCTAACAAAGTTTTGACACAGATTCCCAATTCGGGCATTCAGAACATATAGCACGTTGCTGTAAGCAAGCACATTCTCATTCAAAGTTGCAAGTTACTATGTAGGAACAAGTTTGTATAGGTATTTCAAAGATGCCCAGAACTGAGCTAAACGTTGCATGTCTCCAACTCCTAGAAATAACTTCATGCCCCATCTCCCTTACTTCCAGCTAGTAAGGATCACATAATTCCTAACAAAGTTTTGACACAGATTCCCAATTCGGGCATTCAGAACATATAGCACGTTGCTGTAAGCAAGCACATTATCATTCAAAGTTGCAAGTTACTCTGTAGGAACAAGTTTGTATAGGTATTTCAAAGATGCCCAGAACTGTGCTATACATGGTATGTGTCCAACTCCTAGAAATACCTTCATACCCCAACTCCCTTACTTCCAGCTAGTAAGGATCACATAATTCCTAACAAATTTTGACACAGATTCCCAATTCGGGGATTCAGAACATATAGCACGTTGATGTAAGCAAGCACATTCTCATTCAAAGTTGCAAGTTACTATGTAGAAACAAGTTTGTATAGGTATTTCAAAGATACCCAGAACTGAGCTAAACGTTGTATGTCTCCAACTCCTAGAAATAACTTCATGCCCCATCTCCCTTACTTCCAGCTAGTAAGGATCACATAATTCCTAACAAAGTTTTGACACAGATTCCCAATTCGGGCATTCAGAACATGTAGCACGTTGCTGTAAGCAAGCACATTCAATTCAAAGTTGCAAGTTACTATGTAGGAACAAGTTTGTATAGGTATTTAAAAGATGCCCAGAACTGAGCTAAATGTTGTATGTCTCCAACTCATAGAAATAACTTCATGCCCCATCTCCCTTACTTCCAGCTAGTAAGGATCACATAATTCCTAACAAAATTTGACACAGATTCCCAATTCGGGCATTCAGAACATATAGCACGTTGCTGTAAGCAATCACATTCTCATTCAAAGTTGCAAGTTACTATGTAGGAACAAGTTTGTATAGGTATTTCAAAGATGCCCAGAACTGAGCTAAACTTGGTATGTCTCCAACTCCTAGAAATAACTTCATGCTCCATCTCCCTTACTTCCAACTAGTAAGGATCACATAATTCCCAACAAAGTTTTGACACAGATTCGCAATTCGTGCATTCAGAACATGTAGCACGTTGCTGTAAGCAAGCACATTCTCATTCAAAGTGGCAAGTTACTATGTAGGAACAAGTTTGTAAAGGTATTTCAAAGATGCCCAGAACTGAGCTAAACGTTGTATGTGTCCAATTCCTAGAAATAACTTCATGCCCCATCTCCCTTACTTCCAGCTAGTAAGGATCACATAATTACTAACAAAGTTTTGACACAGATTCCCAATTCGGGCATTCAGAACATATAGCACGTTGCTGTAAGCAAGCACATTCTCATTCAAAGTTGCAAGTTACTATGTAGGAACAAGTTTGTATAGGTATTTCAAAGATGCCCAGAACTGTGCTAAACTTGGTATGTGTCCAACTCCTAGAAATACCTTCATGCCCCAACTCCCTTACTTCCAGCTAGTAAGGATCACATAATTCCTAACAAATTTTGACACAGATTCCCAATTCGGGCATTCAGAACATATAGCACGTTGCTGTAAGCAAGCACATTCTCATTCAAAGTTGCAAGTTACTATGTATGAACAAGTTTGTATAGGTATTTCAAAGATGCCCAGAACTGAGCTAAACTTGGTATGTCTCCAACTCCTAGAAATAACTTCATGACTCATCTCCCGTACTTCCAGCTAGTAAGGATCACATAATTCCTAACAAAGTTTTGACACAGATTCCCAATTCGGGCATTCAGAACATATAGCACGTTGCTGTAAGCCAGCAGATTCTCATTCAAAGTTGCAAGTTGCTATGTAGGAACAAGTTTGTAAAGGTATTTCAAAGATGCCCAGAACTGAGCTAAACGTAGTATGTGTCCAATTCCTAGAAATAACTTCATGCCCCATCTCCCTTACTTCCAGGTAGTAAGGATCACATAATTCCTAACAAAGTTTTGTCATAGATTCCCAATTCGGGCATTCAGAACATATAGCACGTTGCTGTAAGCAAGCACATTCTCATTCAAAGTTGCAAGTTACTATATAGGAGCAAGTTTGTATAGGTATTTCAAAGATGCCCAGAACTGTGCTAAACATGGTATGTGTCCAACTCCTAGAAATACCTTCATGCCCCAACTCCCTTACTTCCAGCTAGTAAGGATCACATAATTCCTAACAAAGTTTTGACACAGATTCCCAATTCGGGCATTCAGAACATATAGCGCGTTGCTTTAAGCAAGCACATTCTCATTCAAAGTTGCAAGTTAATATGTAGGAGCAAGTTTGTATAGGTATTTCAAAGATGCCCAGAACTGAGCTAAACTTGGTATGTCTCAAACTCCTAGAAATAACTTCATGCCCCAACTCCCTTACTTCCAGCTAGTAAGGATCACATAATTCCTAACAAAGTTTTGACACAGATTCCCAATTCGGGCATTCAAACATATAGCACGTTGCTGTAAGCAAGCACATTCTTATTCAAAGATGCAAGTTACTATGCAGGAGCAAGTTTGAATAGGTATTTCAAAGATGCCCAGAACTGTGCTAAACTTGGTATGTGTCCAATTTCTAGAAATACCTTCATGCCCCAACTCCCTTACTTCCAGCTAGTAAGGATCACATAATTCCTAACAAAGTTTTGAAACAGATTCCCAATTCGGGCATTCAGAACATATAGCACGTTGATGTAAGCAAGCACATTCTCATTCAAAGTTGCATGTTAATATGTAGGAACAAGTTTGTATAGGTATTTCAAAGATGCCCAGAA
The DNA here is from genome assembly GCF_020826845.1 of Diceros bicornis minor. Lineage (NCBI taxonomy): Eukaryota > Metazoa > Chordata > Mammalia > Perissodactyla > Rhinocerotidae > Diceros > Diceros bicornis. The sequence goes on from NW_026691718.1 coordinate 1,333,651, forward strand.
CTGAGCTAAACGTGGTATGTCTCCAACTCCTAGAAATATCTTCATGCCCCATCTCCCTTACTTCCAGCTAGTAAGGATCACATAATTCCTAAAAGTGTTTTGACACAGATTCCCAATTCGGGCATTCAGAACATATAGCACGTTGCTGTAAGCAAGCACATTCTCATTCAAAGTTGCAAGTTACTATGTAGGAACAAGTTTGTATAGGATTTTCAAAGATGCCCAGAACTGAGCTAAACTTGGTATGTGTCCAACCTCTAGAAATAACTTCATGCCCCAACTCCATTACTTCCAGCTAGTAAGGATCACATAATTCCTAACAATGATTTGACACAGATTCCCAATTCGGGCATTCAGAACATATAGCAAGTTGCTGTAAGCAAGCACATTCTCATTCAAAGTTGAAAGTTACCATGTAGGAACAAGTTTGTATAGGTATTTCAAAGATGCCCAGAACTGAGCTAAACGTTGTATGTCTCCAACTCCTAGAAATAACTTCATGCCCCATCTCCCTTACTTCCAGCTAGTAAGGATCACATAATTACTAACAAAGTTTTGACACAGATTCCCACTTCGGGCATTTAGAACATGTAGCACGTTGCTGTAAGCAAGCACATTCAATTGAAAGTTGCAAGTTACTATGTAGGAACAAGTTTGTATAGGTATTTCAAAGATGCCCAGAACTGAGCTAAACGTTGTATGTCTCCAACTCCTAGAAATAACTTCACGCCCCATCTCACTTACTTCCAGCTAGTAAGGATCACGTAATTTCTAACAAAGTTTTGACACAGATTCCCAATTCGGGCATTCAGAACATATAGCACGTTGCTGTAAGCAAGCACATTCTCATTCAAATTTGCAAGTTACTATGTAGGAACAAGTTTGTATAGGTATTTCAAAGATGCCCAGAACTGAGCTAAACTTGGTATGTGTCCAACTCATAGAAATACCTTCATACCACCTCTCCCTTACTTCCAGCTAGTAAGGATCACATAATTCCTAACAAAATTTGACACTGATTCCCAATTCGGGCATTCAGAACATATAGCACGTTGTTGTAAGCAATCACATTCTCATTCAAAGTTGCAAGTTACTATGTAGGAACAAGTTTGTATAGGTATTTCAAAGATGTCCAGAACTGAGCTAAACTTGGTATGTGTCCAACTCCTAGAAATAACTTCATGGCCCATCTCCCTTACTTCCAGCTAGTAAGGATCACATAATTCCTAACAAAGTTTTGACACAGATTCCCAATTCGGGCATTCAGAACATGTAGCACGTTGCTGTAAGCAACCACATTCTCATTCAAAGTTGCAAGTTACTATGTAGGAACAAGTTTGTAAAGGTATTTCAAAGATGCCCAGAACTGAGCTAAACTTGGTATGTCTCCAACTCCTAGAAATAACTTCATGCCCCATCACCCTTACTTCCAGCTAGTAAGGATCACATAATTCCTAAAAAAGTTTTGACACAGATTCCCAATTCGGGCATTCAGAACATATAGGACGTTGCTGTAAGCAAGTACATTCTCATTCAAAGTTGCATGTTACTATGTAGGACAAGTTTGTATAGGTATTTTAAAGACGCCCAGAACTGAGCTAAACGTGGTATGTCCCCAACTCCTTGAAATAACTTCATGCCCCATCTCCCTTACTTCCTGCTAGTAAGGATCACATAATTCCTAACAAAGTTTTGACACAGATTCCCAATTCGGGCATTCAGAACATATAGGACGTTGCTGTAAGCAAGTACATTCTCATTCAAAGTTGCATGTTACTATGTAGGACAAGTTTGTATAGGTATTTTAAAGACGCCCAGAACTGAGCTAAACGTGGTATGTCCCCAACTCCTTGAAATAACTTCATGCCCCATCTCCCTTACTTCCTGCTAGTAAGGATCACATAATTCCTAACAAAGTTTTGACACAGATTCCCAATTCGGGCATTCAGAACATGTAGCACGTTGCTGTAAGCAAGCACATTCTCATTCAATGTTGCAAGTTACTATGTAGGAACAGGTTGTATAGGTATTTCAAAGATACCCAGAACTGAGCTAAACTTGGTATGTGTCCAACTCCTAGAAATAACTTCATGCCCCAACTCCCTTACTTCCAGCTACTAAGGATCACATAATTCCTAACAAAATTTAACACAGATTCCCAATTCGGGCATTCAGAACATATAGCACGTTGCTGTAAGCAATCACATTCTCATTCAAAGTTGCAAGTTAATATGTAGGAACAAGTTTTTATAGGTATTTCAAAGATGCCCAGAACTGAGCTAAACTTGGTATGTGTCCAACTCCTAGAAATAACTTCATGCCCCATCTCCCTTACTTCCATCTAGTAAGGATCACATAATTCCTAAAAAAGTTTTGACACAGATTCCCAATTCGGGCATTCAGAACATGTAGCACGTTGCTGTAAGCAAGCACATTCTCATTCAAATTTGCAAGTTACTATGTAGGAATAAGTTTGTATAGGTATTTCAATGATGCCCTGAACTGAGCTAAACTTGGTATGTGTCCAAACTCTAGAAATAACTTCATGCCCCAACTCCCTTCCTTCCAGCTAGTAAGGATCACATAATTCCTAACAAAGATTTGACACAGATTCCCAATTCGGGCATTCAGAACATATAGCAAGTTGCTGTAAGCAACCACATTCTCATTCAAAGTTGCAAGTTACTATGTAGGAACAAGTTTGTATAGGTATTTCAAAGATGCCCAGAATTGAGCTAAACTTGGTATTTCTCCAACTCCTAGAAAGAACTTCATGCCCCATCTCCCTTACTTCCATCTAGTAAGGATCACATAATTTCTAACAAAGTTTTGGCACAGATTCCCAATTCGGGCATTCAGAACATATAGCACGTTGCTGTAAGCAAGCACATTGTCATTCAAAGTTGAGAGTTACTATGTAGGAACAAGTTTGTATAGGTATTTCAAAGATGCCCAGAACTGAGCTAAACTTGGTATGTCTCCAACTCCTAGAAATAACATCATGCCCCATCTCCCTTACTTCCAGCTGGTAAGGATCACATAATTCCTAACAAAGTTTTGACACAGATTCCCACTTCGGGCATTTAGAACATGTAGCACGTTGCTGTAAGCAAGCACATTCAATTGAAAGTTGCAAGTTACTATGTAGGAACAAGTTTGTATAGGTATTTCAAAGATGCCCAGAACTGAGCTAAACGTTGTATGTCTCCAACTCCTAGAAATAACTTCACGCCCCATCTCACTTACTTCCAGCTAGTAAGGATCACGTAATTTCTAACAAAGTTTTGACACAGATTCCCAATTCGGGCATTCAGAACATATAGCACGTTGCTGTAAGCAAGCACATTCTCATTCAAATTTGCAAGTTACTATGTAGGAACAAGTTTGTATAGGTATTTCAAAGATGCCCAGAACTGAGCTAAACTTGGTATGTGTCCAACTCATAGAAATACCTTCATACCACCTCTCCCTTACTTCCAGCTAGTAGGGATCACATAATTCCTAACAAAATTTGACACAGATTCCCAATTCGGGCATTCAGAACATGTAGCACGTTGCTGTAACCAAGCACATTCTCATACAAAGTTGCAAGTTACTATGTAGGAAAAAGTTTGTAAAGGTATTTCAAAGATGCCCAGAACTGAGCTAAATGTTGTATGTCTCCAACTCCTAGAAATAACTTCATGCCTCATCACCTTTACTTCCAGCTAGTAAGGATCACATAATTCCTAATAAAGTTTTGACACAGATTCCCAATTCGGGCATTCAGAACATATAGCACGTTGCTGTAAGCAAGCACATTCTCATTCAAAGTTGCAAGTTACTATGTATGAACAAGTTTGTATAGGTATTTCAAAGATGCCCAGAACTGAGCTAAACTTGGTATGTCTCCAACTCCTAGAAGTAACTTCATGACTCATCTCCCGTACTTCCAGCTAGTAAGGATCACATAATTCCTAACAAAGTTTTGACACAGATTCCCAATTCGGGCATTCAGAACATATAGCACGTTGCTGTAAGCCAGCAGATTCTCATTCAAAGTTGCAAGTTGCTATGTAGGAACAAGTTTGTAAAGGTATTTCAAAGATGCCCAGAACTGAGCTAAACGTAGTATGTGTCCAATTCCTAGAAATAACTTCATGCCCCATCTCCCTTACTTCCAGGTAGTAAGGATCACATAATTCCTAACAAAGTTTTGACATAGATTCCCAATTCGGGCATTCAGAACATATAGCACGTTGCTGTAAGCAAGCACATTCTCATTCAAAGTTGCAAGTTACTATATAGGAACAAGTTTGTATAGGTATTTCAAAGATGCCCAGAACTGTGCTAAACATGGTATGTGTCCAACTCCTAGAAATACCTTCATGCCCCAACTCCCTTACTTCCAGCTAGTAAGGATCACATAATTCCTAACAAAGTTTTGACACAGATTCCCAATTCGGGCATTCAGAACATATAGCGCGTTGCTTTAAGCAAGCACATTCTCATTCAAAGTTGCAAGTTAATATGTAGGAGCAAGTTTGTATAGGTATTTCAAAGATGCCCAGAACTGAGCTAAACTTGGTATGTCTCAAACTCCTAGAAATAACTTCATGCCCCAACTCCCTTACTTCCAGCTAGTAAGGATCACATAATTCCTAACAAAGTTTTGACACAGATTCCCAATTCGGGCATTCAGAACATATAGCACGTTGCTGTAAGCAAGCACATTCTTATTCAAAGATGCAAGTTACTATGCAGGAGCAAGTTTGAATAGGTATTTCAAAGATGCCCAGAACTGTGCTAAACTTGGTATGTGTCCAATTTCTAGAAATACCTTCATGCCCCAACTCCCTTACTTCCAGCTAGTAAGGATCACATAATTCCTAACAAAGTTTTGAAACAGATTCCCAATTCGGGCATTCAGAACATATAGCACGTTGATGTAAGCAAGCACATTCTCATTCAAAGTTGCATGTTACTATGTAGGAACAAGTTTGTATAGGTATTTCAAAGATGCCCAGAATTGAGCTAAACTTGGTATTTCTCCAACTCCTAGAAAGAACTTCATGCCCCATCTCCCTTACTTCCATCTAGTAAGGATCACATAATTTCTAACAAAGTTTTGGCACAGATTCCCAATTCGGGCATTCAGAACATATAGCACGTTGCTGTAAGCAAGCACATTGTCATTCAAAGTTGAGAGTTACTAAGTAGGAACAAGTTTGTAAAGGTATTTCAAAGATGCCCAGAACTGAGCTAAACTTGGTATGTCTCCAACTCCTAGAAATAACTTCATGCCCCATCACCCTTACTTCCAGCTAGTAAGGATCACATAATTCCTAACAATGTTTTGACACAGATTCCCAATTCGGGCATTCAGAACATGTAGCACGTTGCTGTAAGCAAGCACATTCTCATTCAAACTAGCAAGTTACTATGTAGGAACAAGTTTGTATAGGTATTTCAAAGATGCCCAGAACTGAGCTAAACTTGGTATGTGTCCAACCTCTAGAAATATCTTCATGCCCCGACTCCCTTACTTCCAGCTAGTAAGGATCACATAATTCCTAACAAAGATTTGACACAGATTCCCAATTCGGGCATTCAGAACATATAGCAAGTTGCTGTCAGCAAGCACATTCTCATTCCAAGTTGCAAGTTACTATGTAGGAACAAGTTTGTATAGGTATTTCAAAGATGCCCAGAACTGAGCTAAACGTTGTATGTCTCCAACTTCTAGAAATAACTTCACGCCCCATCTCACTTACTTCCAGCTAGTAAGGATCACATAATTTCTAACAAAGTTTTGACACAGATTCCCAATTCGGGCATTCAGAACATATAGCACGTTGCTGTAAGCAAGCACATTCTCATTCAAAGTTGCAAGTTACTATGTAGGAACAAGTTTGTATAGGTATTTCAAAGATGCCCAGAACTGAGCTAAACTTGGTATGTCTCCAACTCCTAGAAATAACATCATGCCCCATCTCCCTTACTTCCAGCTGGTAAGGATCACATAATTCCTAACAAAGTTTTGACACAGATTCCCACTTCGGGCATTTAGAACATGTAGCACGTTGCTGTAAGCAAGCACATTCAATTGAAAGTTGCAAGTTACTATGTAGGAACAAGTTTGTATAGGTATTTCAAAGATGCCCAGAACTGAGCTAAACGTTGTATGTCTCCAACTCCTAGAAATAACTTCACGCCCCATCTCACTTACTTCCAGCTAGTAAGGATCACGTAATTTCTAACAAAGTTTTGACACAGATTCCCAATTCGGGCATTCAGAACATATAGCACGTTGCTGTAAGCAAGCACATTCTCATTCAAATTTGCAAGTTACTATGTAGGAACAAGTTTGTATAGGTATTTCAAAGATGCCCAGAACTGAGCTAAACTTGGTATGTGTCCAACTCATAGAAATACCTTCATACCACCTCTCCCTTACTTCCAGCTAGTAAGGATCACATAATTCCTAACAAAATTTGACACAGATTCCCAATTCGGGCATTCAGAACATGTAGCACGTTGCTGTAACCAAGCACATTCTCATACAAAGTTGCAAGTTACTATGTAGGAAAAAGTTTGTAAAGGTATTTCAAAGATGCCCAGAACTGAGCTAAATGTTGTATGTCTCCAACTCCTAGAAATAACTTCATGCCTCATCACCTTTACTTCCAGCTAGTAAGGATCACATAATTCCTAATAAAGTTTTGACACAGATTCCCAATTCGGGCATTCAGAACATATAGCACGTTGCTGTAAGCAAGCACATTCTCATTCAAAGTTGCAAGTTACTATGTATGAACAAGTTTGTATAGGTATTTCAAAGATGCCCAGAACTGAGCTAAACTTGGTATGTCTCCAACTCCTAGAAATAACTTCATGACTCATCTCCCGTACTTCCAGCTAGTAAGGATCACATAATTCCTAACAAAGTTTTGACACAGATTCCCAATTCGGGCATTCAGAACATATAGCACGTTGCTGTAAGCCAGCAGATTCTCATTCAAAGTTGCAAGTTGCTATGTAGGAACAAGTTTGTAAAGGTATTTCAAAGATGCCCAGAACTGAGCTAAACGTAGTATGTGTCCAATTCCTAGAAATAACTTCATGCCCCATCTCCCTTACTTCCAGGTAGTAAGGATCACATAATTCCTAACAAAGTTTTGACATAGATTCCCAATTCGGGCATTCAGAACATATAGCACGTTGCTGTAAGCAAGCACATTCTCATTCAAAGTTGCAAGTTACTATATAGGAACAAGTTTGTATAGGTATTTCAAAGATGCCCAGAACTGTGCTAAACATGGTATGTGTCCAACTCCTAGAAATACCTTCATGCCCCAACTCCCTTACTTCCAGCTAGTAAGGATCACATAATTCCTAACAAAGTTTTGACACAGATTCCCAATTCGGGCATTCAGAACATATAGCGCGTTGCTTTAAGCAAGCACATTCTCATTCAAAGTTGCAAGTTAATATGTAGGAGCAAGTTTGTATAGGTATTTCAAAGATGCCCAGAACTGAGCTAAACTTGGTATGTCTCAAACTCCTAGAAATAACTTCATGCCCCAACTCCCTTACTTCCAGCTAGTAAGGATCACATAATTCCTAACAAAGTTTTGACACAGATTCCCAATTCGGGCATTCAGAACATATAGCACGTTGCTGTAAGCAAGCACATTCTTATTCAAAGATGCAAGTTACTATGCAGGAGCAAGTTTGAATAGGTATTTCAAAGATGCCCAGAACTGTGCTAAACTTGGTATGTGTCCAATTTCTAGCAATACCTTCATGCCCCAACTCCCTTACTTCCAGCTAGTAAGGATCACATAATTCCTAACAAAGTTTTGAAACAGATTCCCAATTCGGGCATTCAGAACATATAGCACGTTGATGTAAGCAAGCACATTCTCATTCAAAGTTGCATGTTAATATGTAGGAACAAGTTTGTATAGGTATTTCAAAGATGCCCAGAACTGAGCTAAACGTGGTATGTCTCCAACTCCTAGAAATATCTTCATGCCCCATCTCCCTTACTTCCAGCTAGTAAGGATCACATAATTCCTAAAAGTGTTTTGACACAGATTCCCAATTCGGGCATTCAGAACATATAGCACGTTGCTGTAAGCAAGCACATTCTCATTCAAAGTTGCAAGTTACTATGTAGGAACAAGTTTGTATAGGATTTTCAAAGATGCCCAGAACTGAGCTAAACTTGGTATGTGTCCAACCTCTAGAAATAACTTCATGCCCCAACTCCATTACTTCCAGCTAGTAAGGATCACATAATTCCTAACAATGATTTGACACAGATTCCCAATTCGGGCATTCAGAACATATAGCAAGTTGCTGTAAGCAAGCACATTCTCATTCAAAGTTGAAAGTTACCATGTAGGAACAAGTTTGTATAGGTATTTCAAAGATGCCCAGAACTGAGCTAAACGTTGTATGTCTCCAACTCCTAGAAATAACTTCATGCCCCATCTCCCTTACTTCCAGCTAGTAAGGATCACATAATTACTAACAAAGTTTTGACACAGATTCCCACTTCGGGCATTTAGAACATGTAGCACGTTGCTGTAAGCAAGCACATTCAATTGAAAGTTGCAAGTTACTATGTAGGAACAAGTTTGTATAGGTATTTCAAAGATGCCCAGAACTGAGCTAAACGTTGTATGTCTCCAACTCCTAGAAATAACTTCACGCCCCATCTCACTTACTTCCAGCTAGTAAGGATCACGTAATTTCTAACAAAGTTTTGACACAGATTCCCAATTCGGGCATTCAGAACATATAGCACGTTGCTGTAAGCAAGCACATTCTCATTCAAATTTGCAAGTTACTATGTAGGAACAAGTTTGTATAGGTATTTCAAAGATGCCCAGAACTGAGCTAAACTTGGTATGTGTCCAACTCATAGAAATACCTTCATACCACCTCTCCCTTACTTCCAGCTAGTAAGGATCACATAATTCCTAACAAAATTTGACACTGATTCCCAATTCGGGCATTCAGAACATATAGCACGTTGTTGTAAGCAATCACATTCTCATTCAAAGTTGCAAGTTACTATGTAGGAACAAGTTTGTATAGGTATTTCAAAGATGTCCAGAACTGAGCTAAACTTGGTATGTGTCCAACTCCTAGAAATAACTTCATGGCCCATCTCCCTTACTTCCAGCTAGTAAGGATCACATAATTCCTAACAAAGTTTTGACACAGATTCCCAATTCGGGCATTCAGAACATGTAGCACGTTGCTGTAAGCAACCACATTCTCATTCAAAGTTGCAAGTTACTATGTAGGAACAAGTTTGTAAAGGTATTTCAAAGATGCCCAGAACTGAGCTAAACTTGGTATGTCTCCAACTCCTAGAAATAACTTCATGCCCCATCACCCTTACTTCCACCTAGTAAGGATCACATAATTCCTAAAAAAGTTTTGACACAGATTCCCAATTCGGGCATTCAGAACATATAGGACGTTGCTGTAAGCAAGTACATTCTCATTCAAAGTTGCATGTTACTATGTAGGACAAGTTTGTATAGGTATTTTAAAGACGCCCAGAACTGAGCTAAACGTGGTATGTCCCCAACTCCTTGAAATAACTTCATGCCCCATCTCCCTTACTTCCTGCTAGTAAGGATCACATAATTCCTAACAAAGTTTTGACACAGATTCCCAATTCGGGCATTCAGAACATGTAGCACGTTGCTGTAAGCAAGCACATTCTCATTCAATGTTGCAAGTTACTATGTAGGAACAGGTTGTATAGGTATTTCAAAGATACCCAGAACTGAGCTAAACTTGGTATGTGTCCAACTCCTAGAAATAACTTCATGCCCCAACTCCCTTACTTCCAGCTACTAAGGATCACATAATTCCTAACAAAATTTAACACAGATTCCCAATTCGGGCATTCAGAACATATAGCACGTTGCTGTAAGCAATCACATTCTCATTCAAAGTTGCAAGTTAATATGTAGGAACAAGTTTTTATAGGTATTTCAAAGATGCCCAGAACTGAGCTAAACTTGGTATGTGTCCAACTCCTAGAAATAACTTCATGCCCCATCTCCCTTACTTCCATCTAGTAAGGATCACATAATTCCTAAAAAAGTTTTGACACAGATTCCCAATTCGGGCATTCAGAACATGTAGCACGTTGCTGTAAGCAAGCACATTCTCATTCAAATTTGCAAGTTACTATGTAGGAATAAGTTTGTATAGGTATTTCAAAGATGCCCTGAACTGAGCTAAACTTGGTATGTGTCCAAACTCTAGAAATAACTTCATGCCCCAACTCCCTTCCTTCCAGCTAGTAAGGATCACATAATTCCTAACAAAGATTTGACACAGATTCCCAATTCGGGCATTCAGAACATATAGCAAGTTGCTGTAAGCAACCACATTCTCATTCAAAGTTGCAAGTTACTATGTAGGAACAAGTTTGTATAGGTATTTCAAAGATGCCCAGAATTGAGCTAAACTTGGTATTTCTCCAACTCCTAGAAAGAACTTCATGCCCCATCTCCCTTACTTCCATCTAGTAAGGATCACATAATTTCTAACAAAGTTTTGGCACAGATTCCCAATTCGGGCATTCAGAACATATAGCACGTTGCTGTAAGCAAGCACATTGTCATTCAAAGTTGAGAGTTACTAAGTAGGAACAAGTTTGTAAAGGTATTTCAAAGATGCCCAGAACTGAGCTAAACTTGGTATGTCTCCAACTCCTAGAAATAACTTCATGCCCCATCACCCTTACTTCCAGCTAGTAAGGATCACATAATTCCTAACAATGTTTTGACACAGATTCCCAATTCGGGCATTCAGAACATGTAGCACGTTGCTGTAAGCAAGCACATTCTCATTCAAACTAGCAAGTTACTATGTAGGAACAAGTTTGTATAGGTATTTCAAAGATGCCCAGAACTGAGCTAAACTTGGTATGTGTCCAACCTCTAGAAATATCTTCATGCCCCGACTCCCTTACTTCCAGCTAGTAAGGATCACATAATTCCTAACAAAGATTTGACACAGATTCCCAATTCGGGCATTCAGAACATATAGCAAGTTGCTGTAAGCAAGCACATTCTCATTCCAAGTTGCAAGTTACTATGTAGGAACAAGTTTGTATAGGTATTTCAAAGATGCCCAGAACTGAGCTAAACGTTGTATGTCTCCAACTTCTAGAAATAACTTCACGCCCCATCTCACTTACTTCCAGCTAGTAAGGATCACATAATTTCTAACAAAGTTTTGACACAGATTCCCAATTCGGGCATTCAGAACATATAGCACGTTGCTGTAAGCAAGCACATTCTCATTCAAAGTTGCAAGTTACTATGTAGGAACAAGTTTGTATAGGTATTTCAAAGATGCCCAGAACTGAGCTAAACTTGGTATGTCTCCAACTCCTAGAAATAACATCATGCCCCATCTCCCTTACTTCCAGCTGGTAAGGATCACATAATTCCTAACAAAGTTTTGACACAGATTCCCACTTCGGACATTTAGAACATGTAGCACGTTGCTGTAAGCAAGCACATTCAATTGAAAGTTGCAAGTTACTATGTAGGAACAAGTTTGTATAGGTATTTCAAAGATGCCCAGAACTGAGCTAAACGTTGTATGTCTCCAACTCCTAGAAATAACTTCACGCCCCATCTCACTTACTTCCAGCTAGTAAGGATCACGTAATTTCTAACAAAGTTTTGACACAGATTCCCAATTCGGGCATTCAGAACATATAGCACGTTGCTGTAAGCAAGCACATTCTCATTCAAATTTGCAAGTTACTATGTAGGAACAAGTTTGTATAGGTATTTCAAAGATGCCCAGAACTGAGCTAAACTTGGTATGTGTCCAACTCATAGAAATACCTTCATACCACCTCTCCCTTACTTCCAGCTAGTAAGGATCACATAATTCCTAACAAAATTTGACACTGATTCCCAATTCGGGCATTCAGAACATATAGCACGTTGTTGTAAGCAATCACATTCTCATTCAAAGTTGCAAGTTACTATGTAGGAACAAGTTTGTATAGGTATTTCAAAGATGTCCAGAACTGAGCTAAACTTGGTATGTGTCCAACTCCTAGAAATAACTTCATGGCCCATCTCCCTTACTTCCAGCTAGTAAGGATCACATAATTCCTAACAAAGTTTTGACACAGATTCCCAATTCGGGCATTCAGAACATGTAGCACGTTGCTGTAAGCAACCACATTCTCATTCAAAGTTGCAAGTTACTATGTAGGAACAAGTTTGTAAAGGTATTTCAAAGATGCCCAGAACTGAGCTAAACTTGGTATGTCTCCAACTCCTAGAAATAACTTCATGCCCCATCACCCTTACTTCCAGCTAGTAAGGATCACATAATTCCTAAAAAAGTTTTGACACAGATTCCCAATTCGGGCATTCAGAACATATAGGACGTTGCTGTAAGCAAGTACATTCTCATTCAAAGTTGCATGTTACTATGTAGGAACAAGTTTGTATAGGTATTTTAAAGACGCCCAGAACTGAGCTAAACGTGGTATGTCCCCAACTCCTTGAAATAACTTCATGCCCCATCTCCCTTACTTCCTGCTAGTAAGGATCACATAATTCCTAACAAAGTTTTGACACAGATTCCCAATTCGGGCATTCAGAACATGTAGCACGTTGCTGTAAGCAAGCACATTCTCATTCAATGTTGCAAGTTACTATGTAGGAACAGGTTGTATAGGTATTTCAAAGATACCAAGAACTGAGCTAAACTTGGTATGTGTCCAACTCCTAGAAATAACTTCATGCCCCAACTCCCTTACTTCCAGCTACTAAGGATCACATAATTCCTAACAAAATTTAACACAGATTCCCAATTCGGGCATTCAGAACATATAGCACGTTGCTGTAAGCAATCACATTCTCATTCAAAGTTGCAAGTTAATATGTAGGAACAAGTTTTTATAGGTATTTCAAAGATGCCCAGAACTGAGCTAAACTTGGTATGTGTCCAACTCCTAGAAATAACTTCATGCCCCATCTCCCTTACTTCCATCTAGTAAGGATCACATAATTCCTAAAAAAGTTTTGACACAGATTCCCAATTCGGGCATTCAGAACATGTAGCACGTTGCTGTAAGCAAGCACATTCTCATTCAAAGTTGCAAGTTACTATGTAGGAATAAGTTTGTATAGGTATTTCAAAGATGCCCTGAACTGAGCTAAACTTGGTATGTGTCCAAACTCTAGAAATAACTTCATGCCCCAACTCCCTTCCTTCCAGCTAGTAAGGATCACATAATTCCTAACAAAGATTTGACACAGATTCCCAATTCGGGCATTCAGAACATATAGCAAGTTGCTGTAAGCAACCACATTCTCATTCAAAGTTGCAAGTTACTATGTAGGAACAAGTTTGTATAGGTATTTCAAAGATGCCCAGAATTGAGCTAAACTTGGTATTTCTCCAACTCCTAGAAAGAACTTCATGCCCCATCTCCCTTACTTCCATCTAGTAAGGATCACATAATTTCTAACAAAGTTTTGGCACAGATTCCCAATTCGGGCATTCAGAACATATAGCACGTTGCTGTAAGCAAGCACATTCTCATTCAAAGTTGAGAGTTACTAAGTATGAACAAGTTTGTAAAGGTATTTCAAAGATGCCCAGAACTGAGCTAAACTTGGTATGTCTCCAACTCCTAGAAATAACTTCATGCCCCATCACCCTTACTTCCAGCTAGTAAGGATCACATAATTCCTAACAATGTTTTGACACAGATTCCCAATTCGGGCATTCAGAACATGTAGCACGTTGCTGTAAGCAAGCACATTCTCATTCAAAGTAGCAAGTTACTATGTAGGAACAAGTTTGTATAGGTATTTCAAAGATGCCCAGAACTGAGCTAAACTTGGTATGTGTCCAACCTCTAGAAATATCTTCATGCCCCGACTCCCTTACTTCCAGCTAGTAAGGATCACATAATTCCTAACAAAGATTTGACACAGATTCCCAATTCGGGCATTCAGAACATATAGCAAGTTGCTGTCAGCAAGCACATTCTCATTCAAAGTTGCAAGTTACTATGTAGGAACAAGTTTGTATAGGTATTTCAAAGATGCCCAGAACTGAGCTAAACGTTGTATGTCTCCAACTTCTAGAAATAACTTCACGCCCCATCTCACTTACTTCCAGCTAGTAAGGATCACATATTTTCTAACAAAGTTTTGACACAGATTCCCAATTCGGGCATTCAGAACATATAGCACGTTGCTGTAAGCAAGCACATTCTCATTCAAAGTTGCAAGTTACTATGTAGGAACAAGTTTGTATAGGTATTTCAAAGATGCCCAGAACTGAGCTAAACTTGGTATGTCTCCAACTCCTAGAAATAACATCATGCCCCATCTCCCTTACTTCCAGCTAGTAAGGATCACATAATTCCTAACAAAGTTTTGACACAGATTCCCAATTCGGGCATTCAGAACATATAGCACGTTGCTGTAAGCAAGCACATTCTCATTCAAAGTTGCAAGTTACTATGTAGGAACAAGTTTGTATAGGTATTTCAAAGATGCCCAGAACTGAGCTAAACTTGGTATGTGTCCAACTCCTAGAAATAACTTCATGCCCCATCTCCCTTACTTCCAACTAGTAAGGATCACATAATTCCCAACAAAGTTTTGACACAGATTCCCAATTCGGGCATTCAGAACATGTAGCACGTTGCTGTAAGGAAGCACATTCTCATTCAAAGTTGCAAGTTACTATGTAGGAACAAGTTTGTATAGGTATTTCAAAGATGCCCAGAACTGAGCTAAACGTTGTATGTCTCCAACTCCTAGAAATAACTTCATGCCCCATCTCCCTTACTTCCAGCTAGTAAGGATCACATCATTCCTAAAAAAGTTTTGACACAGATTCCCAATTCGGGCATTCAGAACATATAACACGTTGCTGTAAGCAAGCACATTCTCATTCAAAGTTGCAAGTTACTATGTAGGAACAAGTTTGTATAGGTATTTCAAAGATGCCCAGAACTGAGCTAAACTTGGTATGTCTCCAATTCCTAGAAATAACTTCATGCCCCATCTCCCTTACTTCCAGCTAGTAAGGATCACATAATTCCTAACAAAGTTTTGACAAAAATTCCCAATTCGGGCATTCAGAACATATAGCACGTTGCTGTAAGCAAGCACATTCTCATTCAAAGTTGCAAGTTACTATGTAGGAAAAAGTTTGTAAAGGTATTTCAAAGATGCCCAGAACTGAGCTAAACGTTGTATGTCTCCAACTCCTAGAAATAACTTCATGCCTCATCACCTTTACTTCCAGCTAGTAAGGATCACATAATTCCTAACAAAGTTTTGACACAGATTCCCAATTCGGGCATTCAGAACATATAGCACGTTGCTGTAAGCAAGCACATTCTCATTCAAAGTTGCAAGTTACTATTTATGAACAAGTTTGTATAGGTATTTTAAAGATGCCCATAACTGAGCTAAACTTGGTATGTCTCCAACTCCTAGAAATAACTTCATGCCCCATCTCCCTTACTTCCAGCTAGTAAGGATCACATAATTCCTAACAAAGTTTTGACACAGATTCCCAATTCGGGCATTCAGAACATATAGCACGTTGCTGTAAGCAAGCACATTCTCATTCAAAGTTGCAAGTTACTATGTAGGAACAAGTTTGTAAAGGTATTTCAAAGATGCCCAGAACTGAGCTAAACGTAGTATGTGTCCAATTCCTAGAAATAACTTCATGCCCCATCTACCTTACTTCCAGCTAGTAAGGATCACATAATTCCTAACAAAGTTTTGACACAGATTCCCAATTCGGGCATTCAGAACATATAGCACGTTGCTGTAAGCAAGCACATTCTCATTCAAAGTTGCAAGTTACTATGTAGGAACAAGTTTGTATAGGTATTTCAAAGATGCCCAGAACTGTGCTAAACTTGGTATGTGTCCAACTCCTAGAAATACCTTCATGCCCCAACTCCCTTACTTCCAGCTAGTAAGGATCACATAATTCCTAACAAATTTTGACACAGATTCCCAATTCGGACATTCAGAACATATAGCACGTTGCTGTAAGCAAGCACATTCTCATTCAAAGTTGCAAGTTAATATGTAGGAACAAGTTTGTATAGGTATTTCAAAGATGCCCAGAACTGAGCTAAACTTGGTATGTTTCCAAATCCTAGAAATAATTTCATACCCCATCTCCCTTACTTCCAGCTAGTAAGGATCACATAATTCCTAACAAAGATTTTACACAGATTCCCAATTCGGGCATTCAGAACATGTAGCGCGTTGCTGTAACCAAGCACATTCTCATACAAAGTTGCAAGTTACTATGTAGGAAAAAGTTTGTAAAGGTATTTCAAAGATGCCCAGAACTGAGCTAAATGTTGTATGTCTCCAACTCCTAGAAATAACTTCATGCCTCATCACCTTTACTTCCAGCTAGTAAGGATCACATAATTCCTAATAAAGTTTTGACACAGATTCCCAATTCGGGCATTCAGAACATATAGCACGTTGATGTAAGCAAGCACATTCTCATTCAAAGTTGCAAGTTACCCTGTATGAACAAGTTTGTATAGGTATTTCAAAGATGCCCAGAACTGAGCTAAACTTGGTATGTCTCCAACTCCTAGAAATAACTTCATGACTCATCTCCCGTACTTCCAGCTAGTAAGGATCACATAATTCCTAACAAAGTTTTGACACAGATTCCCAATTCGGGCATTCAGAACATATAGCACGTTGCTGTAAGCCAGCACATTCTCATTCAAAGTTGCAAGTTGCTATGTAGGAACAAGTTTGTAAAGGTATTTCAAAGATGCCCAGAACTGAGCTAAACGTAGTATGTGTCCAATTCCTAGAAATAACTTCATGCCTCATCTCCCTTACTTCCAGGTAGTAAGGATCACATAATTCCTAACAAAGTTTTGACATAGATTCCCAATTCGGGCATTCAGAACATATAGCACGTTGCTGTAAGCAAGCACATTCTCATTCAAAGTTGCAAGTTACTATGTAGGAACAAGTTTGTATAGGTATTTCAAAGATGCCCAGAACTGTGCTAAACATGGTATGTGTCCAACTCCTAGAAATACCTTCATACCCCAACTCCCTTACTTCCAGCTAGTAAGGATCACATAATTCCTAACAAATTTTGACACAGATTCCACATTCGGGCATTCAGAACATGTAGCACGTTGATGTAAGCAAGCACATTGTCATTCAAAGTTGCAAGTTACAATGTAGGAACAAGTTTGTATAGGTATTTCAAAGATGCTCAGAACTGAGCTAAACTTGGTATGTCTCCAACTCCTAGAAATAACTTCATGCCCCATCTCCCTTACTTCCATCTAGTAAGGATCACATAATTCCTAACAAAATTTTGACACAGATTCCCAATTCGGGCATTCAGAACATGTAGCACGTTGCTGTAAGCAAGCACATTCAATTCAAAGTTGCAAGTTACTATGTAGGAACAAGTTTGTATAGGCATTTCAAAGATGCCCAGAACTGAGGTAAATGTTGTATGTCTGCAACTCCTAGAAATAACTTCATGCCCCATCTCCCTTACTTCCAGCTAGTAAGGATCACATAATTCCTAACAAAATTTGACACAGATTCCCAATTCGTGAATTGAGAACATATAGCACGTTGCTGTAAGCAAGAACATTCTCATTCAAAGTTGCAAGTTACTATGTAGGAACAAGTTTGTATGGGTATTTCAAAGATGCCCAGAACTGTGCTAAAGTTGGTATGTGTCCAACTCCTAGAAATACCTTCATACCACCTCTCCCTTACTTCCAGCTAGTAAGGATCACATAATTCCTAACAAAATTTGACACTGATTCCCAATTCGGGCATTCAGAACATATAGCACGTTGCTGTAAGCAATCACATTCTCATTCAAAGTTGCAAGTTACTATGTAGGAACAAGTTTGTATAGGTATTTCAAAGATGTCCAGAACTGAGCTAAACTTGGTATGTGTCCAACTCCTAGAAATAACTTCATGGCCCATCTCCCTTACTTCCAGCTAGTAAGGATCACATAATTCCTAACAAAGTTTTGACACAGATTCCCAATTCGGGCATTCAGAACATGTAGCACGTTGCTGTAAGCAAGCACATTCTCATTCAAATTTGCAAGTTACTATGTAGGAACAAGTTTGTATAGGTATTTCAAAGATGTCCAGAACTGAGCGAAACGTTGTATGTCTCCAACTCCTAGAAATAACTTCATGCCCCATCTCACTTACTTCCAGCTAGTAAGGATCACATAATTTCTAACAAAGTTTTGACACAGATTCCCAGTTCGGTCATTCAGAACACATAGCACGTTGCTGTAAGCAAGCACATTCTCATTCAAAGTTGCAAGTTACTATGTAGGAACAAGTTTGTATAGGTATTTCAAAGATGCCCAGAACTGAGCTAAACTTGGTATGTCTCCAACTCCTAGAAATAACTTCATGCCCCATCTCCCTTACTTCCATCTAGTAAGGATCACATAATTCCTAAAATTGTTTTGACACAGATTCCCAATTCGGGCATTCAGAACATGTAGCACGTTGCTGTAAGCAACCACATTCTCATTCAAAGTTGCAAGTTACTATGTAGGAACAAGTTTGTAAAGGTATTTCAAAGATGCCCAGAACTGAGCTAAACTTGGTATGTCTCCAACTCCTAGAAATAACTTCATGCCCCATCACCCTTACTTCCAGCTAGTAAGGATCACAGAATTCCTAAAAAAGTTTTGACACAGATTCCCAATTCGGGCATTCAGAACATATAGGACGTTGCTGTAAGCAAGTACATTCTCATTCAAAGTTGCATGTTACTATGTAGGAACAAGTTTGTATAGGTATTTTAAAGACGCCCAGAACTGAGCTAAACGTGGTATGTCCCCAACTCCTTGAAATAACTTCATGCCCCATCTCCCTTACTTCCTGCTAGTAAGGATCACAAAATTCCTAACAAAGTTTTGACACAGATTCCCAATTCGGGCATTCAGAACATGTAGCACGTTGCTGTAAGCAAGCACATTCTCATTCAATGTTGCAAGTTACTATGTAGGAACAAGTTTGTATAGGTATTTCAAAGATGCCCAGAACTGAGCTAAACTTGGTATGTGTCCAACTCCTAGAAATAACTTCATGCCCCAACTCCCTTACTTCCAGCTAGTAAGGATCACATAATTCCTAACAAAGATTTGACACAGATTCCCAATTCGGGCATTCAGAACATATAGCAAGTTGCTGTAAGCAACCACATTCTCATTCAAAGTTGCAAGTTACTATGTAGGAACAAGTTTGTATAGGTATTTCAAAGATGCCCAGAATTGAGCTAAACTTGGTATGTCTCCAACTCCTAGAAAGAACTTCATGCCCCATCTCCCTTACTTCCATCTAGTAAGGATCACATAATTTCTAACAAAGTTTTGGCACAGATTCCCAATTCGGGCATTCAGAACATATAGCACGTTGCTGTAAGCAAGCACATTCTCATTCAAAGTTGAGAGTTACTAAGTAGGAACAAGTTTGTAAAGGTAATTCAAAGATGCCCAGAACTGAGCTAAACTTGGTATGTCTCCAACTCCTAGAAATAACTTCATGCCCCATCACCCTTACTTCCAGCTAGTAAGGATCACATAATTCCTAACAAAGTTTTGACACAGATTCCCAATTCGGGAATTCAGAACATGTAGCACGTTGCTGTAAGCAAGCACATTCTCATTCAAAGTAGCAAGTTACTATGTAGGAACAAGTTTGTATAGGTATTTCAAAGATGCCCAGAACTGAGCTAAACTTGGTATGTGTCCAACCTCTAGAAATAACTTCATGCCCCGACTCCCTTACTTCCAGCTACTAAGGATCACATAATTCCTAACAAAGATTTGACACAGATTCCCAATTCGGGCATTCAGAACATATAGCAAGTTGCTGTAAGCAAGCACATTCTCATTCAAAGTTGCAAGTTACTATGTAGGAACAAGTTTGTATAGGTATTTCAAAGATGCCCAGAACTGTGCTATACATTGTATGTGTCCAACTCCTAGAAATACCTTCATACCCCAACTCCCTTACTTCCAGCTAGTAAGGATCACATAATTCCTAACAAATTTTGACACAGATTCCCAATTCGGGCATTCAGAACATATAGCACGTTGATGTAAGCAAGCACATTCTCATTCAAAGTTGCAAGTTACTATGTAGAAACAAGTTTGTATAGCTATTTCAAAGATACCCAGAACTGAGCTAAACGTTGTATGTCTCCAACTCTTAGAAATAACTTCATGTCCCATCTCCCTTACTTCCAGCTAGTAAGGATCACATAATTCCTAACAAAGTTTTGACACAGATTCCCAATTCGGGCATTCAGAACATGTAGCACGTTGCTGTAAGCAAGCACATTCAATTCAAAGTTGCAAGTTACTATGTAGGAACAAGTTTGTATAGGTATTTAAAAGATGCCCAGAACTGAGCTAAACGTTGTATGTCTCCAACTCATAGAAATAACTTCATGCCCCATCTCCCTTACTTCCAGCTAGTAAGGATCACATAATTCCTAAAAAATTTGACACAGATTCCCAATTCAGGCATTCAGAACATATAGCACGTTGCTGTAAGCAATCACATTCTCATTCAAAGTTGCAAGTTACTATGTAGGAACAAGTTTGTATAGGTATTTCAAAGATGCCCAGAACTGAGCTAAACTTGGTATGTGTCCAACTCCTAGAAATAACTTCATGCCCCATCTCCCTTACTTCCAGCTAGTAAGGATCACATAATTCCCAACAAAGTTTTGACACAGATTCCCAATTCGGGCATTCAGAACATGTAGCACGTTGCTGTAAGGAAGCACATTCTCATTCAAAGTTGCAAGTTACTATGTAGGAACAAGTTTGTATAGGTATTTCAAAGATGCCCAGAACTGAGCTAAACGTTGTATGTCTCCAACTCCTAGAAATAACTTCATGCCCCATCTCCCTTACTTCCAGCTAGTAAGGATCACATAATTCCTAACAAAGTTTTGACACAGATTCCCAATTCGGGCATTCAGAACATATAGCACGTTGCTGTAAGCAAGCACATTCTCATTCAAAGTTGCAAGTTACTATGTAGGAACAAGTTTGTATAGGTATTTCAAAGATGCCCAGAACTGAGCTAAAGTTGGTGTGTCTCCAACTCCTAGAAATAACTTCATGCCCCATCTCCCTTACTTCCAGCTAGTAAGGATCACATAATTCCTAACAAAGTTTTGACACAGATTCCCAAATCGGGCATTCAGAACATATAGCACGTTGCTGTAAGCAAGCACATTCTCATTCAAAGTTGCAAGTTACTATGTAGGAACAAGTTTGTAAAGGTATTTCAAAGATGCCCAGAACTGAGCTAAACGTAGTATGTGTCCAATTCCTAGAAATAACTTCATGCCCCATCTACCTTACTTCCAGCTAGTAAGGATCACATAATTCCTAACAAAGTTTTGACACAGATTCCCAATTCGGGCATTCAGAACATATAGCACGTTGCTGTAAGCAAGCACATTCTCATTCAAAGTTGCAAGTTACTATGTAGGAACAAGTTTGTATAGGTATTTCAAAGATGCCCAGAACTGAGCTAAACGTTGTATGTCTGCAACTCCTAGAAATAACTTCATGCCCCATCTCCCTTACTTCCATCTAGTAAGGATCACATAATTCCTAACAAAGTTTTGACACAGATTCCCAATTCGGGCATTCAGAACATATAGCACGTTGCTGTAAGCAAGCACATTCTCATTCAAAGTTGCAAGTTACTATGTAGGAACAAGTTTGTATAGGTATTTCAAAGATGCCCAGAACTGTGCTATACATGGTATGTGTCCAACTCCTAGAAATACCTTCATACCCCAACTCCCTTACTTCCAGCTAGTAAGGATCACATAATTCCTAACAAATTTTGACACAGATTCCCAATTCGGGCATTCAGAACATATAGCACGTTGCTGTAAGCAAGCACATTCTCATTCAAAGTTGCAAGTTACTATGTAGAAACAAGTTTGTATAGGTATTTCAAAGATACCCAGAACTGAGCTAAACGTTGTATGTCTCCAACTCTTAGAAATAACTTCATGTCCCATCTCCCTTACTTCCAGCTAGTAAGGATCACATAATTCCTAACAAAGTTTTGACACAGATTCCCAATTCGGGCATTCAGAACATGTAGCACGTTGCTGTAAGCAAGCACATTCAATTCAAAGTTGCAAGTTACTATGTAGGAACAAGTTTGTATAGGTATTTAAAAGATGCCCAGAACTGAGCTAAACGTTGTATGTCTCCAACTCATAGAAATAACTTCATGCCCCATCTCCCTTACTTCCAGCTAGTAAGGATCACATAATTCCTAAAAAATTTGACACAGATTCCCAATTCGGGCATTCAGAACATATAGCACGTTGCTGTAAGCAATCACATTCTCATTCAAAGTTGCAAGTTACTATGTAGGAACAAGTTTGTATAGGTATTTCAAAGATGCCCAGAACTGAGCTAAACTTGGTATGTGTCCAACTCCTAGAAATAACTTCATGCCCCATCTCCCTTACTTCCAGCTAGTAAGGATCACATAATTCCCAACAAAGTTTTGAGACAGATTCCCAATTCGGGCATTCAGAACATGTAGCACGTTGCTGTAAGGAAGCACATTCTCATTCAAAGTTGCAAGTTACTATGTAGGAACAAGTTTGTATAGGTATTTCAAAGATGCCCAGAACTGAGCTAAACGTTGTATGTCTCCAACTCCTAGAAATAACTTCATGCCCCATCTCCCTTACTTCCAGCTAGTAAGGATCACATAATTCCTAACAAAGTTTTGACACAGATTCCCAATTCGGGCATTCAGAACATATAGCACGTTGCTGTAAGCAAGCACATTCTCATTCAAAGTTGCAAGTTACTATGTAGGAACAAGTTTGTATAGGTATTTCAAAGATGCCCAGAACTGAGCTAAAGTTGGTGTGTCTCCAACTCCTAGAAATAACTTCATGCCCCATCTCCCTTACTTCCAGCTAGTAAGGATCACATAATTCCTAACAAAGTTTTGACACAGATTCCCAAATCGGGCATTCAGAACATATAGCACGTTGCTGTAAGCAAGCACATTCTCATTCAAAGTTGCAAGTTACTATGTAGGAACAAGTTTGTATAGGTATTTCAAAGATGCCCAGAACTGAGCTAAACTTGGTATGTCTCCAATTCCTAGAAATAACTTCATGCCCCATCTCCCTTACTTCCAGCTAGTAAGGATCACATAATTCCTAACAAAGATTTGACACAAATTCCCAATTCGGGCATTCAGAACATATAGCACGTTGCTGTAAGCAAGCACATTCTCATTCAAAGTTGCAAGTTACTATGTAGGAAAATGTTTGTAAAGGTATTTCAAACATGCCCAGAACTGAGCTAAACGTTGTATGTCTCCAACTCCTAGAAATAACTTCATGCCTCATCACCTTTACTTCCAGCTAGTAAGGATCACATAATTCCTAACAAAGTTTTGACACAGATTCCCAATTCGGGCATTCAGAACATATAGCACGTTGCTGTAAGCAAGCACATTCTCATTCAAAGTTGCAAGTTACTATTTATGAACAAGTTTGTATAGGTATTTCAAAGATGCCCATAACTGAGCTAAACTTGGTATGTCTCCAACTCCTAGAAATAACTTCATGCCCCATCTCCCTTACTTCCAGCTAGTAAGGATCACATAATTCCTAACAAAGTTTTGACACAGATTCCCAATTCGGGCATTCAGAACATATAGCACGTTGCTGTAAGCAAGCACATTCTCATTCAAAGTTGCAAGTTACTATGTAGGAACAAGTTTGTAAAGGTATTTCAAAGATGCCCAGAACTGAGCTAAACGTAGTATGTGTCCAATTCCTAGAAATAACTTCATGCCCCATCTACCTTACTTCCAGCTAGTAAGGATCACATAATTCCTAACAAAGTTTTGACACAGATTCCCAATTCGGGCATTCAGAACATATAGCACGTTGCTGTAAGCAAGCACATTCTCATTCAAAGTTGCAAGTTACTATGTAGGAACAAGTTTGTATAGGTATTTCAAAGATGCCCAGAACTGTGCTAAACTTGGTATGTGTCCAACTCCTAGAAATACCTTCATGCCCCAACTCCCTTACTTCCAGCTAGTAAGGATCACATAATTCCTAACAAATTTTGACACAGATTCCCAATTCGGGCATTCAGAACATATAGCACGTTGCTGTAAGCAAGCACATTCTCATTCAAAGTTGCAAGTTAATATGTAGGAACAAGTTTGTATAGGTATTTCAAAGATGCCCAGAACTGAGCTAAACTTGGTATGTTTCCAAATCCTAGAAATAATTTCATACCCCATCTCCCTTACTTCCAGCTAGTAAGGATCACATAATTCCTAACAAAGATTTGACACAGATTCCCAATTCGGGCATTCAGAACATATAGCACGTTGCTGTAACCAAGCACATTCTCATTCAAAGTTGCAAGTTAATATGTAGGAACAAGTTTGTATAGGTATTTCAAAGATGCCCAGAACTGAGCTAAATGTTGTATGTCTCCAACTCCTAGAAATAACTTCATGCCTCATCACCTTTACTTCCAGCTAGTAAGGATCACATAATTCCTAATAAAGTTTTGACACAGATTCCCAATTCGGGCATTCAGAACATATAGCACGTTGCTGTAAGCAAGCACATTCTCATTCAAAGTTGCAAGTTACTATGTAGGAACAAGTTTGTATAGGTATTTCAAAGATGCCCAGAACTGAGCTAAACTTGGTATGTCTCCAACTCCTAGAAATAACTTCATGCCTCATCTCCCTTACTTCCAGCTAGTAAGGATCACATAATTCCTAACAAAGTTTTGACACAGATTCCCAATTCGGGCATTCAGAACATATAGCACGTTGCTGTAAGCCAGCACATTCTCATTCAAAGTTGCAAGTTGCTATGTAGGAACAAGTTTGTAAAGGTATTTCAAAGATGCCCAGAACTGAGCTAAACGTAGTATGTGTCCAATTCCTAGAAATAACTTCATGCCCCATCTCCCTTACTTCCAGGTAGTAAGGATCACATAATTCCTAACAAAGTTTTGACATAGATTCCCAATTCGTGCATTCAGAACATATAGCACGTTGCTGTAAGCAAGCACATTCTCATTCAAAGTTGCAAGTTACTATGTAGGAACAAGTTTGTATAGGTATTTCAAAGATGCCCAGAACTGTGCTAAACATGGTATGTGTCCAACTCCTAGAAATAACTTCACGCCCCATCTCCCTTACTTCCAGCTAGTAAGGATCACATAATTACTAACAAAGTTTTGACACAGATTCCCAATTCGGGCATTTAGAACATGTAGCACGTTGCTGTAAGCAAGCACATTCAATTGAAATTTGCAAGTTACTATGTAGGAACAAGTTTGTATAGGTATTTCAAAGATGCCCAGAACTGAGCTAAACGTTGTATGTCTCCAACTCCTGGAAATAACTTCATGCCCCATCTCCCTTACTTCCATCTAGGAAGGATCACATAATTTCTAACAAAGTTTTGACACAGATTCCCAATTCGGGCATTCAGAACATATAGCACGTTGCTCTAAGAAAGAACATTCTGATTCAAAGTTGCAAGTTACTATGTAGGAACAAGTTTGTAAAGGTATTTCAAAGATGCCCAGAACTGAGCTAAACGTTGTATGTCTCCAAATCCTTGAACTAACTTCATGCCCAATCTCCCTTACTTCCAGCTAGTAAGGATCACATCATTCCTAACAAAGTTTTGACACAGATTCCCAATTCGGGCATTCAGAACATATAGCACGTTGCTGTAAGCAAGCACATTCTCATTCAAAGTTGCAAGTTACTATGTAGGAACAAGTTTGTATAGGTATTTCAAAGATGCCCAGAACTGAGCTAAACGTGGTATGTCTCCAACTCCTAGAAATAACTTCATGCCCCATCTCCCTTACTTCCAGCTACTAAGGATCACATAATTCTAAAAGTGTTTTGACACAGATTCCCAATTCGGGCATTCAGAACATATAGCACGTTGCTGTAAGCAACCACATTCTCATTCAAAGTTGCAAGTTACTATGTAGGAACAAGTTTGTATACGACTTTCAAAGATGCCCAGAACTGAGCTAAACTTGGTATGTGTCCAACCTCTAGAAATAACTTCATGCCCCAACTCCATTACTTCCAGCTAGTAAGGATCACATAATTCCTAACAATGATTTGGCACAGATTCCCACTTCGGGCATTCAGAACATAGAGCAAGTTGCTGTAAGCAAGAATATTCTCATTCAAAGTTGCAAGTTAATATGTAGGAACAAGTTTGTATAGGTATTTCAAAGATGCCCAGAACTGAGCTAATCGTTGTATGTCTCCAACTCCTAGAAATAACTTCATGCCACATCTCACTTACTTCCAGCTAGTAAGGATCACATAATTCCTAACAAAGTTTTGACACAGATTCCCAATTCGGGCATTCAGAACATATAGCACCTTGCTGTAAGCAAGCACATTCTCATTCAAAGTTGCAAGATACTAAGTAGGAACAAGTTTGAATAGGACTTTCAAAGATGCCCAGAACTGAGCTAAACGTTGTATGTCTCCAACTCCTAGAAATAACTTCAAGCCCCATCTCCCTTACTTCCAGCTAATAAGGATCACATAATTCCTAACAAAGATTTGACACAGATTCCTAATTCGGGTATTCAGAACATGTAGCACGTTGCTGTAAGCAAGCAAATTCAATTCAAAGTTGCAAGTTACTATGTAGGAACAAGTTTGTATAGCTATTTCAAAGATGCCCAGAACTGAGCTAAACGTTGTATGTCTCAAACTTCTGGAAATAACTTCATGCCCAATCTCCCTTACTTCCATCTAGTAAGGATCACATAATTTCTAACAAAGTTTTGACACAGATTCCCAATTCGGGCTTTCAGAACATGTAGCACGTTGCTGTAAGCAAGCACATTCTCATTCAAAGATGCGAGTTACTATGTAGGAGCAAGATTGAATAGGTATTTCAAAGATGCCCAGAACTGTGCTAAATTGGTATGTGTCCAATTCCTAGAAATACCTTCATGCCCCAACTCCCTTACTTCCAGCTAGTAAGGATCACATAATTCCTAACAAATTTTGACACAGATTCCCAATTCGGGCATTCAGAACATATAGCACGTTGCTGTAAGCAAGCACATTCAATTCAAAGTTGCAAGTTACTATGTAGGAACAAGTTTGTATAGGTATTTCAAAGATGCCCAGAACTGAGGTAAATGTTGTATGTCTCCAAATCCTAGAAATAACTTCATGCCCCATCTCCCTTACTTCCAGCTAGTAAGGATCACATAATTCCTAACAAAATTTGACACAGATTCCCAATTCTTGAATTGAGAACATATAGCTCGTTGCTGTAAGCAAGAACATTCTCATTCAAAGTTGCAAGTTACTATGTAGGAACAAGTTTGTATGGGTATTTCAAAGATGCCCAGAACTGTGCTAAACTTGGTATGTCTCAAACTCCTAGAAATAACTTCATGCCCCAACTCCCTTACTTCCAGCTAGTAACGATCACATAATTCCTAACAAAGTTTTGACACAGATTCCCAATTCGGGCATTCAGAACATATAGCACGTTGCTGTAAGCAAGCACATTCTTATTCAAAGATGCAAGTTACTATGCAGGAGCAAGTTTGAATAGGTATTTCAAAGATGCCCAGAACTGTGCTAAACTTGGTATGTGTCCAATTCCTAGAAATACCTTCATGCCCCAACTCCCTTACTTCCAGCTAGTAAGGATCACATAATTTCTAACAAAGTTTTGACACAGATTCCCAATTCGGGCTTTCAGAACATGTAGCACGTTGCTGTAAGCAAGCACATTCTCATTCAAAGATGCGAGTTACTATGTAGGAGCAAGATTGAATAGGTATTTCAAAGATGCCCAGAACTGTGCTAAATTGGTATGTGTCCAATTCCTAGAAATACCTTCATGCCCCAACTCCCTTACTTCCAGCTAGTAAGGATCACATAATTCCTAACAAATTTTGACACAGATTCCCAATTCGGGCATTCAGAACATATAGCACGTTGATGTAAGCAAGCACATTCTCATTCAAAGTTGCAAGTTAATATGTAGGAACAAGTTTGTATAGGTATTTCAAAGATGCCCAAAACTGAGCTAAACTTGGTATGTGTCCAAATCCTAGAAAAAATTTCATGCCCCATCTCACTTACTTTCAGCTAGTAAGGATCACATAATTCCTAACAAAGTTTTGACACAGATTCCCAATTCGGGCATTCAGAACATGTATCACGTTGCTGTAAGCAAGCACATTCTCATTCAAAATTGCAAGTTACTATGTAGGAACAAGTTTGTAAAGGTATTTCAAAGATTCCCAGAACTGAGCTAAACGTGGTATGTCTCCAACTCCTAGAAATATCTTCATGCCCCATCTCCCTTACTTCCAGCTAGTAAGGATCACATAATTCCTAAAAGTGTTTTGACACAGCTTCCCAATTCGGGCATTCAGAACATATAGCACGTTGCTGTAAGCAACCACATTCTCATTCAAAGTTGCAAGTTACTATGTAGGAACAAGTTTGTATAGGACTTTCTAAGATGCCCAGAACTGAGCTAAACTTGGTATGTGTCCAACCTCTAGAAATAACTTCATGCCCCAACTCCATTACTTCCAGCTAGTAAGGATCACATAATTCCTAACAATGATTTGACACAGATTCCCAATTCGGGCATTCAGAACATATAGCAAGTTGCTGTAAGCAAGCACATTCTCATTCAAAGTTGAAAGTTATCATGTAGGAACAAGTTTGTATAGGTATTTCAAAGATGCCCAGAACTGAGCTAAACGTTGTATGTCTCCAACTCCTAGAAATAACTTCATGCCCCATCTCACTTACTTCCACCTAGTAAGGATCACATAATTCCTAACAAAGTTTTGAGACAGATTCCCAATTCGGGCATTCAGAACATATAGCACGTTGCTGTAAGCAAGCACATTCTCATTCAAAGTTGCAAGATACTATGTAGGAACAAGTTTGAATAGGACTTTCAAAGATGCCCAGAACTGAGCTAAACGTTGTATGTCTCCAACTCCTAGAAATAACTTCATGCCCCATCTCCCTTACTTCCAGCTAGTAAGGATCACATAATTCCTAACAAAGATTTGACACAGATTCCCAATTCGGGCATTCAGAACATGTAGCACGTTGCTGTAAGCAAGCAAATTCAATTCAAAGTTGCAAGTTACTATGTAGGAACAAGTTTGTATAGCTATTTCAAAGATGCCCAGAACTGAGCTAAACGTTGTATGTCTCAAACTTCTGGAAATAACTTCATGCCCAATCTCCCTTACTTCAATCTAGTAAGGATCACATAATTTCTAACAAAGTTTTGACACAGATTCCCAATTCGGGCTTTCAGAACATGTAGCACGTTGCTGTAAGCAAGCACATTCTCATTCAAAGATGCGAGTTACTATGTAGGAGCAAGTTTGAATAGGTATTTCAAAGATGCCCAGAACTGTGCTAAACTTGGTATGTGTCCAATTCCTAGAAATACCTTCATGCCCCAACTCCCTTACTTCCAGCTAGTAAGGATCACATAATTCCTAACAAATTTTGACACAGATTCCCAATTCGGGCATTCAGAACATATAGCACGTTGATGTAAGCAAGCACATTCTCATTCAAAGTTGCAAGTTAATATGTAGGAACAAGTTTGTATAGGTATTTCAAATATGCCCAGAACTGAGCTAAACTTGGTATGTGTCCAAATCCTAGAAAAAATTTCATGCCCCATCTCCCTTACTTCCAGCTAGTAAGGATCACATAATTCCTAACAAAGTTTTGACACAGATTCCCAATTCGGGCATTCAGAACATGTATCACGTTGCTGTAAGCAAGCACATTCTCATTCAAAATTGCAAGTTACTATGTAGGAACAAGTTTGTAAAGGTACTTCAAAGATTCCCAGAACTGAGCTAAACGTGGTATGTCTCCAACTCCTAGAAATATCTTCATGCCCCATCTCCCTTACTTCCAGCTAGTAAGGATCACATAATTCCTAAAAGTGTTTTGACACAGATTCCCAATTCGGGCATTCAGAACATATAGCACGTTGCTGTAAGCAACCACATTCTCATTCAAAGTTGCAAGTTACTATGTAGGAACAAGTTTGTATAGGACTTTCTAAGATGCCCAGAACTGAGCTAAACTTGGTATGTGTCCAACCTCTAGAAATAACTTCATGCCCCAACTCCATTACTTCCAGCTAGTAAGGATCACATAATTCCTAACAAAGTTTTGACACAGATTCCCAATTCGGGCATTCAGAACATATAGCACGTTGCAGTAAGCAAGCACATTCTCATTCAAAGTTGCAAGTTACTATGTAGGAACAAGTTTGTATAGGTATTTCAAAGATGCCCAGAACTGAGCTAAATGTTGTATGTCTCCAACTCCTAGAAATAACTTCATGCCCCATCTCCCTTACTTCCAGCTAGTAAGGATCACATAATTCCTAACAAATTTTGACACAGATTCCCAATTCGGGCATTCAGAACATATATCACGTTGCTGTAAGCAAGCACATTCTCATTCAAAGTTGCCAGTTACTATGTAGGAACAAGTTTGTATAGGTATTTCAAAGATGCCCAGAACTGAGCTAACCGTTGTATGTCTCCAACTCCTAGAAATAACTTCATGCCCCATCTCCCTTACTTCCAGCTAGTAAGGATCACATAATTCCTAACAAAGTTTTGACACAGATTCCCAATTCGGGCATTCAGAACATATAGCACGTTGCTGTAAGCAAGCACATTCTCATTCAAAGTTGCAAGTTACTATGTAGGAACAAGTTTGTATAGGTATTTCAAAGATGCCCAGAACTGAGCTAAACGTTGTATGTCTCCAACTCCTAGAAATAACTTCATGCCCCATCTCCCTTACTTCCAGCTAGTAAGGATCACATAATTCCTAACAAAGTTTTGACACAGATTCCCAATTCGGGCATTCAGAACATATAGCACGTTGCTGTAAGCAAGCACATTCTCATTCAAAGTTGCAAGTTACTATGTAGGAACAAGTTTGTATAGGTATTTCAAAGATGCCCAGAACTGAGCTAAACTTGGTATGTGTCCAACTCCTAGAAATAACTTCATGCCCCATCTCCCTTACTTCCAGCTAGTAAGGATCACATAATTCCTAACAAAGTTTTGACACAGATTCCCAATTCGGGCATTCAGAACATATAGCACGTTGCTGTAAGCAAGCACATTCTCATTCAAAGTTGCAAGTTACTATGTAGGAACAAGTTTGTATAGGTATTTCAAAGATGCCCCGAACTGAGCTAAACGTTGTATGTCTCCAACTCCTAGAAATAACTTCATGCCCCATCTCCCTTAATTCCAGCTAGTAAGGATCACATAATTCCTAACAAAGCTTTGACACAGATTCCCAATTCGGGCATTCAGAACATATAGCACGTTGCTGTAAGCAAGCACATTCTCATTCAATGTTGCAAGTTACTATGTAGGAACAAGTTTGTATAGGTATTTCAAAGATGCCCAGAACTGAGCTAAACTTGGTATGTGTCCAACTCCTCGAAATAACTTCATGCCCCAACTCCCTTACTTCCAGCTAGTAAGGATCACATAATTACTAACAAAGTTTTGACACTTATTCCCATTCGGGCATTCAGAACATATAGCACGTTGCTGTAAGCAAGCACATTCTCATTCAAAGTTGCAAGTTACTATGTAGGAACAAGTTTGTATAGGTATTTCAAAGATGCCCAGAACTGAGCTAAACTTGGTATGTGTCCAACTCCTCGAAATAACTTCATGCCCCAACTCCCTTACTTCTAGCTAGTAAGGATCACATAATTCCTAACAAAGTTTTGACACAGATTCCCAATTCGGGCATTCAGAACATATAGCACGTTGCTGTAAGCAAGCACATTCTCATTCAAAGTTGCAAGTTACTATGTAGGAACAAGTTTGTATAGGTATTTCAAAGATGCCCAGAACTGAGCTAAACTTGGTATGTGTCCAACCTCTAGAAATAACTTCATGCCCCAACTCCCTTACTTCCAGCTAGTAAGGATCACATAATTCCTAACAAAGTTTTGACACAGATTCCCAATTCAGGCATTCAGAACATATAGCACGTTGCTGTAAGCAAGCACATTCTCATTCAAAGTTGCAAGTTACTATGTAGGAACAAGTTTGTATAGGTATTTCAAAGATGCCCAGAACTGAGGTAAACGTTGTATGTCTCCAACTCCTAGAAATAACTTCATGCCCCATCTCCCTTACTTCCAGCTAGTAAGGATCACATAATTCCTAACAAAGTTTTGACACAGATTCCCAATTCGGGCATTCAGAACATATAGCACGTTGCTGTAAGCAAGCACATTCTCATTCAAAGTTGCAAGTTACTATGTAGGAACAAGTTTGTATAGGTATTTCAAAGATGCCCAGAACTGAGCTAAACTTGGTATGTGTCCAACCTCTAGAAATAACTTCATGCCCCAACTCCCTTACTTCCAGCTAGTAAGGATCACATAATTCCTAACAAAGTTTTGACACAGATTCCCAATTCGGGCATTCAGAACATATAGCACGTTGCTGTAAGCAAGCACATTCTCATTCAAAGTTGCAAGTTACTATGTAGGAACAAGTTTGTATAGGTATTTCAAAGATGCCCAGAACTGAGCCAACCGATGTATGTCTCCAACTCCTAGAAATAACTTCATGCCCCATCTCCCTTACTTCCAGCTAGTAAGGATCACATAATTCCTAACAAAGTTTTGACACAGATTCCCAATTCGGGCATTCAGAACATATAGCACGTTGCTGTAAGCAAGCACATTCTCATTCAAAGTTGCAAGTTACTATGTAGGAACAAGTTTGTATAGGTATTTCAAAGATGCCCAGAACTGAGCTAAATGTTGTATGTCTCCAACTCCTAGAAATAACTTCATGCCCCATCTCCCTTACTTCCAGCTAGTAAGGATCACATAATTCCTAACAAAGTTTTGACACAGATTCCCAATTCGGGCATTCAGAACATATAGAACGTTGCTGTAAGCAAGCACATTCTGATTCAAAGTTGCAAGTTACTATGTAGGAACAAGTTTGTATAGTTTTTTCAAAGATGCCCAGAACTGAGCTAAACGTTGTATGTCTCCAACTCCTAGAAATAACTTCATGCCCCAACTCCCTTACTTCCAGCTAGTAAGGATCACATAATTCCTAACAAAGTTTTGACACAGATTCCCAATTCTGGCATTCAGAACATATAGCACGTTGCTGTAAGCAAGCACATTCTCATTCAAAGTTGCAAGTTACTATGTAGGAACAAGTTTGTATAGGTATTTCAAAGATGCCCAGAACTGAGCTAAACGTTGTATGTCTCCAACTCCTAGAAATAACTTCATGCCCCATCTCCCTTACTTCCAGCTAGTAAGGATCACATAATTCCTAACAAAGTTTTGACACAGATTCCCAATTCGGGCATTCAGAACATATAGCACGTTGCTGTAAGCAAGCACATTCTCATTCAAAGTTGCAAGTTACTATGTAGGAACAAGTTTGTATAGGTATTTCAAAGATGCCCCGAACTGAGCTAAACGTTGTATGTCTCCAACTCCTAGAAATAACTTCATGCCCCATCTAACTTACTTCCAGCTAGTAAGGATCACATAATTCCTAACAAAGTTTTGACACAGATTCCCATTTCGGGCATTCAGAACATATAGCACGTTGCTGTAAGCAAGCACATTCTCATTCAAAGTTGCAAGTTACTATGTAGGAACAAGTTTGTATAGGTATTTCAAAGATGCCCAGAACTGAGCTAACCGATGTATGTCTCCAACTCCTAGAAATAACTTCATGCCCCATCTCCCTTACTTCCAGCTAGTAAGGATCACATAATTCCTAACAAAGTTTTGACAGAGATTCCCAATTCGGGCATTCAGAACATATAGCACGTTGCTTTAAGCAAGCACATTCTCATTCAAAGTTGCAAGTTACTATGTAGGAACAAGTTTGTATAGGTATTTCAAAGATGCCCAGAACTGAGCTAAACTTGGTATGTCTCCAACTCCTAGAAATAACTTCATGCCCCATCTCCCTTACTTCCAGCTAGTAAGGATCACATAATTCCTAACAAAGTTTTGACACAGATTCCCAATTCGGGCATTCAGAACATATAGCACGTTGCTGTAAGCAAGCACATTCTGATTCAAAGTTGCAAGTTACTATGTAGGAACAAGTTTGTATAGGTATTTCAAAGATGCCCAGAACTGAGCTAAATGTTGTATGTCTCCAACTCTTAGAAATAACTTCATGCCCCATCTCCCTTACTTCCAGCTAGTAAGGATCACATAATTCCTAACAAAGTTTTGACACAGATTCCCAATTCGGGCATTCAGAACATATAGCACGTTGCTGTAAGCAAGCACATTCTCATTCAAAGTTGCAAGTTACTATGTAGGAACAAGTTTGTATAGGTATTTCAAAGATGCCCAGAACTGAGCTAACCGTTGTATGTCTCCAACTCCTAGAAATAACTTCATGCCCCATCTCCCTTACTTCCAGCTAGTAAGGATCACATAATTCCTAACAAAGTTTTGACACAGATTCCCAATTCGGGCATTCAGAATATATAGCACGTTGCTGTAAGCAAGCACATTCTCATTCAAAGTTGCAAGTTACTATGTAGGAACAAGTTTGTATAGGTATTTCAAAGATGCCCAGAACTGAGCTAAACTTAGTATGTGTCCAACCTCTAGAAATAACTTCATGCCCCAACTCACTTACTTCCAGCTAGTAAGGATCACATAATTCCTAACAAAGTTTTGACACAGATTCCCAATTCGGGCATTCAGAACATATAGCACGTTGCTGTAAGCAAGCACATTCTCATTCAAAGTTACAAGTTACTATGTAGGAACATGTTTGTATAGGTATTACAAAGATGCCCAGAACTGAGCTAAACTTGGTATGTGTCCAACTCCTCGAAATAACTTCATGCCCCATCTCCCTTACTTCCAGCTAGTAAGGATCACATAATTCCTAACAAAGTTTTGACACAGATTCCCAATTCGGGCATTCAGAACATATAGCACGTTGCTGTAAGCAAGCACATTCTCATTCAAAGTTGCAAGTTACTATGTAGGAACAAGTTTGTATAGGTATTTCAAAGATGCCCAGAACTGAGCTAAACTTGGTATGTGTCCAACCTCTAGAAATAACTTCATGCCCCAACTCCCTTACTTCCAGCTAGTAAGGATCACATAATTCCTAACAAAGTTTTGACACAGATTCCCAATTCAGGCATTCAGAACATATAGCACGTTGCTGTAAGCAAGCACATTCTCATTCAAAGTTGCAAGTTACTATGTAGGAACAAGTTTGTATAGGTATTTCAAAGATGCCCAGAACTGAGGTAAACGTTGTATGTCTCCAACTCCTAGAAATAACTTCATGCCCCATCTCCCTTACTTCCAGCTAGTAAGGATCACATAATTCCTAACAAAGTTTTGACACAGATTCCCAATTCGGGCATTCAGAACATATAGCACGTTGCTGTAAGCAAGCACATTCTCATTCAAAGTTGCAAGTTACTATGTAGGAACAAGTTTGTATAGGTATTTCAAAGATGCCCAGAACTGAGCTAAACTTGGTATGTGTCCAACCTCTAGAAATAACTTCATGCCCCAACTCCCTTACTTCCAGCTAGTAAGGATCACATAATTCCTAACAAAGTTTTGACACAGATTCCCAATTCGGGCATTCAGAACATATAGCACGTTGCTGTAAGCAAGCACATTCTCATTCAAAGTTGCAAGTTACTATGTAGGAACAAGTTTGTATAGGTATTTCAAAGATGCCCAGAACTGAGCCAACCGATGTATGTCTCCAACTCCTAGAAATAACTTCATGCCCCATCTCCCTTACTTCCAGCTAGTAAGGATCACATAATTCCTAACAAAGTTTTGACACAGATTCCCAATTCGGGCATTCAGAACATATAGCACGTTGCTGTAAGCAAGCACATTCTCATTCAAAGTTGCAAGTTACTATGTAGGAACAAGTTTGTATAGGTATTTCAAAGATGCCCAGAACTGAGCTAACCGTTGTATGTCTCCAACTCCTAGAAATAACTTCATGCCCCATCTCCCTTACTTCCAGCTAGTAAGGATCACATAATTCCTAACAAAGTTTTGACACAGATTCCCAATTCGGGCATTCAGAATATATAGCACGTTGCTGTAAGCAAGCACATTCTCATTCAAAGTTGCAAGTTACTATGTAGGAACAAGTTTGTATAGGTATTTCAAAGATGCCCAGAACTGAGCTAAACTTAGTATGTGTCCAACCTCTAGAAATAACTTCATGCCCCAACTCACTTACTTCCAGCTAGTAAGGATCACATAATTCCTAACAAAGTTTTGACACAGATTCCCAATTCGGGCATTCAGAACATATAGCACGTTGCTGTAAGCAAGCACATTCTCATTCAAAGTTACAAGTTACTATGTAGGAACATGTTTGTATAGGTATTACAAAGATGCCCAGAACTGAGCTAAACTTGGTATGTGTCCAACTCCTCGAAATAACTTCATGCCCCATCTCCCTTACTTCCAGCTAGTAAGGATCACATAATTCCTAACAAAGTTTTGACACAGATTCCCAATTCGGGCATTCAGAACATATAGCACGTTGCTGTAAGCAAGCACATTCTCATTCAAAGTTGCAAGTTACTATGTAGGAACAAGTTTGTATAGGTATTTCAAAGATGCCCAGAACTGAGCTAAACTTGGTATGTGTCCAACCTCTAGAAATAACTTCATGCCCCAACTCCCTTACTTCCAGCTAGTAAGGATCACATAATTCCTAACAAAGTTTTGACACAGATTCCCAATTCAGGCATTCAGAACATATAGCACGTTGCTGTAAGCAAGCACATTCTCATTCAAAGTTGCAAGTTACTATGTAGGAACAAGTTTGTATAGGTATTTCAAAGATGCCCAGAACTGAGGTAAACGTTGTATGTCTCCAACTCCTAGAAATAACTTCATGCCCCATCTCCCTTACTTCCAGCTAGTAAGGATCACATAATTCCTAACAAAGTTTTGACACAGATTCCCAATTCGGGCATTCAGAACATATAGCACGTTGCTGTAAGCAAGCACATTCTCATTCAAAGTTGCAAGTTACTATGTAGGAACAAGTTTGTATAGGTATTTCAAAGATGCCCAGAACTGAGCTAAACTTGGTATGTGTCCAACCTCTAGAAATAACTTCATGCCCCAACTCCCTTACTTCCAGCTAGTAAGGATCACATAATTCCTAACAAAGTTTTGACACAGATTCCCAATTCGGGCATTCAGAACATATAGCACGTTGCTGTAAGCAAGCACATTCTCATTCAAAGTTGCAAGTTACTATGTAGGAACAAGTTTGTATAGGTATTTCAAAGATGCCCAGAACTGAGCCAACCGATGTATGTCTCCAACTCCTAGAAATAACTTCATGCCCCATCTCCCTTACTTCCAGCTAGTAAGGATCACATAATTCCTAACAAAGTTTTGACACAGATTCCCAATTCGGGCATTCAGAACATATAGCACGTTGCTGTAAGCAAGCACATTCTGATTCAAAGTTGCAAGTTACTATGTAGGAACAAGTTTGTATAGGTATTTCAAAGATGCCCAGAACTGAGCTAAACTTGGTATGTCTCCAACTCCTAGAAATAACTTCATGCCCCATCTCCCTTACTTCCAGCTAGTAAGGATCACATAATTCCTAACAAAGTTTTGACACAGATTCCCAATTCGGGCATTCAGAACATATAGCACGTTGCTGTAAGCAAGCACATTCTCATTCAAAGTTGCAAGTTACTATGTAGGAACAAGTTTGTATAGGTATTTCAAAGATGCCCAGAACTGAGCTAAATGTTGTATGTCTCCAACTCCTAGAAATAACTTCATGCCCCATCTCCCTTACTTCCAGCTAGTAAGGATCACATAATTCCTAACAAAGTTTTGACACAGATTCCCAATTCGGGCATTCAGAACATATAGAACGTTGCTGTAAGCAAGCACATTCTGATTCAAAGTTGCAAGTTACTATGTAGGAACAAGTTTGTATAGTTTTTTCAAAGATGCCCAGAACTGAGCTAAACGTTGTATGTCTCCAACTCCTAGAAATAACTTCATGCCCCAACTCCCTTACTTCCAGCTAGTAAGGATCACATAATTCCTAACAAAGTTTTGACACAGATTCCCAATTCTGGCATTCAGAACATATAGCACGTTGCTGTAAGCAAGCACATTCTCATTCAAAGTTGCAAGTTACTATGTAGGAACAAGTTTGTATAGGTATTTCAAAGATGCCCAGAACTGAGCTAAACGTTGTATGTCTCCAACTCCTAGAAATAACTTCATGCCCCATCTCCCTTACTTCCAGCTAGTAAGGATCACATAATTCCTAACAAAGTTTTGACACAGATTCCCAATTCGGGCATTCAGAACATATAGCACGTTGCTGTAAGCAAGCACATTCTCATTCAAAGTTGCAAGTTACTATGTAGGAACAAGTTTGTATAGGTATTTCAAAGATGCCCCGAACTGAGCTAAACGTTGTATGTCTCCAACTCCTAGAAATAACTTCATGCCCCATCTAACTTACTTCCAGCTAGTAAGGATCACATAATTCCTAACAAAGTTTTGACACAGATTCCCATTTCGGGCATTCAGAACATATAGCACGTTGCTGTAAGCAAGCACATTCTCATTCAAAGTTGCAAGTTACTATGTAGGAACAAGTTTGTATAGGTATTTCAAAGATGCCCAGAACTGAGCTAACCGATGTATGTCTCCAACTCCTAGAAATAACTTCATGCCCCATCTCCCTTACTTCCAGCTAGTAAGGATCACATAATTCCTAACAAAGTTTTGACAGAGATTCCCAATTCGGGCATTCAGAACATATAGCACGTTGCTTTAAGCAAGCACATTCTCATTCAAAGTTGCAAGTTACTATGTAGGAACAAGTTTGTATACGACTTTCAAAGATGCCCAGAACTGAGCTAAACTTGGTATGTCTCCAACTCCTAGAAATAACTTCATGCCCCATCTCCCTTACTTCCAGCTAGTAAGGATCACATAATTCCTAACAAAGTTTTGACACAGATTCCCAATTCGGGCATTCAGAACATATAGCACGTTGCTGTAAGCAAGCACATTCTGATTCAAAGTTGCAAGTTACTATGTAGGAACAAGTTTGTATAGGTATTTCAAAGATGCCCAGAACTGAGCTAAATGTTGTATGTCTCCAACTCTTAGAAATAACTTCATGCCCCATCTCCCTTACTTCCAGCTAGTAAGGATCACATAATTCCTAACAAAGTTTTGACACAGATTCCCAATTCGGGCATTCAGAACATATAGCACGTTGCTGTAAGCAAGCACATTCTCATTCAAAGTTGCAAGTTACTATGTAGGAACAAGTTTGTATAGGTATTTCAAAGATGCCCAGAACTGAGCTAACCGTTGTATGTCTCCAACTCCTAGAAATAACTTCATGCCCCATCTCCCTTACTTCCAGCTAGTAAGGATCACATAATTCCTAACAAAGTTTTGACACAGATTCCCAATTCGGGCATTCAGAATATATAGCACGTTGCTGTAAGCAAGCACATTCTCATTCAAAGTTGCAAGTTACTATGTAGGAACAAGTTTGTATAGGTATTTCAAAGATGCCCAGAACTGAGCTAAACTTAGTATGTGTCCAACCTCTAGAAATAACTTCATGCCCCAACTCACTTACTTCCAGCTAGTAAGGATCACATAATTCCTAACAAAGTTTTGACACAGATTCCCAATTCGGGCATTCAGAACATATAGCACGTTGCTGTAAGCAAGCACATTCTCATTCAAAGTTACAAGTTACTATGTAGGAACATGTTTGTATAGGTATTACAAAGATGCCCAGAACTGAGCTAAACTTGGTATGTGTCCAACTCCTCGAAATAACTTCATGCCCCATCTCCCTTACTTCCAGCTAGTAAGGATCACATAATTCCTAACAAAGTTTTGACACAGATTCCCAATTCGGGCATTCAGAACATATAGCACGTTGCTGTAAGCAAGCACATTCTCATTCAAAGTTGCAAGTTACTATGTAGGAACAAGTTTGTATAGGTATTTCAAAGATGCCCAGAACTGAGCTAACCGATGTATGTCTCCAACTCCTAGAAATAACTTCATGCCCCATCTCCCTTACTTCCAGCTAGTAAGGATCACATAATTCCTAACAAAGTTTTGACACAGATTCCCAATTCGGGCATTCAGAACATATAGCACGTTGCTGTAAGCAAGCACATTCTCATTCAAAGTTGCAAGTTACTATGTAGGAACAAGTTTGTATAGGTATTTCAAAGATGCCCAGAACTGAGCTAAACGTTGTATGTCTCCAACTCCTAGAAATATCTTCATGCCCTAACTCCCTTACTTCCAGCTAGTAAGGATCACATAATTCCTAACAAATTTTGACACAGATTCCCAATTCGGGCATTCAGAACATATAGCACGTTGCTGTAAGCAAGCACATTCTCATTCAAAGTTGCAAGTTACTATGTAGGAACAAGTTTGTATAGGTATTTCAAAGATGCCCAGAACTGAGCTAAACTTGGGATGTGTCCAACTCCTAGAAATATCTTCATGCCCCATCTCCCTTACTTCCAGCTAGTAAGGATCACATAATTCCTAACAAAGCTTTGACACAGAATCCCAATTCGGGTATTCAGAACATATAGCACGTTGCTGTAAGCAAGCACATTCTTATTCAAAGTTGCAAGTTTCTATGTAGGAACAAGTTTGTATAGGTATTTCAAAGATGCCCAGAACTGAGCTAAACTTGGTATGTGTCCAACTCCTCGAAATAACTTCATGCACCAACTCCCTTACTTCCAGCTAGTAAGGATCACATAATTACTAAAAAAGTTTTGACACAGATTCCCAATTCGGACATTCAGAACATAGAGCACGTTGCTGTAAGCAAGCACATTCTCATTCAAAGTTGCAAGTTACTATGTAGGAACAAGTTTGTATAGGTATTTCAAAATGCCCAGAACTGAGCTAAACGTTGTATGTCTCCAACTCCTAGAAATAACTTCATGCCCCATCTCCCTTACTTCCAGCTAGTAAGGATCACATAATTCCTAACAAAGTTTTGACACAGATTCCCAATTCGGGCATTCAGAACATATAGCACGTTGCTGTAAGCAAGCACATTCTCATTCAAAGTTGCAAGTTACTATGTAAGAACAAGTTTGTATAGGTATTTCAAAGATGCCCAGAACTGAGCTAAACGTTGTATGTCTCCAACTCCTAGAAATAACTTCATGCCCCATCTCCCTTACTTCCAGCTAGTAAGGATCACATAATTCCTAACAAAGTTTTGACACAGATTCCCAATTCGGGCATTCAGAACATATAGCACGTTGCTGTAAGCAAGCACATTCTGATTCAAAGTTGCAAGTTACTATGTAGGAACAAGTTTGTATAGGTATTTCAAAGATGCCCAGAACTGAGCTAAACTTGGTATGTGTCCAACCTCTAGAAATAACTTCATGCCCCAACTCCCTTACTTCCAGCTAGTAAGGATCACATAATTCCTAACAAAGTTTTGACACAGATTCCCAATTCGGGCATTCAGAACATATAGCACGTTGCTGTAAGCAAGCACATTCTCATTCATACTTGCAAGTTACTATGTAGGAACAAGTTTGTATAGGTATTTCAAAGATGCCCAGAACTCAGCTAAACGTTGTATGTCTCCAACTCCTAGAAATAACTTCATGCCCCATCTCCCTTACTTCCAGCTAGTAAGGATCACATAATTCCTAACAAAGTTTTGACACAGATTCCCAATTCGGGCATTCAGAACATATAGCACGTTGCTGTAAGCAAGCACATTCTCATTCAAAGTTGCAAGTTACTATGTAGGAAAAAGTTTGTATAGGTATTTCAAAGATGCCCAGAACTGAGCTAAACTTGGTATGTGTCCAACCTCTAGAAATAACTTCATGCCCCATCTCCCTTACTTCCAGCTTGTAAGGATCACATAATTCCTAACAAAGTTTTGACACAGATTCCCAATTCGGGCATTCAGAACATATAGCACGTTGCTGTAAGCAAGCACATTCTCATTCAAAGTTGCAAGTTGCTATGTAGGAACAAGTTTGTATAGGTATTTCAAAGATGCCCAGAATTGAGCTAAACATGGTATGTGTCCAACTCCTAGAAATACATTCATGCCCCAACTCCCTTACTTCCAGCTAGTAAGGATCACAAAATTCCTAACAAATTTTGACACAGATTCCGAATTCGGGCATTCAGAACATATAGAACGTTGCTGTAAGCAAGCACATTCTCATTCAAAGTTGCAAGTTACTATGTAGGAACAAGTTTATATAGGTATTTCAAAGGTGCCCAGAACTGAGCTAAACTTGGTATGTGTCCAACTCCTCGAAATAACTTCATGCCCCAACTCCCTTACTTCCAGCTAGTAAGGATCACATAATTCCTAACAATGTTTTGACACAGATTCCCAATTCGGGCATTCAGAACATATAGCACGTTGCTGTAAGCAAGCACATTCAATTCAAAGTTGCAAGTTACTATGTAGGAACAAGTTTGTATAGGTATTTCAAAGATGCCCAGAACTGAGCTAAACGTTGTATGTCTCCAACTCCTAGAAATAACTTAATGCCCCATCTCCCTTACTTCCAGCTAGTAAGGATCACATAATTCCTAACAAAGTTTTGACACAGATTCCCAATTCGGGCATTCAGAACATATAGCACGTTGCCGTAAGCAAGCACATTCTCATTCAAAGTTGCAAGTTACTATGTAGGAACAAGTTTGTATAGGTATTTCAAAGATGCCCAGAACTGAGCTAAACGTTGTATGTCTCCAACTCCTAGAAATAACTTCATGCCCCATCTCCCTTACTTCCAGCTAGTTAGGATCACATAATTCCTAACAAAGTTTTGACACAGATTCCCAATTCGGGCATTCAGAACATATAGCACGTTGCTGTAAGCAAGCAAATTCTCATTCAAAGTTGCAAGTTACTATGTAGGAACAAGTTTGTATAGGTATTTCAAAGATGCCCAGAACTGAGCTAAACTTGGTATGTGTCCAACCTCTAGAAATAACTTCATGTCCCAACTCCCTTACTTCCAGCTAGTAAGGATCACATAATTCCTAACAAAGTTTTGACACAGATTCCCAATTCGGGCATTCAGAACATATATCACGTTGCCGTAAGCAAGCACATTCTCATTCAATGTTGCAAGTTACTATGTAGGAACAAGTTTGTATAGGTATTTCAAAGATGCCCAGAACTGAGCTAAACATGGTATGTGTCCAACCTCTAGAAATAACTTCATGCCCCAACTCCCTTACTTCCAGCTAGTAAGGATCACATAATTCCTTACAAAGTTTTGACACAGATGACCAATTCGGGCATTCAGAACATATAGCACGTTGCTGTAAGCAAGCACATTCTCATTCAAAGTTGCAAGTTACTATGTAGGAACAAGTTTGTATAGGTATTTCAAAGATGCCCAGAACTGAGCTAAACGTTGTATGTCTCCAACTCCTAGAAATAACTTCATGCCCCATCTCCCTTACCTCCAGCTAGTAAGGATCACATAATTCCTAACAAAGTTTTGACACAGATTCCCAATTCGGGCATTCAGAACATATAGCACGTTGCTGTAAGCAAGCACATTCTCATTCAAAGTTGCAAGTTTCTATGTAGGAACAAGTTTGTATAGGTATTTCAAAGATGCCCAGAACTGAGCTAAACGTTGTATGTCTCCAACTCCTAGAAATAACTTCATGCCCCAACTCCCTTTCTTCCAGCTAGTAAGGATCACATAATTCCTAACAAAGTTTTGACACAGATTCCCAATTCGGGCATTCAGAACATATAGCACGTTGCTGTAAGCAAGCACATTCTCATTCAAAGTTGCAAGTTACTATGTAGGAACAACTTTGTATAGGTATTTCAAAGATGCCCAGAACTGAGCTAAACTTGGTATGTGTCCAACTCCTCGAAATAACTTCATGCCCCATCTCCCTTACTTCCAGCTCGTAAGGATCACATAATTCCTAACAAAGTTTTGACACAGATTCCCAAATCGGGCATTCAGAACATATAGCACGTTGCCGTAAGCAAGCACATTCTCATTCATAGTTGCAAGTTACTATGTAGGAACAAGTTTGTATAGGTATTTCAAAGATGCCCAGAACTGAGCTAAACGTTGTATGTCTCCAACTACTAGAAATAACTTCATGCCCCATCTCCCTTACAGCCAGCTAGTAAGGATCACATAATTCCTAACAAAGTTTTGACACAGATTCCCAATTCGGGCATTCAGAACATATAGCACGTTGCTGTAAGCAAGCACATTCTCATTCAAAGTTGCAAGTTACTATGTAGGAACAAGTTTGTATAGGTATTTCAAAGATGCCCAGAACTGAGCTAAACTTGGTATGTGTCCAAAGTCTAGAAATAACTTCATGCCCCAACTCCATTACTTCCAGCTAGTAAGGATCACATAATTCCTAACAAAGTTTTGACACAGATGCCCAATTCGGGCATTCAGAACATATAGCACGTTGCGGTAAGCAAGCAC
Organism: Diceros bicornis minor; assembly: GCF_020826845.1. Taxonomy (NCBI): domain Eukaryota; kingdom Metazoa; phylum Chordata; class Mammalia; order Perissodactyla; family Rhinocerotidae; genus Diceros; species Diceros bicornis. The sequence goes on from NW_026691718.1 coordinate 1,378,448, forward strand.
ATTCTCATTCAAAGTTGCAAGTTACAATGTAGGAACAAGTTTGTATAGGTATTTCAAAGATGCCCAGAATTGAGCTAACCGATGTATGTCTCCAACTCCTAGAAATAACTTCATGCCCCATCTCCCTTACTTCCAGCTAGTAAGGATCACATAATTCCTAACAAAGTTTTGACACAGATTCCCAATTCGGGCATTCAGAATATATAGCACGTTGCTGTAAGCAAGCACATTCTCATTCAAAGTTGCAAGTTACTATGTAGGAACAAGTTTGTATAGGTATTTCAAAGAAGCCCAGAACTGAGCTAAACGTTGTATGTCTCCAACTCCTAGAAATAACTTCATGCCCCATCTCCCTTACTTCCAGCTAGTAAGGATCACATAATTCCTAACAAAGTTTTGACACAGATTCCCAATTCGGGCATTCAGAACATATAGCACGTTGCTGTAAGCAAGCACATTCTCATTCAAAGTTGCAAGTTACTATGTAGGAACAAGTTTGTATAGGTATTTCAAAGATGCCCAGAACTGAGCTAAACGTTGTATGTCTCCAACTCCTAGAAATAACTTCATGCCCCAACTCCCTTACTTCCAGCTAGTAAGGATCACATAATTCCTAACAAAGTTTTGACGCAGATTCCCAATTCGGGCATTCAGAACATATAGCACGTTGCTGTAAGCAAGCACATTCTCATTCAAAGTTGCAAGTTACTATGTAGGAACAAGTTTGTATAGGTATTTCAAAGATGCCCAGAACTGAGCTAAACGTTGTATGTCTCCAACTCCTAGAAATAACTTCATGCCCCATCTCCCTTAATTCCAGCTAGTAAGGATCACATAATTCCTAACAAAGTTTAGACACAGATTCCCAATTCGGGCATTCAGAACATATAGCACTTTGCTGTAAGCAAGCACATTCTCATTCAAAGTTGCAAGTTACTGTGTAGGAACAAGTTTGTATAGGTATTTCAAAGATGCCCAGAACTGAGCTAAAGGTTGTATGTCTCCAACTCCTAGAAATAACTTCATGCCCCAAATCCCTTACTTCCAGCTAGTAAGGATCACATAATTCCTAACAAAATTTTGACACAGATTCCCAATTCGGGCATTCAGAACATATAGCACGTTGCTGTAAGCAAGCACATTCTCATTCAAAGTTGCAAGTTACTATGTAGGAACAAGTTTGTATAGGTATTTCAAAGATGCCCAGAACTGAGCTAAACTTGGTATGTGTCCAACTCCTCGAAATAACTTCATGCCCCAACTCCCTTACTTCCAGCTAGTAAGGATCACATAATTCCTAACAAAGTTTTGACACAGATTCCCAATTCGGGCATTCAGAACATATAGCACGTTGCTGTAAGCAAGCACATTCTCATTCAAAGTTGCAAGTTACTATGTAGGAACAAGTTTGTATAGGTATTTCAAAGATGCCCAGAACTGAGCTAAACGTTGTACGTCTCCAACTCCTAGAAATAACTTCATGCCCCATCTCCCTTACTTCCAGCTAGTAAGGATCACATAATTCCTAACAAAGTTTTGACACAGATTCCCAATTCGGGCATTCAGAACATATAGCACGTTGCCGTAAGCAAGCACATTCTCATTCAAAGTTGCAAGTTACTATGTAGGAACAAGTTTGTATAGGTATTTCAAAGATGCCCAGAACTGTGCTAAACGTTGTATGTCTCCAACTCCTAGAAATAACTTCATGCCCCATCTCCCTTACTTCCAGCTAGTTAGGATCACATAATTCCTAACAAAGTTTTGACACAGATTCCCAATTCGGGCATTCAGAACATATAGCACGTTGCTGTAAGCAAGCACATTCTCATTCAAAGTTGCAAGTTACTATGTAGGAACAAGTTTGTATAGGTATTTCAAAGATGCCCAGAACTGAGCTAAACTTGGTATGTGTCCAACCTCTAGAAATAACTTCATGTCCCAACTCCCTTACTTCCAGCTAGTAAGGATCACATAATTCCTAACAAAGTTTTGACACAGATTCCCAATTCGGGCATTCAGAACATATATCACGTTGCCGTAAGCAAGCACATTCTCATTCAATGTTGCAAGTTACTATGTAGGAACAAGTTTGTATAGGTATTTCAAAGATGCCCAGAACTGAGCTAAACATGGTATGTGTCCAACCTCTAGAAATAACTTCATGCCCCAACTCCCTTACTTCCAGCTAGTAAGGATCACATAATTCCTTACAAAGTTTTGACACAGATGCCCAATTCGGGCATTCAGAACATATAGCACGTTGCTGTAAGCAAGCACATTCTCATTCAAAGTTGCAAGTTACTATGTAGGAACAAGTTTGTATAGGTATTTCAAAGATGCCCAGAACTGAGCTAAACGTTGTATGTCTCCAACTCCTAGAAATAACTTCATGCCCCATCTCCCTTACCTCCAGCTAGTAAGGATCACATAATTCCTAACAAAGTTTTGACACAGATTCCCAATTCGGGCATTCAGAACATATAGCACGTTGCTGTAAGCAAGCACATTCTCATTCAAAGTTGCAAGTTTCTATGTAGGAACAAGTTTGTATAGGTATTTCAAAGATGCCCAGAACTGAGCTAAACGTTGTATGTCTCCAACTCCTAGAAATAACTTCATGCCCCAACTCCCTTTCTTCCAGCTAGTAAGGATCACATAATTCCTAACAAAGTTTTGACACAGATTCCCAATTCGGGCATTCAGAACATATAGCACGTTGCTGTAAGCAAGCACATTCTCATTCAAAGTTGCAAGTTACTATGTAGGAACAAGTTTGTATAGGTATTTCAAAGATACCCAGAACTGAGCTAAACTTGGTATGTGTCCAACTCCTCGAAATAACTTCATGCCCCATCTCCCTTACTTCCAGCTCGTAAGGATCACATAATTCCTAACAAAGTTTTGACACAGATTCCCAATTCGGGCATTCAGAACATATAGCACGTTGCCGTAAGCAAGCACATTCTCATTCAAAGTTGCAAGTTACTATGTAGGAACAAGTTTGTATAGGTATTTCAAAGATGCCCAGAACTGAGCTAAACGTTGTATGTCTCCAACTACTAGAAATAACTTCATGCCCCATCTCCCTTACAGCCAGCTAGTAAGGATCACATAATTCCTAACAAAGTTTTGACACAGATTCCCAATTCGGGCATTCAGAACATATAGCACGTTGCTGTAAGCAAGCACATTCTCATTCAAAGTTGCAAGTTACTATGTAGGAACAAGTTTGTATAGGTATTTCAAAGATGCCCAGAACTGAGCTAAACTTGGTATGTGTCCAAAGTCTAGAAATAACTTCATGCCCCAACTCCATTACTTCCAGCTAGTAAGGATCACATAATTCCTAACAAAGTTTTGACACAGATGCCCAATTCGGGCATTCAGAACATATAGCACGTTGCGGTAAGCAAGCACATTCTCATTCAAAGTTGCAAGTTACAATGTAGGAACAAGTTTGTATAGGTATTTCAAAGATGCCCAGAATTGAGCTAACCGATGTATGTCTCCAACTCCTAGAAATAACTTCATGCCCCATCTCCCTTACTTCCAGCTAGTAAGGATCACATAATTCCTAACAAAGTTTTGACACAGATTCCCAATTCGGGCATTCAGAACATATAGCACGTTGCTGTAAGCAAGCACATTCTCATTCAAAGTTGCAAGTTACTATGTAGGAACAAGTTTGTATAGGTATTTCAAAGATGCCCAGAACTGAGCTAAACGTTGTATGTCTCCAACTCCTAGAAATATCTTCATGCCCCATCTCCCTTACTTCCAGCTAGTAAGGATCACATAATTCCTAACAAAGTTTTGACACAGATTCCCAATTCGGGCATTCAGAACATATAGCACGTTGCTGTAAGCAAGCACATTCTCATTCAAAGTTGCAAGTTACTATGTAGGAACAAGTTTGTATAGGTATTTCAAAGATGCCCAGAACTGAGCTAAACTTGGTATGTGTCCAACCTCTAGAAATAACTTCATGCCCCAACTCCCTTACTTCCAGCTAGTAAGGATCACATAATTCCTAACAAAGTTTTGACACAGATTCCCAATTCGGGCATTCAGAACATATAGCACGTTGCTGTAAGCAAGCACATTCTCATTCAAAGTTGCAAGTTACTATGTAGGAACAAGTTTGTATAGGTATTTCAAAGATGCCCAGAACTGAGCTAAACTTGGTATGTGTCCAACTCATCGAAATAACTTCATGCCCCAACTCCCTTACTTCCAGCTAGGAAGGATCACATAATTCCTAACAAAGTTTTGACACAGATTCCCAATTCGGGCATTCCGAACATATAGCACGTTGCTGTAAGCAAGCACATTCTCATTCAAAGTTGCAAGTTACTATGTAGGAACAAGTTTGTATAGGTATTTCAAAGATGCCCAGAACTGAGCTAAACTTGGTATGTGTCCAATTCCTCGAAATAACTTCATGCCCCATCTCCCTTACTTCCAGCTAGTAAGGATCACATAATTCCTAACAAAGTTTTGACACAGATTCCCAATTCGGGCATTCAGAATATATAGCACGTTGCTGTAAGCAAGCACATTCTCATTCAAAGTTGCAAGTTACTATGTAGGAACAAGTTTGTATAGGTATTTCAAAGAAGCCCAGAACTGAGCTAAACGTTGTATGTCTCCAACTCCTAGAAATAACTTCATGCCCCATCTCCCTTACTTCCAGCTAGTAAGGATCACATAATTCCTAACAAAGTTTTGACACAGATTCCCAATTCGGGCATTCAGAACATATAGCACGTTGCTGTAAGCAAGCACATTCTCATTCAAAGTTGCAAGTTACTATGTAGGAACAAGTTTGTATAGGTATTTCAAAGATGCCCAGAACTGAGCTAAACGTTGTATGTCTCCAACTCCTAGAAATAACTTCATGCCCCAACTCCCTTACTTCCAGCTAGTAAGGATCACATAATTCCTAACAAAGTTTTGACGCAGATTCCCAATTCGGGCATTCAGAACATATAGCACGTTGCTGTAAGCAAGCACATTCTCATTCAAAGTTGCAAGTTACTATGTAGGAACAAGTTTGTATAGGTATTTCAAAGATGCCCAGAACTGAGCTAAACGTTGTATGTCTCCAACTCCTAGAAATAACTTCATGCCCCATCTCCCTTAATTCCAGCTAGTAAGGATCACATAATTCCTAACAAAGTTTTGACACAGATTCCCAATTCGGGCATTCAGAACATATAGCACGTTGCTGTAAGCAAGCACATTCTCATTCAAAGTTGCAAGTTACTATGTAGGAACAAGTTTGTATAGGTATTTCAAAGATGCCCAGAAGTGAGCTAAACGTTGTATGTCTCCAACTCCTAGAAATAACTTCATGCCCCATCTCCCTTAATTCCAGCTAGTAAGGATCACATAATTTCTAACAAAGTTTAGACACAGATTCCCAATTCGGGCATTCAGAACATATAGCACTTTGCTGTAAGCAAGCACATTCTCATTCAAAGTTGCAAGTTACTGTGTAGGAACAAGTTTGTATAGGTATTTCAAAGATGCCCAGAACTGAGCTAAAGGTTGTATGTCTCCAACTCCTAGAAATAACTTCATGCCCCAAATCCCTTACTTCCAGCTAGTAAGGATCACATAATTCCTAACAAAATTTTGACACAGATTCCCAATTCGGGCATTCAGAACATATAGCACGTTGCTGTAAGCAAGCACATTCTCATTCAAAGTTGCAAGTTACTATGTAGGAACAAGTTTGTATAGGTATTTCAAAGATGCCCAGAACTGAGCTAAACTTGGTATGTGTCCAACTCCTCGAAATAACTTCATGCCCCAACTCCCTTACTTCCAGCTAGTAAGGATCACATAATTCCTAACAAAGTTTTGACACAGATTCCCAATTCGGGCATTCAGAACATATAGCACGTTGCTGTAAGCAAGCACATTCTCATTCAAAGTTGCAAGTTACTATGTAGGAACAAGTTTGTATAGGTATTTCAAAGATGCCCAGAACTGAGCTAAACGTTGTATGTCTCCAACTCCTAGAAATAACTTCATGCCCCATCTCCCTTACTTCCAGCGAGTAAGGATCACATAATTCCTAACAAAGTTTTGACACAGATTCCCAATTCGGGCATTTAGAACATATAGCACGTTGCCGTAAGCAAGCACATTCTCATTCAAAGTTGCAAGTTACTATGTAGGAACAAGTTTGTATAGGTATTTCAAAGATGCCCAGAACTGAGCTAAACGTTGTATGTCTCCAACTCCTAGAAATAACTTCATGCCCCATCTCCCTTACTTCCAGCCAGTAAGGATCACATAATTCCTAACAAAGTTTTGACACAGATTCCCAATTCGGGCATTCAGAACATATAGCACGTTGCTGTAAGCAAGCACATTTTCATTCAAAGTTGCAAGTTACTATGTAGGAACAAGTTTGTATAGGTATTTCAAAGATGCCCAGAACTGAGCTAAACTTGGTATGTGTCCAAAGTCTAGAAATAACTTCATGCCCCAACTCCATTACTTCCAGCTAGTAAGGATCACATAATTCCTAACAAAGTTTTGACACAGATGCCCAATTCTGGCATTCAGAACATATAGCACATTGCTGTAAGCAAGCACATTCTCATTCAAAGTTGCAAGTTACAATGTAGGAACAAGTTTGTATAGGTATTTCAAAGATGCCCAGAATTGAGCTAACCGATGTATGTCTCCAACTCCTAGAAATAACTTCATGCCCCATCTCCCTTACTTCCAGCTAGTAAGGATCACATAATTCCTAACAAAGTTTTGACACAGATTCCCAATTCGGGCATTCAGAACATATAGGACGTTGCTGTAAGCAAGCACTTTCTCATTCAAAGTTGCAAGTTACTAGGTAGGAACAAGTTTGTATAGGTATTTCAAAGATGCCCAGAACTGAGCTAAACGTTGTATGTCTCCAACTCCTAGAAATAACTTCATGCCCCATCTCCCTTACTTCCAGCTAGTAAGGATCACATAATTCCTAACAAAGTTTTGACACAGATTCCCAATTCGGGCATTCAGAACATATAGCACGTTGCTGTAAGCAAGCACATTCTCATTCAAAGTTGCAAGTTACTATGTAGGAACAAGTTTGTATAGGTATTTCAAAGATGCCCAGAACTGAGCTAAACTTGGTATGTGTCCAACCTCTAGAAATAACTTCATGCCCCAACTCCCTTACTTCCAGCTAGTAAGGATCACATAATTCCTAACAAAGTTTTGACACAGATTCCCAATTCGGGCATTCAGAATATATAGCACGTTGCTGTAAGCAAGCACATTCTCATTCAAAGTTGCAAGTTACTATGGAGGAACAAGTTTGTATAGGTATTTCAAAGAAGCCCAGAACTGAGCTAAACGTTGTATGTCTCCAACTCCTAGAAATAACTTCATGCCCCATCTCCCTTACTTCCAGCTCGTAAGGATCACATAATTCCTAACAAAGTTTTGACACAGATTCCCAATTCGGGCATTCAGAACATATAGCACGTTGCTGTAAGCAAGCACATTCTCATTCAAAGTTGCAAGTTACTATGTAGGAACAAGTTTGTATAGGTATTTCAAAGATGCCCAGAACTGAGCTAAACGTTGTATGTCTCCAACTCCTAGAAATAACTTCATGCCCCAACTCCCTTACTTCCAGCTAGTAAGGATCACATAATTCCTAACAAAGTTTTGACGCAGATTCCCAATTCGGGCATTCAGAACATATAGCACGTTGCTGTAAGCAAGCACATTCTCATTCAAAGTTGCAAGTTACTATGTAGGAACAAGTTTGTATAGGTATTTCAAAGATGCCCAGAACTGAGCTAAACGTTGTATGTCTCCAACTCCTAGAAATAACTTCATGCCCCATCTCCCTTAATTCCAGCTAGTAAGGATCACATAATTCCTAACAAAGTTTTGACACAGATTCCCAATTCGGGCATTCAGAACATATAGCACGTTGCTGTAAGCAAGCACATTCTCATTCAAAGTTGCAAGTTACTATGTAGGAACAAGTTTGTATAGGTATTTCAAAGATGCCCAGAACTGAGCTAAACGTTGTATGTCTCCAACTCCTAGAAATAACTTCATGCCCCATCTCCCTTAATTCCAGCTAGTAAGGATCACATAATTCCTAACAAAGTTTTGACACAGATTCCCAATTCGGGCATTCAGAACATATAGCACGTTGCTGTAAGCAAGCACATTCTCATTCAAAGCTGCAAGTTACTATGTAGGAACAAGTTTGTATAGGTATTTCAAAGATGCCCAGAACTGAGCTAAAAGTTGTATGTCTCCAACTCCTAGAAATAACTTCATGCCCCATCTCCCTTACTTCCAGCTAGTAAGGATCACATAATTCCTAACAAAGTTTTGACACAGATTCCCAATTCGGGCATTCAGAACATATAGCACGTTGCTGTAAGCAAGCACATTCTCATTCAAAGTTGCAAGTTACTATGTAGGAACAAGTTTGTATAGGTATTTCAAAGATGCCCAGAACTGAGCTAAACTTGGTATGTTCCAACCTCTAGAAATAACTTCATGCCCCAACTCCCTTACTTCCAGCTAGTAAGGATCACATAATTCCTAACAAAGTTTTGACACAGATTCCCAATTCGGACATTCAGAACATATAGCACGTTGCTGTAAGCAAGCACATTCTCATTCAAAGTTGCAAGTTACTATGTAGGAACAAGTTTGTATAGGTAGTTAAAAGATGCCCAGAACTGAGCTAACCGATGTATGTCTCCAACTCCTAGAAATAACTTCATGCCCCATTTCCCTTACTTCCAGCTGGTAAGGATCACATAATTCCTAACAAAGTTTTGACACAGATTCCCAATTCGGGCATTCAGAACATATAGCACGTTGCTGTAAGCAAGCACATTCTCATTCAAAGTTGAAAGTTACTATGTAGGAACAAGTTTGTATAGGTATTTCAAAGATGCCCAGAACTAAGCTAACCGTTGTATGTCTCCAACTCCTAGAAATAACTTCATGCCCCATCTCCCTTACTTCCAGCTAGTAAGGATCACATAATTCCTAACAAAGTTTTGACACAGATTCCCAATTCGGGCATTCAGAACATATAGCACGTTGCTGTAAGCAAGCACATTCTCATTCAAAGTTGCAAGTTACTATGTAGGAACACGTTTGTATAGGTATTTCAAAGATGCCCAGAACTGAGCTAAACGTTGTATGTCTCCAACTCCTAGAAATAACTTCATGCCCCATCTCCCTTACTTCCAGCTAGTAAGGATCACATAATTAATAACAAAGTTTTGACACAGATTCCCAATTCGGGCATTCAGAACATATAGCACGTTGCTGTAAGCAAGCACATTCTCATTCAAAGTTGCAAGTTACTATGTAGGAACAAGTTTGTATAGGTATTTCAAAGATGCCCATAACTGAGCTAAACTTGGTATATGTCCAACCTCTAGAAAAAACTTCATGCCCCAACTCCCTTACTTCCAGCTAGTAAGGATCACATAATTCCTAACAAAGTTTTGACACAGATTCCCAATTCGGACATTCAGAACATATAGCACGTTGCTGTAAGCAAGCACATTCTCATTCAAAGTTGCAAGTTACTATGTAGGAACAAGTTTGTATAGGTATTTCAAAGATGCCCAGAACTGAGCTAACCGATGTATGTCTCCAACTCCTAGAAATAACTTCATGCCTCATCTCCCTTACTTCCAGCTAGTAAGGATCACATAATTCCTAACAAAGTTTTGACACAGATTCCCAATTCGGGCATTCAGAACATATAGCACGTTGCTGTAAGCAAGCACATTCTCATTCAAAGTTGCAAGTTACTATGTAGGAACAAGTTTGTATAGGTATTCCAAAGATGCCCAGAACTGAGCTAAACGTTGTATGTCTCCAACTCCTAGAAATAACTTCATGCCCCAACTCCCTTACTTCCAGCTAGTAAGGATCACATAATTCCTAACAAAGTTTTGACACAGATTCCCAATTCGGGCATTCAGAACATATAGCACGTTGCTGTAAGCAAGCACATTCTCATTCAAAGGTGCAAGTTACTATGTAAGAACAAGTTTGTATAGGTATTTCAAAGATGCCCAGAACTGAGCTAAACGTTGTATGTCTCCAACTCCTAGAAATAACTTCATGCCCCAACTCCCTTACTTCCAGCTAGTAAGGATCACATAATTCCTAACAAAGTTTTGACGCAGATTCCCAATTCGGGCATTCAGAACATATAGCACGTTGCTGTAAGCAAGCACATTCTCATTCAAAGTTGCAAGTTACTATGTAGGAACAAGTTTGTATAGGTATTTCAAAGATGCCCAGAACTGAGCTAAACGTTGTATGTCTCCAACTCCTAGAAATAACTTCATGCCCCATCTCCCTTAATTCCAGCTAGTAAGGATCACATAATTCCTAACAAAGTTTTGACACAGATTCCCAATTCGGGCATTCAGAACATATAGCACGTTGCTGTAAGCAAGCACATTCTCATTCAAAGTTGCAAGTTACTATGTAGGAACAAGTTTGTATAGGTATTTCAAAGATGCCCAGAACTGAGCTAAACGTTGTATGTCTCCAACTCCTAGAAATAACTTCATGCCCCATCTCCCTTAATTCCAGCTAGTAAGGATCACATAATTCCTAACAAAGTTTTGACACAGATTCCCAATTCGGGCATTCAGAACATATAGCACGTTGCTGTAAGCAAGCACATTCTCATTCAAAGCTGCAAGTTACTATGTAGGAACAAGTTTGTATAGGTATTTCAAAGATGCCCAGAACTGAGCTAAAAGTTGTATGTCTCCAACTCCTAGAAATAACTTCATGCCCCATCTCCCTTACTTCCAGCTAGTAAGGATCACATAATTCCTAACAAAGTTTTGACACAGATTCCCAATTCGGGCATTCAGAACATATAGCACGTTGCTGTAAGCAAGCACATTCTCATTCAAAGTTGCAAGTTACTATGTAGGAACAAGTTTGTATAGGTATTTCAAAGATGCCCAGAACTGAGCTAAACTTGGTATGTTCCAACCTCTAGAAATAACTTCATGCCCCAACTCCCTTACTTCCAGCTAGTAAGGATCACATAATTCCTAACAAAGTTTTGACACAGATTCCCAATTCGGACATTCAGAACATATAGCACGTTGCTGTAAGCAAGCACATTCTCATTCAAAGTTGCAAGTTACTATGTAGGAACAAGTTTGTATAGGTAGTTAAAAGATGCCCAGAACTGAGCTAACCGATGTATGTCTCCAACTCCTAGAAATAACTTCATGCCCCATTTCCCTTACTTCCAGCTGGTAAGGATCACATAATTCCTAACAAAGTTTTGACACAGATTCCCAATTCGGGCATTCAGAACATATAGCACGTTGCTGTAAGCAAGCACATTCTCATTCAAAGTTGAAAGTTACTATGTAGGAACAAGTTTGTATAGGTATTTCAAAGATGCCCAGAACTAAGCTAACCGTTGTATGTCTCCAACTCCTAGAAATAACTTCATGCCCCATCTCCCTTACTTCCAGCTAGTAAGGATCACATAATTCCTAACAAAGTTTTGACACAGATTCCCAATTCGGGCATTCAGAACATATAGCACGTTGCTGTAAGCAAGCACATTCTCATTCAAAGTTGAAAGTTACTATGTAGGAACACGTTTGTATAGGTATTTCAAAGATGCCCAGATCTTAGCTAAACTTGGTATGTGTCCAACCTCTAGAAATAACTTCATGCCCCAACTCCCTTACTTCCAGCTAGTAAGGATCACATAATTCCTAACAAAGTTTTGACACAGATTCCCAATTCGGGCATTCAGAACATACAGCACGTTGCTGTAAGCAAGCACATTCTCATTCAATGTTGCACGTTACTATGTAGGAACAAGTTTGTATAGGTATTTCAAAGATGCCCTGAACTGAGCTAAACTTGGTATGTGTCCAACTCCTCGAAATAACTTCATGCCCCAACTCCCTTACTTCCAGCTAGTAAGGATCAAATAATTCCTAACAAAGTTTTGACACAGATTCCCAATTCGGGCATTCAGAACATATAGCACGTTGCTGTAAGCAAGCACATTCTCATTCAAAGTTGCAAGTTACTATGTAGGAACAAGTTTGTATAGGTATTTCAAAGATGCCCAGAACTGAGCTAAACGTTGTATGTCTCCAACTCCTAGAAATAACTTCATGCCCCATCTCCCTTACTTCCAGCTAGTAAGGATCACATAATTCCTAACAAAGTTTTGACACAGATTCCCAATTCGGGCATTCAGAACATATAGCACGTTGCTGTAAGCAAGCACATTCTCATTCAAAGTTGCAAGTTACTATGTAGGAACAAGTTTGTATAGGTATTTCAAAGATGCCCAGAACTGAGCTAAACGTTGTATGTCTCCAACTCCTAGAAATAACTTCATGCCCCATCTCCCTTACTTCCAGCTAGTAAGGATCACATAATTCCTAACAAAGTTTTGACACAGATTCCCAATTCGGGCATTCAGAACATATAGCACGTTGCTGTAAGCAAGCACATTCTCATTCAAAGTTGCAAGTTACTATGTAGGAACAAGTTTGTATAGGTATTTCAAAGATGCCCATAACTGAGCTAAACTTGGTATATGTCCAACCTCTAGAAAAAACTTCATGCCCCAACTCCCTTACTTCCAGCTAGTAAGGATCACATAATTCCTAACAAAGTTTTGACACAGATTCCCAATTCGGACATTCAGAACATATAGCACGTTGCTGTAAGCAAGCACATTCTCATTCAAAGTTGCAAGTTACTATGTAGGAACAAGTTTGTATAGGTATTTCAAAGATGCCCAGAACTGAGCTAACCGATGTATGTCTCCAACTCCTAGAAATAACTTCATGCCTCATCTCCCTTACTTCCAGCTAGTAAGGATCACATAATTCCTAACAAAGTTTTGACACAGATTCCCAATTCGGGCATTCAGAACATATAGCACGTTGCTGTAAGCAAGCACATTCTCATTCAAAGTTGCAAGTTACTATGTAGGAACAAGTTTGTATAGGTATTCCAAAGATGCCCAGAACTGAGCTAAACGTTGTATGTCTCCAACTCCTAGAAATAACTTCATGCCCCAACTCCCTTACTTCCAGCTAGTAAGGATCACATAATTCCTAACAAAGTTTTGACACAGATTCCCAATTCGGGCATTCAGAACATATAGCACGTTGCTGTAAGCAAGCACATTCTCATTCAAAGGTGCAAGTTACTATGTAAGAACAAGTTTGTATAGGTATTTCAAAGATGCCCAGAACTGAGCTAAACGTTGTATGTCTCCAACTCCTAGAAATAACTTCATGCCCCAACTCCCTTACTTCCAGCTAGTAAGGATCACATAATTCCTAACAAAGTTTTGACGCAGATTCCCAATTCAGGCATTCAGAACATATAGCACGTTGCTGTAAGCAAGCACATTCTCATTCAAAGTTGCAAGTTACTATGTAGGAACAAGTTTGTATAGGTATTTCAAAGATGCCCAGAACTGAGCTAAACGTTGTATGTCTCCAACTCCTAGAAATAACTTCATGCCCCATCTCCCTTAATTCCAGCTAGTAAGGATCACATAATTCCTAACAAAGTTTTGACACAGATTCCCAATTCGGGCATTCAGAACATATAGCACGTTGCTGTAAGCAAGCACATTCTCATTGAAAGTTGCAAGTTACTATGTAGGAACAAGTTTGTATAGGTATTTCAAAGATGCCCAGAACTGAGCTAAAAGTTGTATGTCTCCAACTCCTAGAAATAACTTCATGCCCCATCTCCCTTACTTCCAGCTAGTAAGGATCACATAATTCCTAACAAAGTTTTGACACAGATTCCCAATTCGGGCATTCAGAACATATAGCACGTTGCTGTAAGCAAGCACATTCTCATTCAAAGTTGCAAGTTACTATGTAGGAACAAGTTTGTATAGGTATTTCAAAGATGCCCAGAACTGAGCTAAACGTTGTATGTCTCCAACTCCTAGAAATAACTTCATGCCCCATCTCCCTTAATTCCAGCTAGTAAAGATCACATAATTCCTAAAAAAGTTTTGACACAGATTCCCAATTCGGGCATTCAGAACATATAGCACGTTGCTGTAAGCAAGCACATTCTCATTCAAAGTTGCAAGTTACTATGTAGGAACAAGTTTGTATAGGTATTTCAAAGATGCCCAGAACTGAGCTAAACGTTGTATGTCTCCAACTCCTAGAAATAACTTCATGCCCCATCTCCCTTACTTCCAGCTAGTAAGGATCACATAATTCCTAACAAAGTTTTGACACAGATTCCCAATTCGGGCATTCAGAACATATAGCACGTTGCTGTAAGCAAGCACATTCTCATTCAAAGTTGCAAGTTACTATGTAGGAACAAGTTTGTATAGGTATTTCAAAGATGCCCAGAACTGAGCTAAACTTGGTATGTGTCCAACCTCTAGAAATAACTTCATGCCCCAACTCCCTTACTTCCAGCTAGTAAGGATCACATAATTCCTAACAAAGTTTTGACACAGATTCCCAATTCGGACATTCAGAACATATAGCACGTTGCTGTAAGCAAGCACATTCTCATTCAAAGTTGCAAGTTACTATGTAGGAACAAGTTTGTATAGGTATTTCAAAGATGCCCAGAACTGAGCTAAACTTGGTATGTGTCCAACTCATCGAAATAACTTCATGCCCCAACTCCCTTACTTCCAGCTAGGAAGGATCACATAATTCGTAACAGAGTTTTGACACAGATTCCCAATTCGGGCATTCAGAATATATAGCACGTTGTTGTAAGCAAGCACATTCTCATTCAAAGTTGCAAGTTACTATGTAGGAACAAGTTTGTATAGGTATTTCAAAGATGCCCAGAACTGAGCTAAACGTTGTATGTCTCCAACTCCTAGAAATAACTTCATGCCCCATGTCCCTTACTGCCAGCTAGTAAGGATCACATAATTCCTAACAAAGTTTTGACACAGATTGCCAATTCGGGCATTCAGAACATATAGCACGTTGCTGTAAGCAAGCACATTCTCATTCAAAGTTGAAAGTTACTATGTAGGAACAAGTTTGTATAGGTATTTCAAAGATGCCCAGCACTGAGCTAAACTTGGTATGTGTCCAACCTCTAGAAATAACTTCATGCCCCAACTCCCTTACTTCCAGCTAGTAAGGATCACATAATTCCTAACAAAGTTTTGACGCAGATTCCCAATTCGGGCATTCAGAACATATAGCACGTTGCTGTAAGCAAGCACATTCTCATTCAAAGTTGCAAGTTACTATGTAGGAACAAGTTTGTATAGGTATTTCAAAGATGCCCAGAACTGAGCTAAACGTTGTATGTCTCCAACTCCTAGAAATAACTTCATGCCCCATCTCCCTTACTTCCAGCTAGTAAGGATCACATAATTCCTAACAAAGTTTTGACACAGATTCCCAATTCGGGCATTCAGAACATATAGCACGTTGCTGTAAGCAAGCACATTCTCATTCAAAGTTGCAAGTTACTATGTAGGAACAAGTTTGTATAGGTATTTCAAAGATGCCCAGAACTGAGCTAAACGTTGTATTTCTCCAACTCCTAGAAATAACTTCATGCCCCATCTCCCTTAATTCCAGCTAGTAAGGATCACATAATTCCTAACAAAGTTTTGACACAGATTCCCAATTCGGGCATTCAGAACATATAGCACGTTGCTGTAAGCAAGCACATTCTCATTCAAAGCTGCAAGTTACTATGTAGGAACAAGTTTGTATAGGTATTTCAAAGATGCCCAGAACTGAGCTAAAAGTTGTATGTCTCCAACTCCTAGAAATAACTTCATGCCCCATCTCCCTTACTTCCAGCTAGTAAGGATCACATAATTCCTAACAAAGTTTTGACACAGATTCCCAATTCGGGCATTCAGAACATATAGCACGTTGCTGTAAGCAAGCACATTCTCATTCAAAGTTGCAAGTTACTATGTAGGAACAAGTTTGTATAGGTATTTCAAAGATGCCCAGAACTGAGCTAAACTTGGTATGTGTCCAACTCCTAGAAACACCTTCATACCCCATCTCACTTACTTCCAGCTAGTAAAGATCACATAATTCCTAACAAAATTTGACATAGATTCCCAATTCGGGCATTCAGAACATATAGCACGTTGCTGTAAGCAATCACATTCTCATTCAAAGTTGCAAGTGACTATGTAGGAACAAGTTTGTATAGGTATTTCAAAGATGCCCAGAACTGAGCTAAACTTGGTATGTGTCCAACTCCTAGAAATAACTTCATGCCCCATCTCCCTTACTTCCAGCTAGTAAGGATCACATAATTCCTAACAAAGTTTTGACACAGATTCCCAATTCGGGCATTCAGAACATGTAGCACGTTGCTGTAAGCAAGCACATTCTCATTCTAAGTTGCAAGTTACTATGTAGGAACAAGTTTTTATAGGTATTTCAAAGATGCCCAGAACTGAGCTAAACGTTGTATGTCTCTAACTCCTAGAAATAACTTCATGCCCCATCTCACTTACTTCCAGCTAGTAAGGATCACATAATTTCTAACAAAGATTTGACACAGATTCCCAATTCGGGCATTCAGAATATATAGCACGTTGCTGTAAGCAAGCACATTCTCATTCAAAGTTGCAAGTTACTATGTAGGAACAAGTTTGTATAGGTATTTCAAAGATGCCCAGAACTGAGCTAAACTTGGTATGTCTCCAACTCCTAGAAATAACTTCATGCCCCATCTCCCTTACTTCCATCTAGTAAGGATCACATAATTCCTAAAAGTGTTTTGACACAGATTCCCAATTCGGGCATTCAGAACATGTAGCACGTTGCTGTAAGCAAGCACATTCTCATTCAAAGTTGCAAGTTACTATGTAGGAACAAGTTTGTATAGGTATTTCAAAGATGCCCAGAACTGAGCTAAACGTTGTATGTCTCCAATTCCTAGAAATAACTTCATGCCCCATCTCACTTACTTCCAGCTAGTAAGGATCACATAATTTCAAACAAAGTTTTGACACAGATTCCCAATTCGGGCATTCAGAACATATAGCACGTTGCTGTAAGCAAGCACATTCTCATTCAAAGTTGCAAGTTACTATGTAGGAACAAGTTTGTATAGGAATTTCAGAGATGCCCAGAACTGAGCTAAACGTTGTATGTCTCCAACTCCTAGAAATAACTTCATGCCCAATCTCCCTTACTTCCAGCTAGTAAGGATCACATAATTCCTAACAAAGTTTTGACACAGATTCCCAATTCGAGCATTCAGAACATATAGCACGTTGATGTAAGCAAGCACATTCTCATTCAAAGTTGCAAGTTACTATGTAGGAACAAGTTTGTATAGGTATTTCAAAGATGCCCAGAACTGAGCTAAACTTGGTATGTGTCCAACTCCTCGAAATAACTTCATGCCCCATCTCCCTTACTTCCAGCTAGTAAGGATCACATAATTCCTAACAAAGTTTTGACACAGATTCCCAATTCGGGCATTCAGAACATGTAGCACGTTGCTGTAAGCAAGCACATTCAATTCAAAGTTGCAAGTTACAATGTAGGAACAAGTTTGTATAGGTATTTCAAAGATGCCCAGAATTGAGCTAAACTTGGTATGTCTCCAACTCCTAGAAATAACTTCATGCCCCATCTCCCTTACTTCCAGCTAGTAAGGATCACATAATTTCTAACAAAGTTTTGACACAGATTCCCAATTCGGGCATTCAGAACATATAGCACGTTGCTGTAAGCAAGTACCTTCTCATTCAAAGTTGCAAGTTACTAAGTAGGAACAAGTTTGTAAAGGTATTTCAAAGATGCCCAGAACTGAGCTAAACGTTGTATGTCTCCAACTCCTAGAAATAACTTCATGCCCCATCACCCTTACTTCCAGCTAGTAGGGATCACATAATTCCTAACAAAGTTTTGACACAGATTCCCAATTCGGGCATTCAGAACATACAGCACGTTGCTGTAAGCAAGCACATTCTCATTCAAAGTTGCAAGTTACTATGTAGGAACAAGTTTGTATAGGTATTTCAAAGATGCCCAGAACTGAGCTAAACGTTGTATGTCTCCAACTCCTCGAAATAACTTCATGACCCATCTCCCTTACTTCCAGCTAGTAAGGATCACATAATTCCTAACAAAGTTTTGACACAGATTCCCAATTCGGGCATTC
Organism: Diceros bicornis minor; assembly: GCF_020826845.1. Classification (NCBI taxonomy): domain Eukaryota; kingdom Metazoa; phylum Chordata; class Mammalia; order Perissodactyla; family Rhinocerotidae; genus Diceros; species Diceros bicornis. The sequence continues at coordinate 1,396,652 of NW_026691718.1, forward strand.
AGAACATACAGCACGTTGCTGTAAGCAAGCACATTCTCATTCAAAGTTGCAAGTTACTATGTAGGAACAAGTTTGTATAGGTATTTCAAAGATGCCCAGAACTGAGCTAAACGTTGTATGTCTCCAACTCCTAGAAATAACTTCATGCCCCATCTCCCTTACTTCCAGCTAGTAAGGATCACATAATTCCTAACCAAGTTTTGACACAGATTCCCAATTCGGGCATTCAGAATATATAGCACGTTGCTGTAAGCAAGCACATTCTGATTCAAAGTTGCAAGTTACTATGTAGGAACAAGTTTGTATAGGTATTTCAAAGATGCCCAGAACTGAGCTAAACTTGGTATGTCTCCAACTCCTAGAAATAACTTCATGCCCTACTCCCTTACTTCCAGCTAGTAAGGATCACATAATTCCTAACAAAGTTTTGACACAGATTCCCAATTCGGGCATTCAGAACATATAGCACGTTGCTGTAAGCAAGCACATTCTCATTCAAAGATGCAAGTTACTATGTAGGAACAAGTTTGTATAGGTATTTCAAAGATGCCCAGAACTGAGCTAAACTTGGTATGTGTCCAACCTCTAGAAATAACTTCATGCCCCAACTCCCTTACTTCCAGCTAGTAAGGATCACATAATTCCTAACAAAGTTTTGACACAGATTCCCAATTCGGGCATTCAGAACATATAGCACGTTGCTGTAAGCAAGCACATTCTCATTCAAAGTTGCAAGTACTATGTAGGAACAAGTTTGTATAGGTATTTCAAAGATGCCCAGAACTGAGCTAAACTTGGTATGTCTCCAACTCCTAGAAATAACTTCATGCCCCATCTCACTTACTTCCAGCTAGTAATGATCACATAATTCCTAATAAAGTTTTGACACAGAATCCCAATTCGGGCATTCAGAACATATAGCACGTTGCTGTAAGCAAGCACATTCTCATTCAAAGTTGCAAGTTACTATGTAGGAACAAGTTTGTATAGGTATTTCAAAGATGTCCAGAACTGAGCTAAACTTGGTATGTGTCCAACTCCTAGAAACACCTTCATACCCCATCTCACTTACTTCCAGCTAGTAAAGATCACATAATTCCTAACAAAATTTGACATAGATTCCAAATTCGGGCATTCAGAACATATAGCACGTTGCTGTAAGCAATCACATTCTCATTCAAAGTTGCAAGTGACTATGTAGGAACAAGTTTGTATAGGTATTTCAAAGATGCCCAGAACTGAGCTAAACTTGGTATGTGTCCAACTCCTAGAAATAACTTCATGCCCCATCTCCCTTACTTCCAGCTAGTAAGGATCACATAATTCCTAACAAAGTTTTGACACAGATTCCCAATTCGGGCATTCAGAACATGTAGCACGTTGCTGTAAGCAAGCACATTCTCATTCTAAGTTGCAAGTTACTATGTAGGAACAAGTTTTTATAGGTATTTCAAAGATGCCCAGAACTGAGCTAAACGTTGTATGTCTCCAACTGCTAGAAATAACTTCATGCCCCATCTCACTTACTTCCAGCTAGTAAGGATCACATAATTTCTAACAAAGTTTTGACACAGATTCCCAATTCGGGCATTCAGAACATATAGCACGTTGCTGTAAGCAAGCACATTCTCATTCAAAGTTGCAAGTTACTATGTAGGAACAAGTTTGTATAGGTATTTCAAAGATGCCCAGAACTGAGCTAAACTTGGTATGTCTCCAACTCCTAGAAATAACTTCATGCCCCATCTCCCTTACTTCCATCTAGTAAGGATCACATAATTCCTAAAAGTGTTTTGACACAGATTCCCAATTCGGGCATTCAGAACATGTAGCACGTTGCTGTAAGCAAGCACATTCTCATTCAAAGTTGCAAGTTACTATGTAGGAACAAGTTTGTATAGGTATTTCAAAGAGGCCCAGAACTGAGCTAAACGTTGTATGTCTCCAATTCCTAGAAATAACTTCATGCCCCATCTCACTTACTTCCAGCTAGTAAGGATCACATAATTTCTAACAAAGTTTTGACACAGATTCCCAATTAGCGCATTCAGAACATATAGCACGTTGCTGTAAGCAAGCACATTCTGATTCAAAGTTGCAAGTTACTATGTAGGAACAAGTTTGTATAGGACTTTGAAAGATGCCCGGAACTGAGCTGAAGTTTGTATGTCTCCAACTCCTAGAAATAACTTCATGCCCCATCACCCTTACTTCCAGCTAGTGAGGATCACATAATTCCTAACAAAGATTTGACACAGATTCCCAATTCGGGCATTCAGAACATATAGCACGTTGCTGTAAGCAAGCACATTCTCATTCAAAGTTGCAAGTTACTATGTAGGAACAAGATTGTATAGGAATTTCAAAGATGCCCAGAACTGAGCTAAACGTTGTATGTCTCCAACTCCTAGAAATAACTTCATGCCCAATCTCCCTTACTTCCAGCTAGTAAGGATCACATAATTCCTAACAAAGTTTTGACACAGATTCCCAATTCGGGCATTCAGAACATATAGCACGTTGCTGTAAGCAAGCACATTCTCATTCAAAGTTGCAAGTTACTATGTAGGAACAAGTTTGTATAGGTATTTCAAAGATGCCCAGAACTGAGCTAAACTTGGTATGTGCCCAACTCCTCGAAATAACTTCATGCCCCAACTCCCTTACTTCCAGCTAGTAAGGATCACATAATTCCTAACAAAGTTTTGACACAGATTCCCAATTCGGACATTCAGAACATATAGCACGTTGCTGTAAGCAAGCACATTCTCATTCAAAGTTGCAAGTTACTATGTAGGAACAAGTTTGTATAGGTATTTCAAAGATGCCCAGAACAGAGCTAAACTTGGTATGTGTCCAACCTCTAGAAATAACTTCATGCCCCAACTCCCTTACTTCCAGCTAGTAAGGATCACATAATTCCTAACAAAGTTTTGACACAGATTCCCAATTCGGACATTCAGAACATATAGCACGTTGCTGTAAGCAAGCACATTCTCATTCAAAGTTGCAAGTTACTATGTAGGAACAAGTTTGTATAGGTATTTCAAAGATGCCCAGAACTGAGCTAACCGATGTATGTCTCCATCTCCTAGAAATAACTTCATGCCCCATCTCCCTTACTTCCAGCTAGTAAGGATCACATAATACCTAACAAAGATTTGACACAGATTCCCAATTCGGGCATTCAGAACATATAGCACGTTGCTGTAAGCAAGCACATTCTCATTCAAAGTTGGAAGTTACTATGTAGGAACAAGTTTGTATATATATTTCAAAGATGCCCAGAACTGAGCTAAACTTGGTATGTGTCCAACCTCTAGAAATAACTTCATGCCCCATCTCCCTTACTTCCAGCTAGTAAGGATCACATAATTCCTAACAAAGTTTTGACAGAGATTCCCAATTCGGGCATTCAGAACATATATCACGTTGCTGTAAGCAAGCACATTCTCATTCAAAGTTGCAAGTTACTATGTAGGAACAAGTTTGTATAGTTATTTCAAAGATGCCCAGAACTGAGCTAAACGTTGTATGTCTCCAACTCCTAGAAATAACTTCATGCCCCATCTCACTTACTTCCAGCTAGTAAGGATCACATAATTTCTAAGTCAGTTTTGACACAGATTCCCAATTCTGGCATTAAGAACATATAGTACGTTTCTGTAAGCAAGCACATTCTCATTCAAAGTTGCAAGTTACTATGTAGGAACAACTTTGTATAGGTATTTCAAAGATGCCCAGAACTGAGCTAATCTTGGTATGTCTCCAACTCCTAGAAATAACATCATGCCCCATCTCCCTTACTTCCAGCTAGTAAGGATCACATAATTTCTAACTCAGTTTTGACACAGATTCCCAATTCTGGCATTAAGAACATATAGTACGTTTCTGTAAGCAAGCACATTCTCATTCAAAGTTGCAAGTTACTATGTAGGAACAAGTTTGTATAGGTATTTCAAAGATGCCCAGAACTGAGCTAAACTTGGTATGTCTCCAACTCCTAGAAATAACTTCATGCCCTACTCCCTTACTTCCAGCTAGTAAGGATCACATAATTCCTAACAAAGTTTTGACACAGATTCCCAATTCGGGCATTCAGAACATATAGCACGTTGCTGTAAGCAAGCACATTCTCATTCAAAGATGCAAGTTACTATGTAGGAACAAGTTTGTATAGGTATTTCAAAGATGCCCAGAACTGAGCTAAACTTGGTATGTGTCCAACCTCTAGAAATAACTTCATGCCCCAACTCCCTTACTTCCAGCTAGTAAGGATCACATAATTCCTAACAAAGTTTTGACACAGATTCCCAATTCGGGCATTCAGAACATATAGCACGTTGCTGTAAGCAAGCACATTCTCATTCAAAGTTGCAAGTACTATGTAGGAACAAGTTTGTATAGGTATTTCAAAGATGTCCAGAACTGAGCTAAACTTGGTATGTGTCCAACTCCTAGAAATAACTTTATGCCCCATCTCCCTTACTTCCAGCTAGTAAGGATCACATAATTCCTAACAAAGTTTTGACACAGATTCCCAATTCGGGCATTCAGAACATGTAGCACGTTGCTGTAAGCAAGCACATTCTCATTCTAAGTTGCAAGTTACTATGTAGGAACAAGTTTTTATAGGTATTTCAAAGATGCCCAGAACTGAGCTAAACGTTGTATGTCTCCAACTCCTAGAAATAACTTCATGCCCCATCTCACTTACTTCCAGCTAGTAAGGATCACATAATTTCTAACAAAGTTTTGACACAGATTCCTAATTCGGGCATTCAGAACATATAGCACGTTGCTGTAAGCAAGCACATTCTCATTCAAAGTTGCAAGTTACTATGTAGGAACAAGTTTGTATAGGTATTTCAAAGATGCCCAGAACTGAGCTAAACTTGGTATGTCTCCAACTCCTAGAAATAACTTCATGCCCCATCTCCCTGACTTCCATCTAGTAAGGATCACATAATTCCTAAAAGTGTTTTGACACAGATTCCTAATTCGGGCATTCAGAACATGTAGCACGTTGCTGTAAGCAAGCACATTCTCATTCAAAGTTGCAAGTTACTATGTAGGAACAAGTTTGTATAGGTATTTCAAAGAGGCCCAGAACTGAGCTAAACGTTTTATGTCTCCAATTCCTAGAAATAACTTCATGCCCCATCTCACTTACTTCCAGCTAGTAAGGATCACATAATTTCTAACAAAGTTTTGACACAGATTCCCAATTCGCGCATTCAGAACATATAGCACGTTGCTGTAAGCAAGCACATTCTCATTCAAAGTTGCAAGTTACTATGTAGGAACAAGTTTGTATAGGACTTTGAAAGATGCCCGGAACTGAGCTGAAGTTTGTATGTCTCCAACTCCTAGAAATAACTTCATGCCCCATCACCCTTACTTCCAGCTAGTGAGGATCACATAATTCCTAACAAAGTTTTGACACAGATTCCCAATTCGGGCATTCAGAACATATAGCACGTTGCTGTAAGCAAGCACATTCTCATTCAAAGTTGCAAGTTACTATGTAGGAACAAGATTGTATAGGAATTTCAAAGATGCCCAGAACTGAGCTAAACGTTGTATGTCTCCAACTCCTAGAAATAACTTCATGCCCAATCTCCCTTACTTCCAGCTAGTAAGGATCACATAATTCCTAACAAAGTTTTGACACAGATTCCCAATTCGGGCATTCAGAACATATAGCACGTTGCTGTAAGCAAGCACATTCTCACTCAAAGTTGCAAGTTACTATGTAGGAACAAGTTTGTATAGGTATTTCAAAGATGCCCAGAACTGAGCTAAACTTGGTATGTGTCCAACTCCTCAAAATAACTTCATGCCCCAACTCCCTTACTTCCAGCTAGTAAGGATCACATAATTCCTAACAAAGTTTTGACACAGATTCCCAATTCGGACATTCAGAACATATAGCACGTTGCTGTAAGCAAGCACATTCTCATTCAAAGTTGCAAGTTACTATGTAGGAACAAGTTTGTATAGGTATTTAAAAGATGCCCAGAACTGAGCTAACCGATGTATGTCTCCAACTCCTAGAAATAACTTCATGCCCGATCTCCCTTACTTCCAGCTGGTAAGGATCACATAATTCCTAACAAAGTTTTGACACAGATTCCCAATTCGGGCATTCAGAACATATAGCACGTTGCTGTAAGCAAGCACATTCTCATTCAAAGTTGCAAGTTACTATGTAGGAACAAGTTTGTATAGGTATTTCAAAGATGCCCAGAACTGAGCTAACCGTTGTATGTCTCCAACTCCTAGAAATAACTTCATGCCCCATCTCCCTTACTTCCAGCTAGTAAGGATCACATAATTCCTAACAAAGTTTTGACACAGATTCCCAATTCGGGCATTCAGATCATATAGCACGTTGCTGTAAGCAAGCACATTCTCATTCAAAGTTGCAAGTTACTATGTAGGAACAAGTTTGTATAGGTATTTCAAAGATGCCCAGAACTTAGCTAAACTTGGTATGTCCAACCTCTAGAAATAACTTCATGCCCCAACTCCCTTACTTCCAGCTAGCAAGGATCACATAATTCCTAACAAAGTTTTGACACAGATTCCCAATTCGGGCATTCAGAACATACAGCACGTTGCTGTAAGCAAGCACATTCTCATTCAAAGTTGCACGTTACTATGTAGGAACAAGTTTGTATAGGTATTTCAAAGATGCCCAGAACTGAGCTAAACTTGGTATGTGTCCAACTCCTCGAAATAACTTCATGCCCCAACTCCCTTACTTCCAGCTAGTAAGGATCACATAATTCCTAACAAAGTTTTGACACAGATTCCCAATTCGGGCATTCAGAACATATAGCACGTTGCTGTAAGCAAGCACATTCTCATTCAAAGTTGCAAGTTACTATGTAGGCCTTAGTTTGTATAGGTATTTCAAAGATGCCCAGAACAGAGCTAAACTTGGTATGTGTCCAACCTCTAGTAATAACTTCATGCCCCAACTCCCTTACTTCCAACTAGTAAGGATCACATAATTCCTATCAAAGTTTTGACACAGATTCCCAATTCGGACATTCAGAACATATAGCACGTTGCTGTAAGCAAGCACATTCTCATTCAAAGTTGCAAGTTACTATGTAGGAACAAGTTTGTATAGGTATTTCAAAGATGCCCAGAACTGAGCTAACCGATGTATGTCTCCATCTCCTAGAAATAACTTCATGCCCCATCTCCCTTACTTCCAGCTAGTAAGGATCACATAATACCTAACAAAGATTTGACACAGATTCCCAATTCGGGCATTCAGAACATATAGCACGTTGCTGTAAGCAAGCACATTCTCATTCAAAGTTGGAAGTTACTATGTAGGAACAAGTTTGTATATATATTTCAAAGATGCCCAGAACTGAGCTAAACTTGGTATGTGTCCAACCTCTAGAAATAACTTCATGCCCCATCTCCCTTACTTCCAGCTAGTAAGGATCACATAATTCCTAACAAAGTTTTGACAGAGATTCCCAATTCGGGCATTCAGAACATATATCACGTTGCTGTAAGCAAGCACATTCTCATTCAAAGTTGCAAGTTACTATGTAGGAACAAGTTTGTATAGTTATTTCAAAGATGCCCAGAACTGAGCTAAACGTTGTATGTCTCCAACTCCTAGAAATAACTTCATGCCCCATCTCACTTACTTCCAGCTAGTAAGGATCACATAATTTCTAACTCAGTTTTGACACAGATTCCCAATTCTGGCATTAAGAACATATAGTACGTTTCTGTAAGCAAGCACATTCTCATTCAAAGTTGCAAGTTACTATGTAGGAACAACTTTGTATAGGTATTTCAAAGATGCCCAGAACTGAGCTAAACTTGGTATGTCTCCAACTCCTAGAAATAACTTCATGCCCCATCTCCCTTACTTCCAGCTAGTAAGGATCACATAATTCCTAACAAAGTTTTGACACAGATTCCCAATTCGGGCATTCAGAACATATAGCACGTTGCTGTAAGCAAGCACATTCTCATTCAAAGTTGCAAGTTACTATGTAGGAACAAGTTTGTATAGGTATTTCAAAGATGCCCAGAATTGAGCTAAACTTGGTATGTGTCCAACCTCTAGAAATAACTTCATGCCCCAACTCCCTTACTTCCAGCTAGTAAGGATCACATAATTCCTAACAAAGTTTTGACACAGATTCCCAATTCGGGCATTCAGAACATAAAGCACGTTGCTGTAAGCAAGCACATTCTCATTCAAAGTTGCAAGTACTATGTAGGAACAAGTTTGTATAGGTATTTCAAAGATGCCCAGAACTGAGCTAAACTTGGTATGTCTCCAACTCCTAGAAATAACTTCATGCCCCATCTCACTTACTTCCAGCTGGTAATGATCACATAATTCCTAATAAAGTTTTGACACAGATCCCAATTCGGGCATTCAGAACATATAGCACGTTGCTGTAAGCAAGCACATTCTCATTCAAAGTTGCAAGTTACTATGTAGGAACAAGTTTGTATAGGTATTTCAAAGATGTCCAGAACTGAGCTAAACTTGGTATGTGTCCAACTCCTAGAAACACCTTCATACCACATCTCACTTACTTCCAGCTAGTAAAGATCACATAATTCCTAACAAAATTTGACATAGATTCCCAATTCGGGCATTCAGAACATATAGCACGTTGCTGTAAGCAATCACATTCTCATTCAAAGTTGCAAGTGACTATGTAGGAACAAGTTTGTATAGGTATTTCAAAGATGCCCAGAACTGAGCTAAACTTGGTATGTGTCCAACTCCTAGAAATAACTTCATGCCCCATCTCCCTTACTTCCAGCTAGTAAGGATCACATAATTCCTAACAAAGTTTTGACACAGATTCCCAATTCGGGCATTCAGAACATGTAGCACGTTGCTGTAAGCAAGCACATTCTCATTCTAAGTTGCAAGTTACTATGTAGGAACAAGTTTGTATAGGTATTTCAAAGATGCCCAGAACTGAGCTAAACGTTGTATGTCTCCAACTCCTAGAAATAACTTCATGCCCCATCTCACTTACTTCCAGCTAGTAAGGATCACATAATTTCTAACAAAGTTTTGACACAGATTCCCAATTCGGGCATTCAGAACATATAGCACGTTGCTGTAAGCAAGCACATTCTCATTCAAAGTTGCAAGTTACTATGTAGGAACAAGTTTGTATAGGTATTTCAAAGATGCCCAGAACTGAGCTAAATTGGTATGTCTCCAACTCCTAGAAATAACTTCATGCCCCATCTCACTTACTTCCATCTAGTAAGGATCACATAATTCCTAAAAGTGTTTTGACACAGATTCCCAATTCGGGCATTCAGAACATGTAGCACGTTGCTGTAAGCAACCACATTCTCATTCAAAGTTGCAAGTTACTATGTAGGAACAAGTTTGTATAGGTATTTCAAAGATGCCCAGAACTGAGCTAAACTTGGTATGTCTCCAACTCCTAGAAATAACTTCATGCCCCATCTCCCTTACTTCCAGCTAGTAAGGATCACATAATTCCTAACAAAGTTTTGACACAGATTCCCAATTCGGGCATTCAGAACATATAGCACGTTGCTGTAAGCAAGCACATTCTCATTCAAAGTTGCAAGTACTATGTAGGAACAAGTTTGTATAGGTATTTCAAAGATGCCCAGAACTGAGCTAAACGTGGTATGCCTCCAACTCCTAGAAATAACTTCATGCCCCATCACCCTTACTTCCAGCTAGTAAGGATCACATAATTCCTAACAAAGTTTTGACACAGATTCCCAATTCGGGCATTCAGAACATATAGCACGTTGCTGTAAGCAAGCACATTCTCATTCAAAGATGCAAGTTACTATGTAGGAACAAGTTTGTATAGGTATTTCAAAGATGCCCAGAACTGAGCTAAACTTGGTATGTGTCCAACCTCTAGAAATAACTTCATGCCCCAACTCCCTTACTTCCAGCTAGTAAGGATCACATAATTCCTAACAAAGTTTTGACACAGATTCCCAATTCGGGCATTCAGAACATATAGCACGTTGCTGTAAGCAATCACATTCTCATTCAAAGTTGCAAGTACTATGTAGGAACAAGTTTGTATAGGTATTTCAAAGATGCCCAGAACTGAGCTAAACTTGGTATGTCTCCAACTCCTAGAAATAACTTCATGCCCCATCTCACTTACTTCCAGCTGGTAATGATCACATAATTCCTAATAAAGTTTTGACACAGATTCCCAATTCGGGCATTCAGAACATATAGCACGTTGCTGTAAGCAAGCACATTATCATTCAAAGTTGCAAGTTACTATGTAGGAACAAGTTTGTATAGGTATTTCAAAGATGTCCAGAACTGAGCTAAACTTGGTATGTGTCCAACTCCTAGAAACACCTTCATACCCCATCTCACTTACTTCCAGCTAGTAAAGATCTCATAATTCCTAACAAAATTTGACATAGATTCCAAATTCGGGCATTCAGAACATATAGCACGTTGCTGTAAGCAATCACATTCTCATTCAAAGTTGCAAGTTACTATGTAGGAACAAGTTTGTATAGGAATTTCAAAGATGCCCAGAACTGAGCTAAACGTTGCATGTCTCCAACTCCTAGAAATAACTTCATGCCACATCTCCCTTACTTCCAGCTAGTAAGGATCACATAATTCCTAACAAAGTTTTGACACAGATTCCCAATTCGGGCATTCAGAACATGTAGCACGTTGCTGTAAGCAAGCACATTCAATTCAAAGTTGCAAGTTACAATGTAGGAACAAGTTTGTATAGGTATTTCAAAGATGCCCAGAATTGAGCTAAACTTGGTATGTCTCCAACTCCTAGAAATAACTTCATGCTCCATCTCCCTTACTTCCAGCTAGTAAGGATCACATAATTTCTAACAAAGTTTTGACACAGATTCCCAATTCGGGCATTCAGAACATATAGCACGTTGCTGTAAGCAAGTACCTTCTCATTCAAAGTTGCAAGTTACTAAGTAGGAACAAGTTTGTAAAGGTATTTCAAAGATGCCCAGAACTGAGTTAAACGTTGTATGTCTCCAACTCCTAGAAATAACTTCATGCCCCATCACCCTTACTTCCAGCTAGTAAGGATCACATAATTCCTAACAATGTTTTGACACAGATTCCCAATTCGGGCATTCAGAACATACAGCACGTTGCTGTAAGCAAGCACATTCTCATTCAAAGTTGCAAGTTACTATGTAGGAACAAGTTTGTATAGGTATTTCAAAGATGCCCAGAACTGAGCTAAACGTTGTATGTCTCCAACTCCTCGAAATAACTTCATGACCCATCTCCCTTACTTCCAGCTAGTAAGGATCACATAATTCCTAACAAAGTTTTGACACAGATTCCCAATTCGGGCATTCAGAACATACAGCACGTTGCTGTAAGCAAGCACATTCTCATTCAAAGTTGCAAGTTACTATGTAGGAACAAGTTTGTATAGGTATTTCAAAGATGCCCAGAACTGAGCTAAACTTGGTATGTGTCCAACCTCTAGAAATAACTTCATGCCCCAACTCCCTTACTTCCAGCTAGTAAGGATCACATAATTCCTAACAAAGTTTTGACACAGATTCCCAATTCGGGCTCTCAGAACATATAGCACGTTGCTGTAAGCAAGCACATTCTCATTCAAAGTTGCAAGTACTATGTAGGAACATGTTTGTATAGGTATTTCAAAGATGCCCAGAACTGAGCTAAACTTGGTATGTCTCCAAATCCTAGAAATAACTTCATGCCCCATCTCACTTACTTCCAGCTAGTAATGATCACATAATTCCTAATAAAGTTTTGACACAGGTTCCCAATTCGGGCATTCAGAACATATAGCACGTTGCTGTAAGCAAGCACATTCTCATTCAAAGTTGCAAGTTACTATGTAGGAAAATGTTTGTATATGTATTTCAAAGATGTCCAGAACTGAGCTAAACTTGGTATGTGTCCAACTCCTAGAAACACCTTCATACCCCATCTCACTTACTTCCAGCTAGTAAAGATCACATAATTCCTAACAAAATTTGACATAGATTCCCAATTCGGGCATTCAGAACATATAGCACGTTGCTGTAAGCAATCACATTCTCATTCAAAGTTGCAAGTGACTATGTAGGAACAAGTTTGTATAGGTATTTCAAAGATGCCCAGAACTGAGCTAAACTTGGTATGTGTCCAACTCCTAGAGATAACTTCATGCCCCATCTCCCTTACTTCCAGCTAGTAAGGATCACATAATTCCTAACAAAGTTTTGACACAGATTCCCAATTCGGGCATTCAGAACATGTAGCACGTTGCTGTAAGCAAGCACATTCTCATTCTAAGTTGCAAGTTACTATGTAGGAACAAGTTTTTATAGGTATTTCAAAGATGCCCAGAACTGAGCTAAACGTTGTATGTCTCCAACTCCTAGAAATAACTTCATGCCCCATCTCCCTTACTTCCAGCTAGTAAGGATCACATAATTCCTAACAAATTTTGACACAGATTCCCAATTCGGGCATTCAGAACATATAGCACGTTGCTGTAAGCAAGCACATTCTCATTCAAAGTTGCAAGTTACTATGTAGGAACAAGTTTGTATAGGAATTTCAAAGATGCCCAGAACTGAGCTAAACGTTGCATGTCTCCAACTCCTAGAAATAACTTCATGCCACATCTCCCTTACTTCCAGCTAGTAAGGATCACATAATTCCTAACAAAGTTTTGACACAGATTCCCAATTCGGGCATTCAGAACATGTAGCACGTTGCTGTAAGCAAGCACATTCTCATTCAAAGTTGCAAGTTACAATGTAGGAACAAGTTTGTATAGGTATTTCAAAGATGCCCAGAATTGAGCTAAACTTGGTATGTGTCCCTCTCCTAGAAATAACATCATGCCCCATCTCCCTTACTTCCAGCTAGTAAGGATCACATAATTCCTAACAAAGTTTTGACACAGATTCCCAATTCGGGCATTCAGAACATGTAGCAGGTTGCTGTAAGCAAGCACATTCTCATTCAAAGTTGCAAGTTACTATGTAGGAACAAGTTTGTATAGGTATTTCAAAGATGCCCAGAACTAAGCTAAACGTTGTATGTCTCCAACTCCTAGAAATAACTTCATGCCCCATCTCCCTTACTTCCAGCTAGTAAGGATCACATAATTCCTAACAAAGTTTTGACACAGATTCCCAATTCGGGCATTCAGAACATATAGCACGTTGCTGTAAGCAAGCACATTCTCATTCAAAGTTGCAAGTTACTATGTAGGAACAAGTTTGTATAGGTATTTCAAAGATGCCCAGAACTGAGCTAAACTTGGTATGTGTCCAACCTTTAGAAATAACTTCATGCCCCAACTCCCTTACTCCCAGCTAGTAAGGATCACATAATTCCTAACAAAGTTTTGACACAGATTCCCAATTCGGGCATTCAGAACCTATAGCAAGTTGCTGTAAGCAAGCACATTCTCATTCAAAGTTGCAAGTTACTATGTAGGAACAAGTGTGTATAGGTATTTCAAAGATGCCCAGAACTGAGCTAAACGTTGTATGTCTCCAACTCCTAGAAATAACTTCATGCCCCATCTCCCTTACTTCCACCTAGTAAGGATCATATTATTCCTAACAAAGTTTTGACACAGATTCCCAATTCGGGCATTCAGAACATATAGCACGTTGCTGTAAGCAAGCACATTCTCATTCAAAGTTGCAAGTTACTAAGTAGGAACAAGTTTGTAAAGGTATTTCAAAGATGCCCAGAACTGAGCTAAACGTTGTATGTCTCCAACTCCTAGAAATTACTTCATGCCCCATCACCCTTACTTCCAGCTAGTAAGGATCACATAATTCCTAACAAAGTTTTGACACAGATTCCCAATTAGGGCATTGAGAAGATGTAGCACGTTTCTGTAAGCAAGCACATTGTCATTCAAAGTTGCAAGTTACTATGTAGGAACAAGTTTGAATAGGTATTTCAAAGATGCCCAGAACTAAGCTAAACTTGGTATGTCTCCAACTCATAGAAATAACTTCATGCCACATCTCCCTTACTTCCAGCTAGTAAGGATCACAAAATTCCTATCAAAGTTTTGACACAGATTCCCAATTCGGGCATTCAGAACATATAGCACGTTGCTGTAAGCAAGCACATTCTCATTCAAAGTTGCAAGTTACTATGTAGGAACAAGTTTGTATAGGTATTTCAAAGATGCCCAGAACTGAGCTAAACTTGGTATGTCTCCAACTCCTAGAAATAACTTCATGCCCCATCTCCCTTACTTCCAGCTAGTAAGGATCACATAATTCCTAACAAAGTTTTGACACAGATTCCCAATTCGGGCATTCAGAACATGTAGCAAGTTGCTGTAAGCAAGCACATTCAATTCAAAGTTGCAAGTTACTATGTAGGAACAAGTTTGTATAGGTATTTCAAAGATGCCCAGAACTGAGCTAAACGTTGTATGTCTCCAACTCCTAGAAATAACTTCATGCCACATCTCCCTTACTTCCAGCTAGTAAGGATCACATAATTCCTAACAAAGTTTTGACACAGATTCACAATTCGGGCATTCAGAACATATAGCACGTTGCTGTAAGCAAGCACATTCTGATTCAAAGTTGCAAGTTACTATGTAGGAACAAGTTTGTATAGGTATTTCAAAGATGCCCAGAACTGAGCTAAACTTGGTATGTCTCCAACTCCTAGAAATAACTTCAAGCCCCATCTCCCTTACTTTGCGCTAGTAAGGATCACATAATTCCTAACAAAGATTTGACACAGATTCCCAATTCGGGCATTCAGAACATGTAGCAAGTTGCTGTAAGCAAGCACATTCAATTGAAAGTTGCAAGTTACTATGTAGGAACAAGTTTGTATGGGTATTTCAAAGATGCCCAGAATTGAGCTAAACTTGGTATGTCTCCAACTCCTAGAAATAACTACATGCCCCATCTCCCTTACTTCCATCTAGTAAGGATCACATAATTCCTAACAAAGTTTTGACACAGATTCCCAATTCGGGCATTCAGAACATATAGCACGTTGCTGTAAGCAAGCACATTCTCATTCAAAGTTGCAAGTTACTAAGTAGGAACAAGTTTGTAAAGGTATTTCAAAGATGCCCAGAACTGAGCTAAACTTGGTATGTCTCCAACTCCTAGAAATAACTTCATGCCCCATCACCCTTACTTCCAGCTAGTAAGGATCACATAATTCCTAACAAAGTTTTGACAGAGATTCCCAATTCGGACATTCTGAAGATGTAGCACGTTGCTGTAAGCAAGCACATTCTCATTCAAAGTTGCAAGTTACTATGTAGGAACAAGTTTGTATAGGTATTTCAAAGATGCCCAGAACTGAGCTAAACTTGGTATGTGTCCAACCTCTAGAAATAACTTCATGCCCCAACTCCCTTACTTCCAGCTAGTAAGGATCACATAATTCCTAACAAAGTTTTGACACAGATTCCCAATTCGGGCATTCAGAACATATAGCAAGTTGCTGTAAGCAAGCACATTCTCATTCAAAGTTGCAAGTTACTATGTAGGAACAAGTTTGTATAGGTATTTCAAAGATGCCCAGAACTGAGCTAAACGTTGTATGTCTGCCACTCCTAGAAATAACTTCATGCCCCATCTCGCTTACTTAAAGCTAGTAAGGATCACATAATTCCTAACAAAGATTTGACACAGATTCACAATTCGGGCATTCAGAACATATAGCACGTTGCTGCAAGCAAGCACATTCTCATTCAAAGTTGCAAGTTACTATGTAGGAACAAGTTTGTATAGGACTTTCAAAGATGCCCAGAACTGAGCTAAACTTGGTATGTGTCCAACCTCTAGAAATAACTTCATGCCCCATCTCCCTTACTTCCAGCTAGTAAGGATCACATAATTCCTAACAAAGTTTTGACAGAGATTCCCAATTCGGGCATTCAGAACATATATCACGTTGCTGTAAGCAAGCACATTCTCATTCAAAGTTGCAAGTTACTATGTAGGAACAAGTTTGTATAGTTATTTCAAAGATGCCCAGAACTGAGCTAAACGTTGTATGCCTCCAACTCCTAGAAATAACTTCATGCCCCATCTCACTTACTTCCAGCTAGTAAGGATCACATAATTTCTAAGTCAGTTTTGACACAGATTCCCAATTCTGGCATTAAGAACATATAGTACGTTTCTGTAAGCAAGCACATTCTCATTCAAAGTTGCAAGTTACTATGTAGGAACAACTTTGTATAGGTATTTCAAAGATGCCCAGAACTGAGCTAATCTTGGTATGTCTCCAACTCCTAGAAATAACTTCATGCCCCATCTCCCTTACTTCCAGCTAGTAAGGATCACATAATTTCTAACTCAGTTTTGACACAGATTCCCAATTCTGGCATTAAGAACATATAGTACGTTTCTGTAAGCAAGCACATTCTCATTCAAAGTTGCAAGTTACTATGTAGGAACAAGTTTGTATAGGTATTTCAAAGATGCCCAGAACTGAGCTAAACTTGGTATGTCTCCAACTCCTAGAAATAACTTCATGCCCTACTCCCTTACTTCCAGCTAGTAAGGATCACATAATTCCTAACAAAGTTTTGACACAGATTCCCAATTCGGGCATTCAGAACATATAGCACGTTGCTGTAAGCAAGCACATTCTCATTCAAAGATGCAAGTTACTATGTAGGAACAAGTTTGTATAGGTATTTCAAAGATGCCCAGAACTGAGCTAAACTTGGTATGTGTCCAACCTCTAGAAATAACTTCATGCCCCAACTCCCTTACTTCCAGCTAGTAAGGATCACATAATTCCTAACAAAGTTTTGACACAGATTCCCAATTCGGGCATTCAGAACATATAGCACGTTGCTGTAAGCAAGCACATTCTCATTCAAAGTTGCAAGTACTATGTAGGAACAAGTTTGTATAGGTATTTCAAAGATGCCCAGAACTGAGCTAAACTTGGTATGTCTCCAACTCCTAGAAATAACTTCATGCCCCATCTCACTTACTTCCAGCTAGTAATGATCACATAATTCCTAATAAAGTTTTGACACAGATTCCCAATTCGGGCATTCAGAACATATAGCACGTTGCTGTAAGCAAGCACATTCTCATTCAAAGTTGCAAGTTACTATGTAGAAACAAGTTTGTATAGGTATTTCAAAGATGTCCAGAACTGAGCTGAACTTGGTATGTGTCCAACTCCTCGAAATAACTTCATGCCCCATCTCCCTTACTTCCAGCTAGTAAGGATCACATAATTCCTAACAAAGTTTTGACACAGATTCCCAATTCGGGCATTCAGAACATGTAGCACGTTGCTGTAAGCAAGCACATTCTCATTCTAAGTTGCAAGTTACTATGTAGGAACAAGTTTTTATAGGTATTTCAAAGATGCCCAGAACTGAGCTAAACGTTGTATGTCTCCAACTCCTAGAAATAACTTCATGCCCCATCTCACTTACTTCCAGCTAGTAAGGATCACATAATTTCTAACAAAGTTTTGACACAGATTCCCAATTCGGGCATTCAGAACATATAGCACGTTGCTGTAAGCAAGCACATTCTCATTCAAAGTTGCAAGTTACTATGTAGGAACAAGTTTGTATAGGTATTTCAAAGATGCCCAGAACTGAGCTAAACTTGGTATGTCTCCAACTCCTGGAAATAACTTCATGCCCCATCTCCCTTACTTCCATCTAGTAAGGATCACATAATTCCTAAAAGTGTTTTGACACAGATTCCCTATTCGGGCATTCAGAACATGTAGCACGTTGCTGTAAGCAAGCACATTCTCATTCAAAGTTGCAAGTTACTATGTAGGAACAAGTTTGTATAGGTATTTCAAAGAGGCCCAGAACTGAGCTAAACGTTTTATGTCTCCAATTCCTAGAAATAACTTCATGCCCCATCTCACTTACTTCCAGCTAGTAAGGATCACATAATTTCTAACAAAGTTTTGACACAGATTCCCAATTCGCGCATTCAGAACATATAGCACGTTGCTGTAAGCAAGCACATTCTCATTCAAAGTTGCAAGTTACTATGTAGGAACAAGTTTGTATAGGACTTTGAAAGATGCCCGGAACTGAGCTGAAGTTTGTATGTCTCCAACTCCTAGAAATAACTTCATGCCCCATCACCCTTACTTCCAGCTAGTGAGGATCACATAATTCCTAACAAAGTTTTGACACAGATTCCCAATTCGGGCATTCAGAACATATAGCACGTTGCTGTAAGCAAGCACATTCTCATTCAAAGTTGCAAGTTACTATGTAGGAACAAGATTGTATAGGAATTTCAAAGATGCCCAGAACTGAGCTAAACGTTGTATGTCTCCAACTCCTAGAAATAACTTCATGCCCAATCTCCCTTACTTCCAGCTAGTAAGGATCACATAATTCCTAACAAAGTTTTGACACAGATTCCCAATTCGGGCATTCAGAACATATAGCACGTTGCTGTAAGCAAGCACATTCTCATTCAAAGTTGCAAGTTACTATGTAGGAACAAGTTTGTATAGGTATTTCAAAGATGCCCAGAACTGAGCTAAACTTGGTATGTGTCCAACTCCTCGAAATAACTTCATGCCCCAACTCCCTTACTTCCAGCTAGTAAGGATCACATAATTCCTAACAAAGTTTTGACACAGATTCCCAATTCGGGCATTCAGAACATATAGCACGTTGCTGTAAGCAAGCACATTCTCATTCAAAGTTGCAAGTTACTATGTAGGAACAAGTTTGTATAGGTATTTCAAAGATGCCCAGAACTGAGCTAAACTTGGTATGTGTCCAACTCCTCGAAATAACTTCATGCCCCAACTCCCTTACTTCCAGCTAGTAAGGATCACATAATTCCTAACAAAGTTTTGACACAGATTCCCAATTCGGACATTCAGAACATATAGCACGTTGCTGTAAGCAAGCACATTCTCATTCAAAGTTGCAAGTTACTATGTAGGAACAAGTTTGTATAGGTATTTAAAAGATGCCCAGAACTGAGCTAACCGATGTATGTCTCCAACTCCTAGAAATAACTTCATGCCCGATCTCCCTTACTTCCAGCTGGTAAGGATCACATAATTCCTAACAAAGTTTTGACACAGATTCCCAATTCGGGCATTCAGAACATATAGCACGTTGCTGTAAGCAAGCACATTCTCATTCAAAGTTGCAAGTTACTATGTAGGAACAAGTTTGTATAGGTATTTCAAAGATGCCCAGAACTGAGCTAACCGTTGTATGTCTCCAACTCCTAGAAATAACTTCATGCCCCATCTCCCTTACTTCCAGCTAGTAAGGATCACATAATTCCTAACAAAGTTTTGACACAGATTCCCAATTCGGGCATTCAGATCATATAGCACGTTGCTGTAAGCAAGCACATTCTCATTCAAAGTTGCAAGTTACTATGTAGGAACAAGTTTGTATAGGTATTTCAAAGATGCCCAGAACTTAGCTAAACTTGGTATGTGTCCAACCTCTAGAAATAACTTCATGCCCCAACTCCCTTACTTCCAGCTAGCAAGGATCACATAATTCCTAACAAAGTTTTGACACAGATTCCCAATTCGGGCATTCAGAACATACAGCACGTTGCTGTAAGCAAGCACATTCTCATTCAAAGTTGCACGTTACTATGTAGGAACAAGTTTGTATAGGTATTTCAAAGATGCCCAGAACTGAGCTAAACTTGGTATGTGTCCAACTCCTCGAAATAACTTCATGCCCCAACTCCCTTACTTCCAGCTAGTAAGGATCACATAATTCCTAACAAAGTTTTGACACAGATTCCCAATTCGGGCATTCAGAACATATAGCACGTTGCTGTAAGCAAGCACATTCTCATTCAAAGTTGCAAGTTACTATGTAGGCCCAAGTTTGTATAGGTATTTCAAAGATGCCCAGAACAGAGCTAAACTTGGTAAGTGTCCAACCTCTAGTAATAACTTCATGCCCCAACTCCCTTACTTCCAACTAGTAAGGATCACATAATTCCTAACAAAGTTTTGACACAGATTCCCAATTCGGACATTCAGAACATATAGCACGTTGCTGTAAGCAAGCACATTCTCATTCAAAGTTGCAAGTTACTATGTAGGAACAAGTTTGTATAGGTATTTCAAAGATGCCCAGAACTGAGCTAACCGATGTATGTCTCCATCTCCTAGAAATAACTTCATGCCCCATCTCCCTTACTTCCAGCTAGTAAGGATCACATAATACCTAACAAAGATTTGACACAGATTCCCAATTCGGGCATTCAGAACATATAGCACGTTGCTGTAAGCAAGCACATTCTCATTCAAAGTTGGAAGTTACTATGTAGGAACAAGTTTGTATATATATTTCAAAGATGCCCAGAACTGAGCTAAACTTGGTATGTGTCCAACCTCTAGAAATAACTTCATGCCCCATCTCCCTTACTTCCAGCTAGTAAGGATCACATAATTCCTAACAAAGTTTTGACAGAGATTCCCAATTCGGGCATTCAGAACATATATCACGTTGCTGTAAGCAAGCACATTCTCATTCAAAGTTGCAAGTTACTATGTAGGAACAAGTTTGTATAGTTATTTCAAAGATGCCCAGAACTGAGCTAAAGGTTGTATGTCTCCAACTCCTAGAAATAACTTCATGCCCCATCTCACTTACTTCCAGCTAGTAAGGATCACATAATTTCTAACTCAGTTTTGACACAGATTCCCAATTCTGGCATTAAGAACATATAGTACGTTTCTGTAAGCAAGCACATTCTCATTCAAAGTTGCAAGTTACTATGTAGGAACAACTTTGTATAGGTATTTCAAAGATGCCCAGAACTGAGCTAAACTTGGTATGTCTCCAACTCCTAGAAATAACTTCATGCCCCATCTCCCTTACTTCCAGCTAGTAAGGATCACATAATTCCTAACAAAGTTTTGACACAGATTCCCAATTCGGGCATTCAGAACATATAGCACGTTGCTGTAAGCAAGCACATTCTCATTCAAAGTTGCAAGTTACTATGTAGGAACAAGTTTGTATAGGTATTTCAAAGATGCCCAGAATTGAGCTAAACTTGGTATGTGTCCAACCTCTAGAAATAACTTCATGCCCCAACTCCCTTACTTCCAGCTAGTAAGGATCACATAATTCCTAACAAAGTTTTGACACAGATTCCCAATTCGGGCATTCAGAACATAAAGCACGTTGCTGTAAGCAAGCACATTCTCATTCAAAGTTGCAAGTACTATGTAGGAACAAGTTTGTGTAGGTATTTCAAAGATGCCCAGAA
The DNA here is from genome assembly GCF_020826845.1 of Diceros bicornis minor. Lineage (NCBI taxonomy): Eukaryota > Metazoa > Chordata > Mammalia > Perissodactyla > Rhinocerotidae > Diceros > Diceros bicornis. Next base: position 1,417,934 of record NW_026691718.1, read on the forward strand.
CTGAGCTAAACTTGGTATGTCTCCAACTCCTAGAAATAACTTCATGCCCCATCTCACTTACTTCCAGCTGGTAATGATCACATAATTCCTAATAAAGTTTTGACACAGATCCCAATTCGGGCATTCAGAACATATAGCACGTTGCTGTAAGCAAGCACATTCTCATTCAAAGTTGCAAGTTACTATGTAGGAACAAGTTTGTATAGGTATTTCAAAGATGTCCAGAACTGAGCTAAACTTGGTATGTGTCCAACTCCTAGAAACACCTTCATACCCCATCTCACTTACTTCCAGCTAGTAAAGATCACATAATTCCTAACAAAATTTGACATAGATTCCCAATTCGGGCATTCAGAACATATAGCACGTTGCTGTAAGCAATCACATTCTCATTCAAAGTTGCAAGTGACTATGTAGGAACAAGTTTGTATAGGTATTTCAAAGATGCCCAGAACTGAGCTAAACTTGGTATGTGTCCAACTCCTAGAAATAACTTCATGCCCCATCTCCCTTACTTCCAGCTAGTAAGGATCACATAATTCCTAACAAAGTTTTGACACAGATTCCCAATTCGGGCATTCAGAACATGTAGCACGTTGCTGTAAGCAAGCACATTCTCATTCTAAGTTGCAAGATACTATGTAGGAACAAGTTTGTATAGGTATTTCAAAGATGCCCAGAACTGAGCTAAACGTTGTATGTCTCCAACTCCTAGAAATAACTTCAGGTCCCATCTCACTTACTTCCAGCTAGTAAGGATCACATAATTTCTAACAAAGTTTTGACACAGATTCCCAATTCGGGCATTCAGAACATATAGCACGTTGCTGTAAGCAAGCACATTCTCATTCAAAGTTGCAAGTTACTATGTAGGAACAAGTTTGTATAGGTATTTCAAAGATGCCCAGAACTGAGCTAAATTGGTATGTCTCCAACTCCTAGAAATAACTTCATGCCCCATCTCACTTACTTCCATCTAGTAAGGATCACATAATTCCTAAAAGTGTTTTGACACAGATTCCCAATTCGGGCATTCAGAACATGTAGCACGTTGCTGTAAGCAACCACATTCTCATTCAAAGTTGCAAGTTACTATGTAGGAACAAGTTTGTATAGGTATTTCAAAGATGCCCAGAACTGAGCTAAACTTGGTATGTCTCCAACTCCTAGAAATAACTTCATGCCCCATCCCCCTTACTTCCAGCTAGTAAGGATCACATAATTCCTAACAAAGTTTTGACACAGATTCCCAATTCGGGCATTCAGAACATATAGCACGTTGCTGTAAGCAAGCACATTCTCATTCAAAGTTGCAAGTTACTATGTAGGAACAAGTTTGTATTGGTATTTCAAAGATGCCCAGAACTGAGCTAAACGTGGTATGCCTCCAACTCCTAGAAATAACTTCATGCCCCATCACCCTTACTTCCAGCTAGTAAGGATCACATAATTCCTAACAAAGTTTTGACACAGATTCCCAATTCGGGCATTCAGAACATATAGCACGTTGCTGTAAGCAAGCACATTCTCATTCAAAGATGCAAGTTACTATGTAGGAACAAGTTTGTATAGGTATTTCAAAGATGCCCAGAACTGAGCTAAACTTGGTATGTGTCCAACCTCTAGAAATAACTTCATGCCCCAACTCCCTTACTTCCAGCTAGTAAGGATCACATAATTCCTAACAAAGTTTTGACACAGATTCCCAATTCGGGCATTCAGAACATATAGCACGTTGCTGTAAGCAAGCACATTCTCATTCAAAGTTGCAAGTACTATGTAGGAACAAGTTTGTATAGGTATTTCAAAGATGCCCAGAACTGAGCTAAACTTGGTATGTCTCCAACTCCTAGAAATAACTTCATGCCCCATCTCACTTACTTCCAGCTGGTAATGATCACATAATTCCTAATAAAGTTTTGACACAGATTCCCAATTCGGGCATTCAGAACATATAGCACGTTGCTGTAAGCAAGCACATTATCATTCAAAGTTGCAAGTTACTATGTAGGAACAAGTTTGTATAGGTATTTCAAAGATGTCCAGAACTGAGCTAAACTTGGTATGTGTCCAACTCCTAGAAACACCTTCATACCCCATCTCACTTACTTCCAGCTAGTAAAGATCTCATAATTCCTAACAAAATTTGACATAGATTCCAAATTCGGGCATTCAGAACATATAGCACGTTGCTGTAAGCAATCACATTCTCATTCAAAGTTGCAAGTGACTATGTAGGAACAAGTTTGTATAGGTATTTCAAAGATGCCCAGAACTGAGCTAAACTTGGTATGTGTCCAACTCCTAGAAATAACTTCATGCCCCATCTCCCTTACTTCCAGCTAGTAAGGATCACATAATTCCTAACAAAGTTTTGACACAGATTCCCAATTCGGGCATTCAGAACATGTAGCACGTTGCTGTAAGCAAGCACATTCTCTTTCTAAGTTGCAAGTTACTATGTAGGAACAAGTTTTTATAGGTATTTCAAAGATGCCCAGAACTGAGCTAAACGTTGTATGTCTCCAACTCCTAGAAATAACTTCATGCCCCATCTCACTTACTTCCAGCTAGTAAGGATCACATAATTTCTAACAAAGTTTTGACACAGATTCCCAATTCGGGCATTCAGAACATATAGCACGTTGCTGTAAGCAAGCACATTCTCATTCAAAGTTGCAAGTGACTATGTAGGAACAAGTTTGTATAGGTATTTCAAAGATGCCCAGAACTGAGCTAAACTTGGTATGTCTCCAACTCCTAGAAATAACTTCATGCCCCATCTCCCTTACTTCCATCTAGTAAGGATCACATAATTCCTAAAAGTGTTTTGACACAGATTCCCAATTCGGGCATTCAGAACATGTAGCACGTTGCTGTAAGCAAGCACATTCTCATTCAAAGTTGCAAGTTACTATGTAGGAACAAGTTTGTATAGGTATTTCAAAGATGCCCAGAACTGAGCTAAACGTTGTATGTCTCCAATTCCTAGAAATAACTTCATGCCCCATCTCACTTACTTCCATCTAGTAAGGATCACATAATTTCTAACAAAGTTTTGACACAGATTCCCAATTCGCGCATTCAGAACATATAGCACGTTGCTGTAAGCAAGCACATTCTCATTCAAAGTTGCAAGTTACTATGTAGGAACAAGTTTGTATAGGAATTTCAAAGATGCCCAGAACTGAGCTAAACGTTGCATGTCTCCAATTCCTAGAAATAACTTCATGCCACATCTCCCTTACTTCCAGCTAGTAAGGATCACATAATTCCTAACAAAGTTTTGACACAGATTCCCAATTCGGGCATTCAGAACAAGTAGCACGTTGCTGTAAGCAAGCACATTCAATTCAAAGTTGCAAGTTACAATGTAGGAACAAGTTTGTATAGGTATTTCAAAGATGCCCAGAATTGAGCTAAACTTGGTATGTCTCCAACTCCTAGAAATAACTTCATGCTCCATCTCCCTTACTTCCAGCTAGTAAGGATCACATAATTTCTAACAAAGTTTTGACACAGATTCCCAATTCGGGCATTCAGAACATATAGCACGTTGCTGTAAGCAAGTACCTTCTCATTCAAAGTTGCAAGTTACTAAGTAGGAACAAGTTTGTAAAGGTATTTCAAAGATGCCCAGAACTGAGTTAAACGTTGTATGTCTCCAACTCCTAGAAATAACTTCATGCCCCATCACCCTTACTTCCAGCTAGTAAGGATCACATAATTCCTAACAATGTTTTGACACAGATTCCCAATTCGGGCATTCAGAACATACAGCACGTTGCTGTAAGCAAGCACATTCTCATTCAAAGTTGCAAGTTACTATGTAGGAACAAGTTTGTATAGGTATTTCAAAGATGCCCAGAACTGAGCTAAACGTTGTATGTCTCCAACTCCTCGAAATAACTTCATGACCCATCTCCCTTACTTCCAGCTAGTAAGGATCACATAATTCCTAACAAAGTTTTGGCACAGATTCCCAATTCGGGCATTCAGAACATACAGCACGTTGCTGTAAGCAAGCACATTCTCATTCAAAGTTGCAAGTTACTATGTAGGAACAAGTTTGTATAGGTATTTCAAAGATGCCCAGAACTGAGCTAAACTTGGTATGTGTCCAACCTCTAGAAATAACTTCATGCCCCAACTCCCTTACTTCCAGCTAGTAAGGATCACATAATTCCTAACAAAGTTTTGACACAGATTCCCAATTCGGGCATTCAGAACATATAGCACGTTGCTGTAAGCAAGCACATTCTCATTCAAAGTTGCAAGTACTATGTAGGAACAAGTTTGTATAGGTATTTCAAAGATGCCCAGAACTGAGCTAAACTTGGTATGTCTCCAACTCCTAGAAATAACTTCATGCCCCATCTCACTTACTTCCAGCTAGTAATGATCACATAATTCCTAATAAAGTTTTGACACAGGTTCCCAATTCGGGCATTCAGAACATATAGCACGTTGCTGTAAGCAAGCACATTCTCATTCAAAGTTGCAAGTTACTATGTAGGAAAATGTTTGTATATGTATTTCAAAGATGTCCAGAACTGAGCTAAACTTGGTATGTGTCCAACTCCTAGAAACACCTTCATACCCCATCTCACTTACTTCCAGCTAGTAAAGATCACATAATTCCTAACAAAATTTGACATAGATTCCAAATTCGGGCATTCAGAACATATAGCACGTTGCTGTAAGCAATCACATTCTCATTCAAAGTTGCAAGTGACTATGTAGGAACAAGTTTGTATAGGTATTTCAAAGATGCCCAGAACTGAGCTAAACTTGGTATGTGTCCAACTTCTAGAAACACCTTCATACCCCATCTCACTTACTTCCAGCTAGTAAGGATCACATAATTCCTAACAAAGTTTTGACACAGATTCCCAATTCGGGCATTCAGAACATGTAGCACGTTGCTGTAAGCAAGCACATTCTCATTCTAAGTTGCAAGTTACTATGTAGGAACAAGTTTTTATAGGTATTTCAAAGATGCCCAGAACTGAGCTAAACGTTGTATGTCTCCAACTCCTAGAAATAACTTCATGCCCCATCTCACTTACTTCCAGCTAGTAAGGATCACATAATTTCTAACAAAGTTTTGACACAGATTCCCAATTCGGGCATTCAGAACATATAGCACGATGCTGTAAGCAAGCACATTCTCATTCAAAGTTGCAAGTTACTATGTAGGAACAAGTTTGTATAGGTATTTCAAAGATGCCCAGAACTGAGCTAAACTTGGTATGTCTCCAACTCCTAGAAATAACTTCATGCCCCATCTCCCTTACTTCCATCTAGTAAGGATCACATAATTCCTAAAAGTGTTTTGACACAGATTCCCAATTCGGGCATTCAGAACATGTAGCACGTTGCTGTAAGCAAGCACATTCTCATTCAAAGTTGCAAGTTACTATGTAGGAACAAGTTTGTATAGGTATTTCAAAGAGGCCCAGAACTGAGCTAAACGTTGTATGTCTCCAATTCCTAGAAATAACTTCATGCCCCATCTCACTTACTTCCAGCTAGTAAGGATCACATAATTTCTAACAAAGTTTTGACACAGATTCCCAATTCGGGCATTCAGAATATATAGCACGTTGCTGTAAGCAAGCACATTCTGATTCAAAGTTGCAAGTTACTATGTAGGAACAAGTTTGTATAGGTATTTCAAAGATGCCCAGAACTGAGCTAAACTTGGTATGTCTCCAACTCCTAGAAATAACTTCATGCCCCAACTCCCTTACTTCCAGCTAGTAAGGATCACATAATTCCTAACAAAGTTTTGACACAGATTCCCAATTCGGGCATTCAGAACATATAGCACGTTGCTGTAAGCAAGCACATTCTCATTCAAAGATGCAAGTTACTAAGTAGGAACAAGTTTGTATAGGTATTTCAAAGATGCCCAGAACTGAGCTAAACTTGGTATGTGTCCAACCTCTAGAAATAACTTCATGCCCCAACTCCCTTACTTCCAGCTAGTAAGGATCACATAATTCCTAACAAAGTTTTGACACAGATTCCCAATTCGGGCATTCAGAACATATAGCACGTTGCTGTAAGCAAGCACATTCTCATTCAAAGTTGCAAGTACTATGTAGGAACAAGTTTGTATAGGTATTTCAAAGATGCCCAGAACTGAGCTAAACTTGGTATGTCTCCAACTCCTAGAAATAACTTCATGCCCCATCTCACTTACTTCTAGCTAGTAATGATCACATAATTCCTAATAAAGTTTTGACACAGATTCCCAATTCGGGCATTCAGAACATATAGCACGTTGCTGTAAGCAAGCACATTCTCATTCAAAGTTGCAAGTTACTATGTAGGAACAAGTTTGTATAGGTATTTCAAAGATGTCCAGAACTGAGCTAAACTTGGTATGTGTCCAACTCCTAGAAACACCTTCATACCCCATCTCACTTACTTCCAGCTAGTAAAGATCACATAATTCCTAACAAAATTTGACATAGATTCCAAATTCGGGCATTCAGAACATATAGCACGTTGCTGTAAGCAATCACATTCTCATTCAAAGTTGCAAGTGACTATGTAGGAACAAGTTTGTATAGGTATTTCAAAGATGCCCAGAACTGAGCTAAACTTGGTATGTGTCCAACTCCTAGAAATAACTTCATGCCCCATCTCCCTTACTTCCAGCTAGTAAGGATCACATAATTCCTAACAAAGTTTTGACACAGATTCCCAATTCGGGCATTCAGAACATGTAGCACGTTGCTGTAAGCAAGCACATTCTCATTCTAAGTTGCAAGTTACTATGTAGGAACAAGTTTTTATAGGTATTTCAAAGATGCCCAGAACTGAGCTAAACGTTGTATGTCTCCAACTCCTAGAAATAACTTCATGCCCCATCTCACTTACTTCCAGCTAGTAAGGATCACATAATTTCTAACAAAGTTTTGACACAGATTCCCAATTCGGGCATTCAGAACATATAGCACGTTGCTGTAAGCAAGCACATTCTCATTCAAAGTTGCAAGTTACTATGTAGGAACAAGTTTGTATAGGTATTTCAAAGATGCCCAGAACTGAGCTAAACTTGGTATGTCTCCAACTCCTAGAAATAACTTCATGCCCCATCTCCCTTACTTCCATCTAGTAAGGATCACATAATTCCTAAAAGTGTTTTGACACAGATTCCCAATTCGGGCATTCAGAACATGTAGCACGTTGCTGTAAGCAAGCACATTCTCATTCAAAGTTGCAAGTTACTATGTAGGAACAAGTTTGTATAGGTATTTCAAAGATGCCCAGAACTGAGCTAAACGTTGTATGTCTCCAATTCCTAGAAATAACTTCATGCCCCATCTCACTTACTTCCAGCTAGTAAGGATCACATAATTTCTAACAAAGTTTTGACACAGATTCCCAATTCGCGCATTCAGAACATATAGCACGTTGCTGTAAGCAAGCACATTCTCATTCAAAGTTGCAAGTTACTATGTAGGAACAAGTTTGCATAGGAATTTCAAAGATGCCCAGAACTGAGCTAAACGTTGTATGTCTCCAACTCCTAGAAATAACTTCATGCCCAATCTCCCTTACTTCCAGCTAGTAAGGATCACATAATTCCTAACAAAGTTTTGACACAGATTCCCAATTCGGGCATTCAGAACATATAGCACGTTGATGTAAGCAAGCACATTCTCATTCAAAGTTGCAAGTTACTATGTAGGAACAAGTTTGTATAGGTATTTCAAAGATGCCCAGAACTGAGCTAAACTTGGTATGTCTCCAACTCCTAGAAATAACCTCATGCCCCATCTCCCTTACTTCCAGCTAGTAAGGATCACATAATTCCTAACAAAGTTTTGACACAGATTCCCAATTCGGGCATTCAGAACATGTAGCACGTTGCTGTAAGCAAGCACATTCAATTCAAAGTTGCAAGTTACAACGTAGTAACAAGTTTGTATAGGTATTTCAAAGATGCCCAGAATTGAGCTAAACTTGGTATGTCTCCAACTCCTAGAAATAACTTCATGCCCCATCTCCCTTACTTCCAGCTAGTAAGGATCACATAATTTCTAACAAAGTTTTGACACAGATTCCCAATTCGGGCACTCAGAACATATAGCACGTTGCTGTAAGCAAGTACATTCTCATTCAAAGTTGCAAGTTACTAAGTAGGAACAAGTTTGTAAAGGTATTTCAAAGATGCCCAGAACTGAGCTAAACGTTGTATGTCTCCAACTCCTAGAAATAACTTCATGCCCCATCACCCTTACTTCCAGCTAGTAAGGATCACATAATTCCTAACAAAGTTTTGACACAGATTCCCAATTCGGGCATTCAGAACATACAGCACGTTGCTGTAAGCAAGCACATTCTCATTCAAAGTTGCAAGTTACTATGTAGGAACAAGTTTGTATAGGTATTTCAAAGATGCCCAGAACTGAGCTAAACGTTGTATGTCTCCAACTCCTCGAAATAACTTCATGCCCCATCTCCCTTACTTCCAGCTAGTAAGGATCACATAATTCCTAACAAAGTTTTGACACAGATTCCCAATTCGGGCATTCAGAACATATAGCACGTTGCTGTAAGCAAGCACATTCTCATTCAAAGTTGCAAGTTACTATGTAGGAACAAGTTTGTATAGGTATTTCAAAGATGCCCAGAACTGAGCTAAACGTTGTATGTCTCCAACTCCTAGAAATAACTTCATGCCCCATCTCCCTTACTTCCAGCTAGTAAGGATCACATAATTCCTAACCAAGTTTTGACACAGATTCCCAATTCGGGCATTCAGAATATATAGCACGTTGCTGTAAGCAAGCACATTCTGATTCAAAGTTGCAAGTTACTATGTAGGAACAAGTTTGTATAGGTATTTCAAAGCTGCCCAGAACTGAGCTAAACTTGGTATGTCTCCAACTCCTAGAAATAACTTCATGCCCCAACTCCCTTACTTCCAGCTAGTAAGGATCACATAATTCCTAACAAAGTTTTGACACAGATTCCCATTCGGGCATTCAGAACATATAGCACGTTGCTGTAAGCAAGCACATTCTCATTCAAAGTTGCAAGTTACTATGTAGGAACAAGTTTGTATAGGTATTTCAAAGATGCCCAGAACTGAGCTAAACTTGGTATGTGTCCAACCTCTAGAAATAACTTCATGCCCCAACTCCCTTACTTCCAGCTAGTAAGGATCACATAATTCCTAACAAAGTTTTGACACAGATTCCCAATTCGGGCATTCAGAACATATAGCACGTTGCTGTAAGCAAGCACATTCTCATTCAAAGTTGCAAGTACTATGTAGGAACAAGTTTGTATAGGTATTTCAAAGATGCCCAGAACTGAGCTAAACTTGGAATGTCTCCAACTCCTAGAAATAACTTCATGCCCCATCTCACTTACTTCCAGCTAGTAAGGATCACATAATTCCTAACAAAGTTTTGACACAGATTCCCAATTCGGGCATTCAGAACATATAGCACGTTGCTGTAAGCAAGCACATTCTCATTCAAAGTTGCAAGTTACTATGTAGGAACAAGTTTGTATAGGTATTTCAAAGATGTCCAGAACTGAGCTAAACTTGGTATGTGTCCAACTCCTAGAAATACCTTCATACCCCATCTCACTTACTTCCAGCTAGTAAGGATCACATAATTCCTAACAAAATTTGACATAGATTCCAGATTCGGCCATTCAGAACATATAGCACGTTGCTGTAAGCAATCACATTCTCATTCAAAGTTGCAAGTTACTATGTAGGAACAAGTTTGTATAGGTATTTCAAAGATGCCCAGAACTGAGCTAAACTTGGTATGTGTCCAACTCCTAGAAATATCTTCATGCCCCATCTCCCTTACTTCCAGCTAGTAAGGATCACATAATTCCTAACAAAGTTTTGACACAGGTTCCCAATTAGGGCATTCAGAACATGTAGCACGTTGCTGTAAGCAAGCAAATTCAATTCAAAGTTGCAAGTTACTATGTAGGAACAAGTTTGTATAGGTATTTCAAAGATGCCCAGAACTGAGCTAAATGTTGTATGTCTCCAACTCCTGGAAATAACTTCATGCCCAATCTCCCTTACTTCCAGCTAGTAAGGATCACATAATTCCTAACAAAGTTTTGACACAGATTCCCAATTCGGGCATTCAGAACATGTAGCACGTTGCTGTAAGCAAGCACATTCTCATACAAAGTTGCTAGTTACTATGTAGGAACAAGTTTGTAAAGGTATTTCAAAGATGCCCAGAACTGAGCTAAACGTAGTATGTGTCCAATTCCTAGAAATAACTTCATGCCCCATCTCCCTTACTTCCAGCTAGTAAGGATCACATAATTCCTAACAAAGTTTTGACACAGATTCCCAATTCGGGCATTCAGAACATATAGCACGTTGCTGTAAGCAAGCACATTCTCATTGAAAGTTGCAAGTTACTATGTAGGAACAAGTTTGTATAGGTATTTCAAAGATGCCCAGAACTGTGCTAAACTTGGTATGTGTCCAACTCCTAGAAATACCTTCATACCCCAACTCCCTTACTTCCAGCTAGTAAGGATCACATAATTCCTAACAAATTTTGACACAGATTCCCAATTCGGGCATTCAGAACATATAGCACGTTGCTGTAAGCAAGCACATTCTCATTCAAAGTTGCAAGTTACTATGTAGGAACAAGTTTGTATAGGACTTTCAAAAATGCCCAGAACTGAGCTAAACTTGGTATGTGTCCAACCTCTAGAAATAACTTCATGCCCCAACTCCATTACTTCCAGCTAGCAAGGATCACATAATTCCTAACAATGATTTGACACAGATTCCCAATTCGGGCATTCAGAACATATAGCAAGTTGCTGTAAGCAAGCACATTCTCATTCAAAGTTGAAAGTTACTATGTAGGAACAAGTTTGTATAGGTATTTCAAAGATGCCCAGAACTGAGCTAAACGTTGTATGTCTCCAACTCCCAGAAATATCTTCATGCCCCATTTCACTTACTTCCAGCTAGTAAGGATCACATAATTCCTAACAAAGTTTTGACACAGATTCCCAATTCGGGCATTCAGAACATATAGCACGTTGCTGTAAGCAAGCACATTCTCATTCAAAGTTGCAAGATTCTATGTAGGAACAAGTGTGAATAGGACTTTCAAAGATGCCCAGAACTGAGCTATACGTTGTATGTCTCCAACTCCTAGAAATAACTTCATGCCCCATCTCCCTTACTTCCAGCTAGTAAGGATCACATAATTCCTAAAAGTGTTTTGACACAGATTCCCAATTCGGGCATTCAGAACCTATAGCACGTTGCTGTAAGCAAGCACATTCAATTCAAAGTTGCAAGTTACTATGTAGGAACATGTTTGTATAGGTATTTCAAAGATGCCCAGAATTGAGCTAAACTTGGTATGTCTCCAACTCCTAGAAATAACTTCATGCCCCATCTCCCTTACTTCCAGCTAGTAAGGATCACATAATTCCTAACAAAGTTTTGACACAGATTCCCAATTCGGGCATTCAGAATATATAGCACGTTGCTGTAAGCAAGCACATTCTGATTCAAAGTTGCAAGTTACTATGTAGGAACAAGTTTGTATAGGGATTTCAAAGATGCCCAGAACTGAGCTAAACTTGGTATGTCTCCAACTCCTAGAAATAACTTCATGCCCCAACTCACTTACTTCCAGCTAGTAAGGACCACATAATTCCTAACAAAGTTTTGACACAGATTCCCAATTCGGGCATTCAGAACATATAGCACGTTGCTGTAAGCAAGCACATTCTCATTCAAAGTTGCAAGTTACTATGTAGGAACAAGTTTGTATAGGTATTTCAAAGATGCCCAGAACTGAGCTAAACTTGGTATGTCTCCAACCTCTAGAAATAACTTCATGCCCCAACTCACTTACTTCCAGCTAGTAAGGATCACATAATTCCTAACAAAGTTTTGACACAGATTCCCAATTCGGGCATTCAGAACATATAGCACGTTGCTGTAAGCAAGCACATTCTCTTTCAAAGTTGCAAGTACTATGTAGGAACAAGTTTGTATAGGTATTTCAAAGAAGCCCAGAACTGAGCTAAACGTTGTATGTCTCCAACTCCTAGAAATAACTTCATGCCCCATCTCCCTTACTTCCAGCTAGTAAGGATCACATAATTCCTAACAAAGTTTTGACACAGATTCCCAATTCGGGCATTCAGAACATATAGCACGTTGCTGTAAGCAAGCACATTCTCATTCAAAGTTGCAAGTTACTATGTAGGAACAAGTTTGTATAGGTATTTCAAGGATGTCCAGAACTGAGCTAAACTTGGTATGTGTCCAACTCCTAGAAATACCTTCATACCCATTCTCACTTACTTCCAGCTAGTAAGGATCACATAATTCCTAACAAAATTTGACATAGATTCCCGATTCGGGCATTCAGAACATATAGCACGTTGCTGTAAGCAATCACATTCTCATTCAAAGTTGCAAGTTACTATGTAGGAACAAGTTTGTATAGGTATTTCAAAGATGCCCAGAACTGAGCTAAACTTGGTATGTGTCCAACTCCTAGAAATAACTTCATGCCCCATCTCCCTTACTTCCATCTAGTAAGGATCACATAATTCCTAACAAAGTTTTGACACAGATTCCCAATTCGGGCATTCAGAACATGTAGCACGTTGCTGTAAGCAAGCAAATTCAATTCAAAGTTGCAAGTTACTATGTAGGAACAAGTTTGTATAGGTATTTCAAAGATGCCCAGAACTGAGCTAAATGTTGTATGTCTCCAACTCCTGGAAATAACTTCATGCCCAATCTCCCTTACTTCCAGCTAGTAAGGATCACATAATTCCTAATAAAGTTTTGACACAGATTCCCAATTCGGGCATTCAGAACATGTAGCACGTTGCCGTAAGCAAGCACATTCTCATACAAAGTTGCAAGTTACTATGTAGGAACAAGTTTGTAAAGGTATTTCAAAGATGCCCACAACTGAGCTAAACGTTGTATGTCTCCAACTCCTAGAAATAACTTCATGTCAAATCACATTTACTTCCAGCTAGTAAGGATCACATAATTCCTAACAAAGTTTTGACACAGATTTCCAATTCGGGCATTCAGAACATATAGCACGTTGCTGTAAGCAAGCACATTCTCATTCAAATTTGCAAGTTACTATGTAGGAACAAGTTTGTATAGGTATTTCAAAGATGCCCAGAACTGAGCTAAACTTGGTATGTCTCCAACTCCTAGAAATAACTTCATGCCCCATCTCCCTTACTTCCAGCTAGTAAGGATCACATAATTCATAACAAAGTTTTGACACAGATTCCCAATTCGGGCATTCAGAACATATAGCACGTTGCTGTAAGCAAGCACATTCTCATTGAAAGTTGCAAGTTACTATGTAGGAACAAGTTTGTATAGGTATTTCAAAGATGCCCAGAACTGTGCTAAACTTGGTATGTGTCCAACTCCTAGAAATACCTTCATACCCCAACTCCCTTACTTCCAGCTAGTAAGGATCACATAATTCCTAACAAATTTTGACACAGATTCCCAATTCGGGCATTCAGAACATATAGCACGTTGATGTAAGCAAGCACATTGTCATTCAAAGTTGCAAGTTACTATGCAGGAACAAGTTTGTATAGGTATTTCAAAGATGCCCAGAACTGAGCTAAAATTGGTATGTCTTCAACTCCTAGAAATAACTTCATGCCCCATCTCCCTTACTTCCAGCTAGTAAGGATCACATAATTCCTAAAAGTGTTTTGACACAGATTCCCAATTCGGGCATTCAGAACATATAGCACGTTGCTGTAAGCAAGCACATTCTCATTCAAAGTTGCAAGTTACTATGTAGGAACAAGTTTGTATAGGACTTTCAAAAATGCCCAGAACTGAGCTAAACTTGGTATGTGTCCAACCTCTAGAAATAACTTCATGCCCCAACTCCATTACTTCCAGCTAGTAAGGATCACATAATTCCTAACAAAGTTTTGACACAGATTCCCAATTCGGACATTCAGAACATATAGCACGGTGCTGTAAGCAAGCACATTCTCATTCAAAGTTGCAAGTTTCTATGTAGGAACAAGTTTGTATAGGTCTTTCAAAGATGCCCAGAACTTAGCTAAACTTGGTATGTCTCCAACTCCTAGAAATAACTTCATGTCCCAACTCCCTTACTTCCAGCTTGTAAGGATCACATAATTCCTAACAAAGTTTTGACACAGATTCCCAATTCGGGCATTCAGAACATATAGCACATTGCTGTAAGCAAGCACATTCTCATTCAAAGATGCAAGTTACTATGTAGGAACAAGTTTGAATAGGACTTTCAAAGATTCCCAGAACTGAGCTAAACTTGGTATGTCTCCAACTCCTAGAAATAACTTCATGCCCCATCTCCCATACTTCCAGCTAGTAAGGATCACATAATTCCTAACAAAGTTTTGACACAGATTCCCAATTCGGGCATTCAGAACATATAGCACGTTGCTGTAAGCAAGCACATTCTCATTCAAAGTTGCAAGTTACTATGTAGGAACAAGTTTGTTTAGGTATTTCAGAGATGCCCAGAACTGAGCTAAACTTGGTATGTGTCCAACTCCTAGAAATAACTTCATGCCCCCTCTCCCTTACTTCCAGCTAGTAAGGATCACATAATTCCTAACAAAGTTTTGACACAGATTCCCAATTCGGGCATTCAGAACATATAGCACGTTGCTGTAAGCAAGCACATTCTCATTCAAAGTTGCAAGTTACTATGCAGGAACATGTTTGTATAGGTATTTCAAAGATGCCCAGAACTGAGCTAAACTTGGTATGTCTCCAACTCCTAGAAATAACTTCATGCCCCATCTCCCTTACTTCCAGATAGTAAGGATCACATAATTCCTAACAAAGTTTTGACACAGATTACCAATTCGGGCATTCAGAACATATAGCACGTTGCTGTAAGCAAGCACATTCTCATTCAAAGTTGCAAGTTACTATGTAGGAACAAGTTTGTATAGGTATTTCAAAGATGCCCAGAACTGTGCTAAACTTGGTATGTGTCCAACTCCTAGAAATACCTTCATGCCCCAACTCCCTTACTTCCAGCTAGTAAGGATCACATAATTCCTTACAAATTTTGACACAGATTCCCAATTCGGGCATTCAGAACATATAGCAAGTTGCTGTAAGCAAGCACATTCTCATTCAAAGTTGCAAGTTACTGTGTAGGAACAAGTTTATATAGGTATTTCAAAGATGCCCAGAAGTGAGCTAAACTTGGTATGTCTCCAACTCCTAGAAATAACTTCATGCCCCATCTCCCTTACTTCAGCTAGTAAGGATCACATCATTCCTAACAAAGTTTTGACACAGATTCCCAATTCGGGCATTCAGAACATATAGCACGTTGCTGTAAGTAAGCACATTCTCATTCAAAGTTGCAAGTTACTATGTAGGAACAAGTTTGTATAGGTATTTCAAAGATGCCCAGAACTGAGCTAAACTTGGTATGTCTCCAACTCCTAGAAATAACTTCATGCCCCAACTCCCTTACTTCCAGCTAGTAAGGATCACATAATTCCTAACAAAGTTTTGACACAGATTCACAATTCGGGCATTCAGAACATGTAGCACGTTGCTGTAAGCAAGCACATTCAATTCAAAGTTGCAAGTTACTATGTAGGAACAAGTTTGTATAGGTATTTCAAAGATGCCCAGAACTGAGCTAAACGTTGTATGTCTCCAACTCCTAGAAATAACTTCATGCCCCATCTCCCTTAATACCAGCTAGTAAGGATCACATAATTCCTAACAAAGTTTTGACACAGATTCCCAATTCGGGCATTCAGAACATATAGCACGTTGCTGTAAGCAAGCACATTCTCATTCAAAGTTGCAAGTTACTATGTAGGAACAAGTTTGTACAGGTATTTCAAAGATGCCCAGAACTGAGCTAAACTTGGTATGTGTCCAACTCCTCGAAATAACTTCATGCCCCAACTCCCTTACTTCAAGCTAGTAAGGATCACATAATTCCTAACAAAGTTTTGACACAGATTCCCAATTCGGACATTCAGAACATATAGCACGTTGCTGTAAGCAAGCACATTCTCATTCAAAGATGCAAGTTACTATGTAGGAACAAGTTTGTATAGGTATTTCAAAGATGCCCAGAACTGAGCTTAACTTGGTATGTCTCCAACTCCTAGACATAACTTCATGCCCCATCTCCCTTAAGTCCAGCTAGTAAGGATCACATAATTCCTAACAAAGATTTGACACAGATTCCCCATTCGGGCATTCAGAACATATAGCAAGTTGCTGTAAGCAAGCACATTCTCATTCAAAGTTGCAAGTTACTATGTAGGAACAAGTTTGTATAGGTATTTCAAAGATGCCCAGAACTGAGCTAAACTTTGTATGTCTCCAACTCCTAGAAATAACTTCATGCCCCATCTCACTTACTTCCAGCTAGTAAGGATCACATAATTTCTAACAAAGTTTTGACACAAATTCCCAATTCGGGCATTCAGAACATATAGCACGTTGCTGTAAGCAAGCACATTCTCATTCAAAATTGCAAGTTACTATGTAGGAACAAGCTTGTATAGGAATTTCAAAGATGCCCAGAACTGAGCTAAACGTTGTATGTCTCCAACTCCTAGAAATAACATCATGCGCAATCTCCCTTACTTCCAGCTAGTAAGGATCACATAATTCCTAACAAAGTTTTGACACAGATTCCCAATTCGGGCATTCAGAACATATAGCACGTTGTTGTAAGCAAGCACATTCTCATTCAAAGATGCAAGTTACTATGTAGGAGCAAGTTTGAATGGGACTTTCAAAGATGCCCATAACTGAGCTAAACTTGGTATGTCTCCAACTCCTAGAAATAACTTCATGCCCCATCTCCCTTACTTCCAGCTAGTAAGGATCACATAATTCCTAACAAAGTTTAGACACAGATTCCCAATTCGGGCATTCAGAACATATAGCACGTTGCTGTAAGCAAGCACATTCTCATTCAAAGATGCACGTTACTATGTAGGAACAAGTTTGTATAGGTATTTCAAAGATGCCCAGAACTGAGCTAAACTTGGTGTGTCTCCAACTCCTAGAAATAACTTCATGCCCCATCTCCCTTACTGCCAGCTAGTAAGGATCACATAATTCCTAACAAAGTTTTGACACAGATTCCCAATTCGCGCATTCAGAACATATAGCACGTTGCTGTAAGCAAGCACATTCTCATTCAAAGTTGCAAGTTACTATGTAGGAACAAGTTTGCATAGGAATTTCAAAGATGCCCAGAACTGAGCTAAACGTTGTATGTCTCCAACTCCTAGAAATAACTTCATGCCCAATCTCCCTTACTTCCAGCTAGTAAGGATCACATAATTCCTAACAAAGTTTTGACACAGATTCCCAATTCGGGCATTCAGAACATATAGCACGTTGATGTAAGCAAGCACATTCTCATTCAAAGTTGCAAGTTACTATGTAGGAACAAGTTTGTATAGGTATTTCAAAGATGCCCAGAACTGAGCTAAACTTGGTATGTCTCCAACTCCTAGAAATAACCTCATGCCCCATCTCCCTTACTTCCAGCTAGTAAGGATCACATAATTCCTAACAAAGTTTTGACACAGATTCCCAATTCGGGCATTCAGAACATGTAGCACGTTGCTGTAAGCAAGCACATTCAATTCAAAGTTGCAAGTTACAACGTAGTAACAAGTTTGTATAGGTATTTCAAAGATGCCCAGAATTGAGCTAAACTTGGTATGTCTCCAACTCCCAGAAATAACTTCATGCCCCATCTCCCTTACTTCCAGCTAGTAAGGATCACATAATTTCTAACAAAGTTTTGACACAGATTCCCAATTCGGGCACTCAGAACATATAGCACGTTGCTGTAAGCAAGTACATTCTCATTCAAAGTTGCAAGTTACTAAGTAGGAACAAGTTTGTAAAGGTATTTCAAAGATGCCCAGAACTGAGCTAAACGTTGTATGTCTCCAACTCCCAGAAATAACTTCATGCCCCATCACCCTTACTTCCAGCTAGTAAGGATCACATAATTCCTAACAAAGTTTTGACACAGATTCCCAATTCGGGCATTCAGAACATACAGCACGTTGCTGTAAGCAAGCACATTCTCATTCAAAGTTGCAAGTTACTATGTAGGAACAAGTTTGTATAGGTATTTCAAAGATGCCCAGAACTGAGCTAAACGTTGTATGTCTCCAACTCCTCGAAATAACTTCATGCCCCATCTCCCTTACTTCCAGCTAGTAAGGATCACATAATTCCTAACAAAGTTTTGACACAGATTCCCAATTCGGGCATTCAGAACATATAGCACGTTGCTGTAAGCAAGCACATTCTCATTCAAAGTTGCAAGTTACTATGTAGGAACAAGTTTGTATAGGTATTTCAAAGATGCCCAGAACTGAGCTAAACGTTGTATGTCTCCAACTCCTAGAAATAACTTCATGCCCCATCTCCCTTACTTCCAGCTAGTAAGGATCACATAATTCCTAACCAAGTTTTGACACAGATTCCCAATTCGGGCATTCAGAATATATAGCACGTTGCTGTAAGCAAGCACATTCTGATTCAAAGTTGCAAGTTACTATGTAGGAACAAGTTTGTATAGGTATTTCAAAGCTGCCCAGAACTGAGCTAAACTTGGTATGTCTCCAACTCCTAGAAATAACTTCATGCCCCAACTCCCTTACTTCCAGCTAGTAAGGATCACATAATTCCTAACAAAGTTTTGACACAGATTCCCATTCGGGCATTCAGAACATATAGCACGTTGCTGTAAGCAAGCACATTCTCATTCAAAGTTGCAAGTTACTATGTAGGAACAAGTTTGTATAGGTATTTCAAAGATGCCCAGAACTGAGCTAAACTTGGTATGTGTCCAACCTCTAGAAATAACTTCATGCCCCAACTCCCTTACTTCCAGCTAGTAAGGATCACATAATTCCTAACAAAGTTTTGACACAGATTCCCAATTCGGGCATTCAGAACATATAGCACGTTGCTGTAAGCAAGCACATTCTCATTCAAAGTTGCAAGTACTATGTAGGAACAAGTTTGTATAGGTATTTCAAAGATGCCCAGAACTGAGCTAAACTTGGTATGTCTCCAACTCCTAGAAATAACTTCATGCCCCATCTCACTTACTTCCAGCTAGTAAGGATCACATAATTCCTAACAAAGTTTTGACACAGATTCCCAATTCGGGCATTCAGAACATATAGCACGTTGCTGTAAGCAAGCACATTCTCATTCAAAGTTGCAAGTTACTATGTAGGAACAAGTTTGTATAGGTATTTCAAAGATGTCCAGAACTGAGCTAAACTTGGTATGTGTCCAACTCCTAGAAATACCTTCATACCCCATCTCACTTACTTCCAGCTAGTAAGGATCACATAATTCCTAAAAGTGTTTTGACACAGATTCCCAATTCGGGCATTCAGAACCTATAGCACGTTGCTGTAAGCAAGCACATTCAATTCAAAGTTGCAAGTTACTATGTAGGAACATGTTTGTATAGGTATTTCAAAGATGCCCAGAATTGAGCTAAACTTGGTATGTCTCCAACTCCTAGAAATAACTTCATGCCCCATCTCCCTTACTTCCAGCTAGTAAGGATCACATAATTCCTAACAAAGTTTTGACACAGATTCCCAATTCGGGCATTCAGAATATATAGCACGTTGCTGTAAGCAAGCACATTCTGATTCAAAGTTGCAAGTTACTATGTAGGAACAAGTTTGTATAGGGATTTCAAAGATGCCCAGAACTGAGCTAAACTTGGTATGTCTCCAACTCCTAGAAATAACTTCATGCCCCAACTCACTTACTTCCAGCTAGTAAGGACCACATAATTCCTAACAAAGTTTTGACACAGATTCCCAATTCGGGCATTCAGAACATATAGCACGTTGCTGTAAGCAAGCACATTCTCATTCAAAGTTGCAAGTTACTATGTAGGAACAAGTTTGTATAGGTATTTCAAAGATGCCCAGAACTGAGCTAAACTTGGTATGTCTCCAACCTCTAGAAATAACTTCATGCCCCAACTCACTTACTTCCAGCTAGTAAGGATCACATAATTCCTAACAAAGTTTTGACACAGATTCCCAATTCGGGCATTCAGAACATATAGCACGTTGCTGTAAGCAAGCACATTCTCTTTCAAAGTTGCAAGTACTATGTAGGAACAAGTTTGTATAGGTATTTCAAAGAAGCCCAGAACTGAGCTAAACGTTGTATGTCTCCAACTCCTAGAAATAACTTCATGCCCCATCTCCCTTACTTCCAGCTAGTAAGGATCACATAATTCCTAACAAAGTTTTGACACAGATTCCCAATTCGGGCATTCAGAACATATAGCACGTTGCTGTAAGCAAGCACATTCTCATTCAAAGTTGCAAGTTACTATGTAGGAACAAGTTTGTATAGGTATTTCAAGGATGTCCAGAACTGAGCTAAACTTGGTATGTGTCCAACTCCTAGAAATACCTTCATACCCATTCTCACTTACTTCCAGCTAGTAAGGATCACATAATTCCTAACAAAATTTGACATAGATTCCCGATTCGGGCATTCAGAACATATAGCACGTTGCTGTAAGCAATCACATTCTCATTCAAAGTTGCAAGTTACTATGTAGGAACAAGTTTGTATAGGTATTTCAAAGATGCCCAGAACTGAGCTAAACTTGGTATGTGTCCAACTCCTAGAAATAACTTCATGCCCCATCTCCCTTACTTCCATCTAGTAAGGATCACATATTTCCTAACAAAGTTTTGACACAGATTCCCAATTCGGGCATTCAGAACATGTAGCACGTTGCTGTAAGCAAGCAAATTCAATTCAAAGTTGCAAGTTACTATGTAGGAACCAGTTTGTATAGGTATTTCAAAGATGCCCAGAACTGAGCTAAATGTTGTATGTCTCCAACTCCTGGAAATAACTTCATGCCCAATCTCCCTTACTTCCAGCTAGTAAGGATCACATAATTCCTAACAAAGTTTTGACACAGATTCCCAATTCGGGCATTCAGAACATGTAGCACGTTGCCGTAAGCAAGCACATTCTCATACAAAGTTGCAAGTTACTATGTAGGAACAAGTTTGTAAAGGTATTTCAAAGATGCCCACAACTGAGCTAAACGTTGTATGTCTCCAACTCCTAGAAATAACTTCATGTCAAATCACATTTACTTCCAGCTAGTAAGGATCACATAATTCCTAACAAAGTTTTGACACAGATTTCCAATTCGGGCATTCAGAACATATAGCACGTTGCTGTAAGCAAGCACATTCTCATTCAAATTTGCAAGTTACTATGTAGGAACTAGTTTGTATAGGTATTTCAAAGATGCCCAGAACTGAGCTAAACTTGGTATGTCTCCAACTCCTAGAAATAACTTCATGCCCCATCTCCCTTACTTCCAGCTAGTAAGGATCACATAATTCATAACAAAGTTTTGACACAGATTCCCAATTCGGGCATTCAGAACATATAGCACGTTGCTGTAAGCAAGCACATTCTCATTGAAAGTTGCAAGTTACTATGTAGGAACAAGTTTGTATAGGTATTTCAAAGATGCCCAGAACTGTGCTAAACTTGGTATGTGTCCAACTCCTAGAAATACCTTCATACCCCAACTCCCTTACTTCCAGCTAGTAAGGATCACATAATTCCTAACAAATTTTGACACAGATTCCCAATTCGGGCATTCAGAACATATAGCACGTTGATGTAAGCAAGCACATTGTCATTCAAAGTTGCAAGTTACTATGCAGGAACAAGTTTGTATAGGTATTTCAAAGATGCCCAGAACTGAGCTAAAATTGGTATGTCTTCAACTCCTAGAAATAACTTCATGCCCCATCTCCCTTACTTCCAGCTAGTAAGGATCACATAATTCCTAAAAGTGTTTTGACACAGATTCCCAATTCGGGCATTCAGAACATATAGCACGTTGCTGTAAGCAAGCACATTCTCATTCAAAGTTGCAAGTTACTATGTAGGAACAAGTTTGTATAGGACTTTCAAAAATGCCCAGAACTGAGCTAAACTTGGTATGTGTCCAACCTCTAGAAATAACTTCATGCCCCAACTCCATTACTTCCAGCTAGTAAGGATCACATAATTCCTAACAAAGTTTTGACACAGATTCCCAATTCGGACATTCAGAACATATAGCACGGTGCTGTAAGCAAGCACATTCTCATTCAAAGTTGCAAGTTTCTATGTAGGAACAAGTTTGTATAGGTCTTTCAAAGATGCCCAGAACTTAGCTAAACTTGGTATGTCTCCAACTCCTAGAAATAACTTCATGTCCCAACTCCCTTACTTCCAGCTTGTAAGGATCACATAATTCCTAACAAAGTTTTGACACAGATTCCCAATTCGGGCATTCAGAACATATAGCACATTGCTGTAAGCAAGCACATTCTCATTCAAAGATGCAAGTTACTATGTAGGAACAAGTTTGAATAGGACTTTCAAAGATTCCCAGAACTGAGCTAAACTTGGTATGTCTCCAACTCCTAGAAATAACTTCATGCCCCATCTCCCATACTTCCAGCTAGTAAGGATCACATAATTCCTAACAAAGTTTTGACACAGATTCCCAATTCGGGCATTCAGAACATATAGCACGTTGCTGTAAGCAAGCAAATTCTCATTCAAAGTTGCAAGTTACTATGTAGGAACAAGTTTGTTTAGGTATTTCAGAGATGCCCAGAACTGAGCTAAACTTGGTATGTGTCCAACTCCTAGAAATAACTTCATGCCCCCTCTCCCTTACTTCCAGCTAGTAAGGATCACATAATTCCTAACAAAGTTTTGACACAGATTCCCAATTCGGGCATTCAGAACATATAGCACGTTGCTGTAAGCAAGCACATTCTCATTCAAAGTTGCAAGTTACTATGCAGGAACATGTTTGTATAGGTATTTCAAAGATGCCCAGAACTGAGCTAAACTTGGTATGTCTCCAACTCCTAGAAATAACTTCATGCCCCATCTCCCTTACTTCCAGATAGTAAGGATCACATAATTCCTAACAAAGTTTTGACACAGATTACCAATTCGGGCATTCAGAACATATAGCACGTTGCTGTAAGCAAGCACATTCTCATTCAAAGTTGCAAGTTACTATGTAGGAACAAGTTTGTATAGGTATTTCAAAGATGCCCAGAACTGTGCTAAACTTGGTATGTGTCCAACTCCTAGAAATACCTTCATGCCCCAACTCCCTTACTTCCAGCTAGTAAGGATCACATAATTCCTTACAAATTTTGACACAGATTCCCAATTCGGGCATTCAGAACATATAGCAAGTTGCTGTAAGCAAGCACATTCTCATTCAAAGTTGCAAGTTACTGTGTAGGAACAAGTTTATATAGGTATTTCAAAGATGCCCAGAAGTGAGCTAAACTTGGTATGTCTCCAACTCCTAGAAATAACTTCATGCCCCATCTCCCTTACTTCAGCTAGTAAGGATCACATCATTCCTAACAAAGTTTTGACACAGATTCCCAATTCGGGCATTCAGAACATATAGCACGTTGCTGTAAGTAAGCACATTCTCATTCAAAGTTGCAAGTTACTATGTAGGAACAAGTTTGTATAGGTATTTCAAAGATGCCCAGAACTGAGCTAAACTTGGTATGTCTCCAACTCCTAGAAATAACTTCATGCCCCATCTCCCTTACTTCAGCTAGTAAGGATCACATCATTCCTAACAAAGTTTTGACACAGATTCCCAATTCGGGCATTCAGAAGATATAGCACGTTGCTGTAAGTAAGCACATTCTCATTCAAAGTTGCAAGTTACTATGTAGGAACAAGTTTGTATAGGACTTTCAAAAATGCCCAGAACTGAGCTAAACTTGGTATGTGTCCAACCTCTAGAAAAAACTTCATGCCCCAACTCCATTACTTCCAGCTAGTAAGGATCACATAATTCCTAACAAAGTTTTGACACAGATTCCCAATTCGGACATTCAGAACATATAGCACGGTGCTGTAAGCAAGCACATTCTCATTCAAAGTTGCAAGTTTCTATGTAGGAACAAGTTTGTATAGGTCTTTCAAAGATGCCCAGAACTTAGCTAAACTTGGTATGTCTCCAACTCCTAGAAATAACTTCATGTCCCAACTCCCTTACTTCCAGCTTGTAAGGATCACATAATTCCTAACAAAGTTTTGACACAGATTCCCAATTCGGGCATTCAGAACATATAGCACATTGCTGTAAGCAAGCACATTCTCATTCAAAGATGCAAGTTACTATGTAGGAACAAGTTTGAATAGGACTTTCAAAGATTCCCAGAACTGAGCTAAACTTGGTATGTCTCCAACTCCTAGAAATAACTTCATGCCCCATCTCCCATACTTCCAGCTAGTAAGGATCACATAATTCCTAACAAAGTTTTGACACAGATTCCCAATTCGGGCATTCAGAACATATAGCACGTTGCTGTAAGCAAGCACATTCTCATTCAAAGTTGCAAGTTACTATGTAGGAACAAGTTTGTTTAGGTATTTCAGAGATGCCCAGAACTGAGCTAAACTTGGTATGTGTCCAACTCCTAGAAATAACTTCATGCCCCCTCTCCCTTACTTCCAGCTAGTAAGGATCACATAATTCCTAACAAAGTTTTGACACAGATTCCCAATTCGGGCATTCAGAACATATAGCACGTTGCTGTAAGCAAGCACATTCTCATTCAAAGTTGCAAGTTACTATGCAGGAACATGTTTGTATAGGTATTTCAAAGATGCCCAGAACTGAGCTAAACTTGGTATGTCTCCAACTCCTAGAAATAACTTCATGCCCCATCTCCCTTACTTCCAGATAGTAAGGATCACATAATTCCTAACAAAGTTTTGACACAGATTACCAATTCGGGCATTCAGAACATATAGCACGTTGCTGTAAGCAAGCACATTCTCATTCAAAGTTGCAAGTTACTATGTAGGAACAAGTTTGTATAGGTATTTCAAAGATGCCCAGAACTGTGCTAAACTTGGTATGTGTCCAACTCCTAGAAATACCTTCATGCCCCAACTCCCTTACTTCCAGCTAGTAAGGATCACATAATTCCTTACAAATTTTGACACAGATTCCCAATTCGGGCATTCAGAACATATAGCAAGTTGCTGTAAGCAAGCACATTCTCATTCAAAGTTGCAAGTTACTGTGTAGGAACAAGTTTATATAGGTATTTCAAAGATGCCCAGAAGTGAGCTAAACTTGGTATGTCTCCAACTCCTAGAAATAACTTCATGCCCCATCTCCCTTACTTCAGCTAGTAAGGATCACATCATTCCTAACAAAGTTTTGACACAGATTCCCAATTCGGGCATTCAGAACATATAGCACGTTGCTGTAAGTAAGCACATTCTCATTCAAAGTTGCAAGTTACTATGTAGGAACAAGTTTGTATAGGTATTTCAAAGATGCCCAGAACTGAGCTAAACTTGGTATGTCTCCAACTCCTAGAAATAACTTCATGCCCCAACTCCCTTACTTCCAGCTAGTAAGGATCACATAATTCCTAACAATGTTTTGACACAGATTCACAATTCGGGCATTCAGAACATGTAGCACGTTGCTGTAAGCAAGCACATTCAATTCAAAGTTGCAAGTTACTATGTAGGAACAAGTTTGTATAGGTATTTCAAAGATGCCCAGAACTGAGCTAAACGTTGTATGTCTCCAACTCCTAGAAATAACTTCATGCCCCATCTCCCTTAATACCAGCTAGTAAGGATCACATAATTCCTAACAAAGTTTTGACACAGATTCCCAATTCGGGCATTCAGAACATATAGCACGTTGCTGTAAGCAAGCACATTCTCATTCAAAGTTGCAAGTTACTATGTAGGAACAAGTTTGTACAGGTATTTCAAAGATGCCCAGAACTGAGCTAAACTTGGTATGTGTCCAACTCCTCGAAATAACTTCATGCCCCAACTCCCTTACTTCAAGCTAGTAAGGATCACATAATTCCTAACAAAGTTTTGACACAGATTCCCAATTCGGACATTCAGAACATATAGCACGTTGCTGTAAGCAAGCACATTCTCATTCAAAGATGCAAGTTACTATGTAGGAACAAGTTTGTATAGGTATTTCAAAGATGCCCAGAACTGAGCTTATCTTGGTATGTCTCCAACTCCTAGACATAACTTCATGCCCCATCTCCCTTAAGTCCAGCTAGTAAGGATCACATAATTCCTAACAAAGATTTGACACAGATTCCCCATTCGGGCATTCAGAACATATAGCAAGTTGCTGTAAGCAAGCACATTCTCATTCAAAGTTGCAAGTTACTATGTAGGAACAAGTTTGTATAGGTATTTCAAAGATGCCCAGAACTGAGCTAAACTTTGTATGTCTCCAACTCCTAGAAATAACTTCATGCCCCATCTCACTTACTTCCAGCTAGTAAGGATCACATAATTTCTAACAAAGTTTTGACACAAATTCCCAATTCGGGCATTCAGAACATATAGCACGTTGCTGTAAGCAAGCACATTCTCATTCAAAATTGCAAGTTACTATGTAGGAACAAGCTTGTATAGGAATTTCAAAGATGCCCAGAACTGAGCTAAACGTTGTATGTCTCCAACTCCAAGAAATAACATCATGCGCAATCTCCCTTACTTCCAGCTAGTAAGGATCACATAATTCCTAACAAAGTTTTGACACAGATTCCCAATTCGGGCATTCAGAACATATAGCACGTTGTTGTAAGCAAGCACATTCTCATTCAAAGATGCAAGTTACTATGTAGGAGCAAGTTTGAATGGGACTTTCAAAGATGCCCATAACTGAGCTAAACTTGGTATGTCTCCAACTCCTAGAAATAACTTCATGCCCCATCTCCCTTACTCCCAGCTAGTAAGGATCACATAATTCCTAACAAAGTTTAGACACAGATTCCCAATTCGGGCATTCAGAACATATAGCACGTTGCTGTAAGCAAGCACATTCTCATTCAAAGATGCACGTTACTATGTAGGAACAAGTTTGTATAGGTATTTCAAAGATGCCCAGAACTGAGCTAAACTTGGTGTGTCTCCAACTCCTAGAAATAACTTCATGCCCCATCTCCCTTACTGCCAGCTAGTAAGGATCACATAATTCCTAACAAAGCTTGGACACAGATTCCCAATTCGGGCATTCAGAACATATAGCACGTTGCTGTAAGCAAGCACATTCTGATTCAAAGTTGCAAGTTACTATGTAGGAGCAAGTTTGAATGGGACTTTCAAAGATGCCCATAACTGAGCTAAACTTGGTATGTCTCCAACTCCTAGAAATAACTTCATGCCCCATCTCCCTTACTTCCAGCTAGTAAGGATCACAAAATTCCTAACAAATTTTGACACAGATTCCCAATTCTGGCATTCAGAACATATAGCACGTTGATGTAAGCAAGCACATTATCATTCAAAGTTGCAAGTTACTATGTAGGAACAAGTTTGTATAGGTATTTCAAAGATGAGCAGAACTGAGCTAAACTTGGTATGTCTCCAACTCCTAGAAATAACTTCTTGCCCCATCTCCCTTACTTCCAGCTAGTAAGGATCACATAATTCCTAACAAAGTTGTGACACAGATTCCCATTTTGGGCATTCAGAACATGTAGCACGTTGCTGTAAGCAAGCACATTCAATTCAAAGTTGCAAGTTACTATGTAGGAACAAGTTTGTATAGGTATTTCAAAGATGCCCAGAACTGAGCTAAACTTGGTATGTCTCCAACTCCTAGAAATAACTTCATGCCCCAACTCCCTTACTTCCAGCTAGTAAGGATCACATAATTCCTAACAAAGTTTTGACACAGATTCCCAGTTCGGGCATTCTGAACATATAGCACGTTGATGTAAGCAAGCACATTGTCATTCAAAGTTGCAAGTTACTATGTAGGAACAAGTTTGTATAGGTATTTCAATGATGCCCAGAACTGAGCTAAACTTGGTATGTCTCCAACTCCTAGAAATAACTTCATGCCCCATCTCCCTTACTTCCAGCTAGTAAGGATCTCATAATTCCTAAAAGTGTTTTGACACAGATTCCCAATTCGGGCATTCAGAACATATAGCACGTTGCTGTAAGCACACACATTCTCATTCAAAGTTGCAAGATACTATGTAGGAACAAGTTTGTATAGGACTTTCAAAGATACCCAGAACTGAGCTAAACTTGGTATGTGTCCAACTCCTAGAAATATCTTCATGCCCCAACTCCCTTACTTCCAGCTAGTAAGGATCACATAATTCCTAAAAGTGTTTTGACACAGATTCCCAATTCGGGCATTCAGAACATATAGCACGTTGCTGTAAGTAAGCACATTCTCATTCAAAGATGCAAGTTACTATGTAGGAACAAGTTTGAATAGGACTTTCAAAGATGCCCAGAACTGAGCTAAACTTGGTATGTCTCCAACTCCTAGAAATAACTTCACGCGCCATCTCCCATACTACCAGCTAGTAAGGATCACAAATTTCCTAACAAAGTTTTGACACAGATTACCAATTCGGGCATTCAGAACATATAGCACGTTGCTGTAAGCTAGCACATTCTCATTTAAATTTGCAAGTTACTATGTAGGAACAAGTTTGTATAGGTCTTTCAAAGATGCCCAGAACTGAGCTAAACTTGGTATGTCTCCAACTCCTAGAAATAACTACATGCCTCATCACCCTTACTTCCAGCTAGTAAGGATCACATAATTCCTAACAAATTTTGACACAGATTCCCAATTCGGGCATTCAGAACATATAACACGTTGCTGTAAGCAAGCACATTCTCATTCAAAGTGGCAAGTTAATATGTAGGAACAAGTTTGTATAGGTATTTCAAAGATGCCCAGAACTGAGCTAAACTTGGTATGTGTCCAAATCCTAGAAATAATTTCATACCCCATCTCCCTTACTTCCAGCTAGTAAGGATCACATAATTCCTAAAAAAGTTTTGACACAGATTCCCAATTCGGGCATTCAGAACATGTAGCACGTTGCTGTAAGCAAGCACATTCTCATTCAAAGTTGCAAGTTACTATGTAGGAACAAGTGTGTAAAGGTATTTCAAAGATGCCCAGAACTGAGCTAAACGTTGTATGTCTCCAACTCCTAGAAATAACTTCATGCCCCATCTGCCCTTACTTCCAGATAGTAAGGATCACATAATTCCTAACAAATTTTTGACACAGATTCCCAATTCGGGCATTCAGAACATGTAGCACGTTGCTGTAAGCAAGCACATTCTCATTCAAAGTTGCAAGTTACTGTGTAGGAACAAGTTTGTATAGGTATTTCAAAGATGCCCAGAACTGAGCTAAACGTTGTATGTCTCCAACTCCTTTAAATAACTTCATGCCCCATCTCCCTTACTTCCGTCTAGTAAGGATCACGTAATTCCTAACAAAGTTTTGACACAGATTCCCAATTCGGGCATTGAGAACATATAGCACGTTGCTGTAAGCAAGAACATTCTCATTCAAAGTTGCAAGTTACTATGTAGGAACAAGTTTGTATGGGCATTTCAAAGATGCCCAGAACTGTGCTAAACTTGGTATGTCTCCAACTCCTAGAAATACCTTCATGCCCCAACTCCCTTACTTCCAGCTAGTAAGGATCACATAATTCCTAACAAAGTTTTGACACAGATTCCCAATTCGGGCATTCAGAACATATAGCACGTTGTTGTAAGCCAGCACATTCTCATTCAACGTTGCAAGTTAATATGTAGGAGCAAGTTTGTATAGGTATTTCAAAGATGCCCAGAACTGAGCTAAACTTGGTATGTCTCAAACTCCTAGAAATAACTTCATGCCCCAACTCCCTTACTTCCAGCTAGTAAGGATCACATAATTCCTAACAAAGTTTTGACACAGATTCCCAATTCGGGCATTCAGAACATGTAGCACGTTGCTGTAAGCAAGCACATTCTCATTCAAAGTTGCAAGTTACTATGTAGGAACAAGTTTGTAAAGGTGTTTGAAAGATGCCCAGAACTGAGCTAAACGTTGTATGTCTCCAACTCCTTGGAATAACTTCATGCCCCATCTCCCTTACTTCCAGCTAGTAAGGATCACATAATTCCTAATAAAGTTTTGACACAGATTCCCAATTCGGGCATTCAGAACATATAGCACGTTGATGTAAGCAAGCACATTGTCATTCAAAGTTGCAAGTTACTATGTAGGTACAAGTTTGTATAGGTATTTCAAAGATGCCCATAACTGAGCTAAACTTGGTATGTGTCCAATTCCTAGAAATAATTTCATGCCCCATCTCCCTTACTTCCAGCTAGTAAGGATCTCATAATTCCTAACAAAGTTTTGACACAGATTCCCAATTCGGACATTCAGAACATATAGCACGTTGCTGTAAGCAAGCACATTCTCATTCAAAGTTGCAAGATACTATGTAGGAACAAGTTTGAATAGGACTTTAAAAGATGCCCAGAACTGAGCTAAACGTTGTATGTCTCCAATTCCTAGAAATAACTTCATGACCCATCTCCCTTACTTCCATCTAGTAAGGATCACATAATTTCTAACAAAGTTTTGACACAGATTCCCAATTCGGGCATTCAGAACATGTAGCACGTTGCTGTAAGCAAGCACATTCTCATTCAAAGTTGCAAGTTACTATGTAGGAACAAGTTTGTAAAGGTATTTCAAAGATGCCCAGAACTGAGCTAAACTTGGTATGTGTGCAACCTCTAGAAATAACTTCATGCCCCAACTCCTTTACTTCCAGCTAGTAAGGATCACATAATTTCTAACAAAATTTTGACAGAGATTCCCAATTCGGGCATTCAGAACATATAGCACGTTGCTGTAAGCAAGCACATTCTCATTCAAAGATGCAAGTTACTATGTAGGAACAAGTTTGAATAAGACTTTCAAAGATG
The DNA here is from genome assembly GCF_020826845.1 of Diceros bicornis minor. Classification (NCBI taxonomy): domain Eukaryota; kingdom Metazoa; phylum Chordata; class Mammalia; order Perissodactyla; family Rhinocerotidae; genus Diceros; species Diceros bicornis. Next base: position 1,448,895 of record NW_026691718.1, read on the forward strand.
CCCAGAACTGAGCTAAACTTGGTATGTCTCCAACTCCTAGAAATAACTTCATGCCCCATCTCCCTTACTTCCAGCTAGTAAGGATCACATCATTCCTAGCAAAGATTTGACACAGATTTCCAATTCAGGCATTCAGAACATATAGCACGTTGATGTAAGCAAGCACATTCTCATTCAAAGTTGCAAGTTACTATGTAGGAACAAGTTTGTATAGGTATTACAAAGATGCCCAGAACTGAGCTAAACTTGGTATGTCTCCAACTCCTAGAAATAACTTGATGCCCCATCTCCCTTACTTCCAGCTAGTAAGGATCACATAATTCCTAACAAAATTTTGTCACAGATTCCCAATTCGGGCATTCAGAACATATAGCACGTTGCTGTAAGCAAGCACATTCTCATTCAAAGATGCAAGTTACTATGTAGGAACAAGTTTGAATAGGACTTTCAAAGATGCCCAGAACTGAGCTAAACTTGGTATGTCTCCAACTCCTAGAAATAACTTCATGCCCCATCTCCCTTACTTCCAGCTAGTAAGGATCACATAATTCCTAACAAAGTTTTGACACAGATTCCCAATTCGGGCATTCAGAACATGTAGCACGTTGCTGTAAGCAAGCACATTCTCATTCAAAGTTGCAAGTTACTATGTAGGAACAAGTTTGTATAGGTATTTCAATGATGCCTAGAACTGAGCTAAACTTGGTATGTCTCCAACTCCTAGAAATAACTTCATGCCCCATCTCCCTTACTTCCGTCTAGTAAGGATCACATAATTCCTAACAAAGATTTGACACAGATTCCCAATTCGGGCATTCAGAACATATAGCACGTTGCTGTAAGCAAGAACATTCTCATTCAAAGTTGCAAGTTACTATGTAGGAACAAGTTTGTATGGGTATTTCAAAGATGCCCAGAACTGTGCTAAACTTGGTATGTCTCCAACTCCTAGAAATACCTTCATGCCTCAACTCCCTTACTTCCAGCTAGTAAGGATCACATAATTCCTAACAAAGTTTTGACACAGATTCCCAATTCGGGCATTCAGATCATATAGCACGATGTTGTAAGCAAGCACATTCTCATTCAAAGTTGCAAGTTAATATGTAGGAGCAAGTTTGTATAGGTATTTCAAAGATGCCCAGAACTGAGCTAAACTTGGTATGTCTCAAACTCCTAGAAATAACTTCATGCCCCAACTCCCTTACTTCCAGCTAGTAAGGATCACATAATTCCTAACAAAGTTTTGACACAGATTCCCAATTCGGGCATTCAGAACATATAGCACGTTGCTGTAAGCAAGCACATTCTCATTCAAAGTTGCAAGTTACTATGTAGGAACAAGTTTGTAAAGGTATTTCAAAGATGCCCAGAACTGAGCTAAAAGTTGTATGTCTCCAACTCCTTGAAATAACTTCATGCCCAATCTCCCTTACTTCCAGCTAGTAAGGATCACATAATTCCTAACAAAGTTTTGACACAGATTCCCAATTCGGGCATTCAGAACATATAGCACGTTGATGTAAGCAAGCACATTGTCATTCAAAGTTGCAAGTTTCTATGTAGGAACAAGTTTGTATAGGTATTTCAAAGATGCCCAGAACTGAGCTAAACTTGGTATGTGTCAAATTCCTAGAAATAATTTCATGCCCCATCTCCCTTACTTCCAGCTAGTAAGGATCTCATAATTCCTAACAAAGTTTTGACACAGATTCCCAATTCGGGCATTCAGAACATATAGCACGTTGCTGTAAGCAAGCACATTCTCATTCAAAGTTGCAAGATACTATGTAGGAACAAGTTTGAATAGGACTTTAAATGATGCCCAGAACTGAGCTAAACGTTGTATGTCTCCAACTCCTAGAAATAACTTCATGCCCCATCTCCCTTACTTCCATCTAGTAAGGATCACATAATTTCTAACAAAGTTTTGACACAGATTCCCAATTCGGGCATTCAGAACATGTAGCACGTTGCTGTAAGCAAGCACATTCTCATTCAAAGTTGCAAGTTACTATGTAGGAACAAGTTTGTAAAGGTATTTCAAAGATGCCCAGAACTGAGCTAAACTTGGTATGTGTGCAACCTCTAGAAATAACTTCATGCCCCAACTCCTTTACTTCCAGCTAGTAAGGATCACATAATTTCTAACAAAATTTTGACACAGATTCCCAATTCGGGCATTCAGAACATATAGCACGTTGCTGTAAGCAAGCACATTCTCATTCAAAGATGCAAGTTACTATGTAGGAACAAGTTTGAATAAGACTTTCAAAGATGCCCAGAACTGAGCTAAACTTGGTATGTCTCCAACTCCTAGAAATAACTTCATGCCCCATCTCCCTTACTTCCAGCTAGTAAGGATCACATCATTCCTAACAAAGATTTGACACAGATTCCCAATTCGGGCATTCAGAACATATAGCACGTTGATGTAAGCAAGCACATTCTCATTCAAAGTTGCAAGTTACTATGTAGGAACAAGTTTGTATAGGTATTTCAAAGATGCCCAGAACTGAGCTAAACTTGGTATGTCTCCAACTCCTAGTAATAACTTCATGCCCCATCTCCCTTACTTCCAGCTAGTAAGGATCACATAATTCCTAACAAAGTTTTGACACAGATTCCCAATTCGGGCATTCAGAACATGTAGCACGTTGCTGTAAGCAAGGACATTCAATTCAAAGTTGCAAGTTACTATGTAGGAACAAGTTTGTATAGGTATTTAAAGATGCCCAGAACTGAGCTAAACGTTGTATGTCTCCAATTCCTAGAAATAACTTCATGCACCATCTCCCTTACTTCCAGCTAGTAAGGATCACATAATTCCTACCAAAGTTTTGACACAGATTCCCAATTCGGGCATTCAGAACATATAACACGTTGCTGTAAGCAAGCACATTCTCATTCAAAGTTGCAAGTTACTATGTAGGAACAAGTTTGAATAGGACTTTCAAAGATGCCCAGAACTGAGCTAAACTTGGTATGTGTCCAACTCCTAGAAATAACTTCATGCCCCAACTCCCTTACTTCCAGCTAGTAAGGATCACATAATTCCTAACAAAATTTTGACACAGATTCCAAATTCGGGCATTCAGAACATATAGCACGTTGCTGTAAGCAAGCACATTCTCATTCAAAGTTGCAAGTTACTATGTAGGAACAAGTTTGTAAAGGTATTTCAAAGATGCCCAGAACTGAGCTAAACTTGGTATGTGTGCAACCTCTAGAAATAACTTCATGCCCCAACTCCTTTACTTCCAGCTAGTAAGGATCACATAATTTCTAACAAAATTTTGACACAGATTCCCAATTCGGGCATTCACAACATATAGCACGTTGCTGTAAGCAAGCACCTTCTCATTCAAAGATGCAAGTTACTATGTAGGAACAAGTTTGAATAAGACTTTCAAAGATGCCCAGAACTGAGCTAAACTTGGTATGTCTCCAACTCATAGAAATAACTTCATGCCCCATCTCCCTTACTTCCAGCTAGTAAGGATCACATCATTCCTAACAAAGATTTGACACAGATTCCCAATTCGGGCATTCAGAACATATAGCACGTTGATGTAAGCAAGCACATTCTCATTCAAAGTTGCAAGTTACTATGTAGGAACAAGTTTGTATAGGTATTTCAAAGATGCCCAGAACTGAGCTAAACTTGGTATGTCTCCAACTCCTAGAAATAACTTCATGCCCCATCTCCCTTACTTCCAGCTAGTAAGGATCACATAATTACTAACAAAGTATTGACACAGATTCCCAATTCGGGCATTCAGAACATGTAGCACGTTGATGTAAGCAAGGACATTCAATTCAAAGTTGCAAGTTACTATGTAGGAACAAGTTTGTATAGGTATTTAAAGATGCCCAGAACTGAGCTAAACATTGTATGTCTCCAACTCCTAGAAATAACTTCATGCCCCATCTCCCTTACTTCCATCTAGTAAGGATCACATAATTCCTACCAAAGTTTTGACACAGATTCCCAATTCGGGCATTCAGAACATATAGCACGTTGCTGTAAGCAAGCACATTCTCATTCAAAGTTGCAAGTTACTATGTAGGAACAAGTTTGAATAGGACTTTCAAAGATGCCCAGAACTGAGCTAAACTTGGTATGTGTCCAACTCCAAGAAATGACTTCATGCCCCATCTCCCATACTTCCAGCTAGTAAGGATCACATAATTCCTAACAAAGTTTTGACACAGATTCCCAATTCGGGCATTCAGAACATATAGCACGTTGCTGTAAGCAAGCACATTCTCATTCAAAGTTGCAAGTTACTATGTAGGGTCAAGTTTGTATAGGTATTTCAAAGATGCCCAGAACTGAGCTAAACTTGGTATGTGTCCAACTCCTAGAAATAACTTCATGCCCCAATTCCCTTACTTCCAGCTAGTAAGGATCACATAATTCCTAACAAAGTTTTGACACAGATTCCCAATTCGGGCATTCAGAACATATAGCACGTTGCTGTAAGCAAGAACATTCTCATTCAAACTTGCAAGTTACTATGTAGGAACAAGTTTGTATAGGTATTTCAAAGATGCCCAGAACTGTGCTAAACTTGGTATGTGTCCAACTCCTAGAAATACCTTCATGTCGCAACTCCCTTACTTCCAGCTAGTAAGGATCACATAATTCCTACCAAAGTTTTGACACAGATTCCCAATTCGGGCATTCAGAACATATAGCACGTTGCTGTAAGCAAGCACATTCTCATTCAAAGTTGCAAGTTACTATGTAGGAACAAGTTTGTATAGGTATTTCAAAGTTGCCCAGAACTGAGCTAAACTTGGTATGTCTCCAACTCCTAGAAATAACTTCATGCCCCATCTCCCTTACTTCCAGCTAGTAAGGATCACATCATTCCTAACAAAGTTTTGACACAGATTCCCAATTCGGGCATTCAGAACATATAGCACCTTGCTGTAAGCAAGCACATTCTCATTCAAAGATGCAAGTTACTATGTAGGAACAAGTTTGAATAGGACTTTCAAAGATTCCCAGAACTGAGCTAAACTTGGTATGTCTCCAACTCCTAGAAATATCTTCATGCCCCATCTCCCTTACTTCCAGCTAGTAAGGATCACATAATTCCTAACAAATTTTGACACAGATTCCCAATTCGGGCATTCAGAACATGTAGCACGTTGCTGTAAGCAAGCACATTCTCATTCAAAGTTGCAAGTTACTATGTAGGAAGAAGTTTGTAAAGGTATTTCAAAGATGCCCAGAACTGAGCTAAACTTGGTATGTCTCCAACTCATAGAAATAACTTCATGCCCCATCTCCCTTACTTCCAGCTAGTAAGGATCACATAATTCCTAACAAATTTTGACACAGATTCCCAATTTGGGCATTCAGAACATATAGCACGTTGCTGTAAGCAAGCACATTCTCATTCAAAGTTGCAAGTTACTATGTAGGAACAAGTTTGTATAAGTATTTCAAAGATGCCCAGAATTGAGCTAAAAGTTGTATGTCTCCAACTCATAGAAATAACTTCATGCCCCATCTCACTTACTTCCAGCTAGTAAGGATCACATAATTTTTAACAAATATTTGACAGATTCCCATTTCGGGCATTCAGAACATATAGCACGTTGCTGTAAGCAAGCACATTCTCATTCAAAGTTGCAAGTTACTATGTAGGAACAAGTTTGTATAGGTATTTCAAAGATGCCCAGAACTGAGCTAAACTTGGTATGTCTCCAACTCCTAGAAATAACTTCATGCCCCATCTCCCTTACTTCCTGCTAGTAAGGATCACATAATTCCTAACAAAATTTTGACACAGATTCCCAATTCGGGCATTCAGAACATATAGCACGTTGCTGTAAGCAAGCACATTCTCATTCAAAGATGCAAGTTACTATGTAGGAACAAGTTTGAATAGGACTTTCAAAGATGCCCAGAACTGAGCTAAACTTGGTATGTGTCCAACTCCTAGAAATAACTTCATGCCCCATCTCCCTTACTTCCAGCTAGTAAGGATCACATAATTCCTAACAAAGTTTTGACACAGATTCCCAATTCGGGCCTTCAGAACATGTAGCACGTTGCTGTAAGCAAGCACATTCAATTCAAAGTTGCAAGTTACTATGTAGGGTCAAGTTTGTATAGGTATTTCAAAGATGCCCAGAACTGAGCTAAACTTGGTATGTGTCCAACTCCTAGAAATAACTTCATGCCCCAATTCCCTTACTTCCAGCTAGTAAGGATCACATAATTCCTAACAAAGTTTTGACACAGATTCCCAATTCGGGCATTCAGAACATATAGCACGTTGCTGTAAGCAAGAACATTCTCATTCAAACTTGCAAGTTACTATGTAGGAACAAGTTTGTATAGGTATTTCAAAGATGCCCAGAACTGTGCTAAACTTGGTATGTGTCCAACTCCTAGAAATACCTTCATGTCGCAACTCCCTTACTTCCAGCTAGTAAGGATCACATAATTCCTACCAAAGTTTTGACACAGATTCCCAATTCGGGCATTCAGAACATATAGCACGTTGCTGTAAGCAAGCACATTCTCATTCAAAGTTGCAAGTTACTATGTAGGAACAAGTTTGTATAGGTATTTCAAAGTTGCCCAGAACTGAGCTAAACTTGGTATGTCTCCAACTCCTAGAAATAACTTCATGCCCCATCTCCCTTACTTCCAGCTAGTAAGGATCACATCATTCCTAACAAAGTTTTGACACAGATTCCCAATTCGGGCATTCAGAACATATAGCACCTTGCTGTAAGCAAGCACATTCTCATTCAAAGATGCAAGTTACTATGTAGGAACAAGTTTGAATAGGACTTTCAAAGATTCCCAGAACTGAGCTAAACTTGGTATGTCTCCAACTCCTAGAAATATCTTCATGCCCCATCTCCCTTACTTCCAGCTAGTAAGGATCACATAATTCCTAACAAATTTTGACACAGATTCCCAATTCGGGCATTCAGAACATGTAGCACGTTGCTGTAAGCAAGCACATTCTCATTCAAAGTTGCAAGTTACTATGTAGGAAGAAGTTTGTAAAGGTATTTCAAAGATGCCCAGAACTGAGCTAAACTTGGTATGTCTCCAACTCATAGAAATAACTTCATGCCCCATCTCCCTTACTTCCAGCTAGTAAGGATCACATAATTCCTAACAAATTTTGACACAGATTCCCAATTTGGGCATTCAGAACATATAGCACGTTGCTGTAAGCAAGCACATTCTCATTCAAAGTTGCAAGTTACTATGTAGGAACAAGTTTGTATAAGTATTTCAAAGATGCCCAGAATTGAGCTAAAAGTTGTATGTCTCCAACTCATAGAAATAACTTCATGCCCCATCTCACTTACTTCCAGCTAGTAAGGATCACATAATTTTTAACAAATATTTGACAGATTCCCATTTCGGGCATTCAGAACATATAGCACGTTGCTGTAAGCAAGCACATTCTCATTCAAAGTTGCAAGTTACTATGTAGGAACAAGTTTGTATAGGTATTTCAAAGATGCCCAGAACTGAGCTAAACTTGGTATGTCTCCAACTCCTAGAAATAACTTCATGCCCCATCTCCCTTACTTCCTGCTAGTAAGGATCACATAATTCCTAACAAAATTTTGACACAGATTCCCAATTCGGGCATTCAGAACATATAGCACGTTGCTGTAAGCAAGCACATTCTCATTCAAAGATGCAAGTTACTATGTAGGAACAAGTTTGAATAGGACTTTCAAAGATGCCCAGAACTGAGCTAAACTTGGTATGTGTCCAACTCCTAGAAATAACTTCATGCCCCATCTCCCTTACTTCCAGCTAGTAAGGATCACATAATTCCTAACAAAGTTTTGACACAGATTCCCAATTCGGGCCTTCAGAACATGTAGCACGTTGCTGTAAGCAAGCACATTCAATTCAAAGTTGCAAGTTACTATGTAGGAACAAATTTGTATAGGTATTTCAAAGATGCCCAGAACTGAGCTAAACTTGGTATGTGTCCAACTCCTAGAAATAACTTCATGCCCCAACTCCCTTACTTCCAGCTAGTAAGGATCACATAATTCCTAACAAAGTTTTGACACAGATTCCCAATTCGGGCATTCTGAACATATAGCACGTTGCTGTAAGCAAGCACATTCCCATTCAAAGTTGCAAGTTACTATGTAGGAACAAGTTTGTATAGGTATTTCAAAGATGCCCAGAACTGAGCTAAACTTGGTATGTGTCCAACTCCTAGAAATACCTTCATGACACAACTCCCTTACTTCCAGCTAGTAAGGATCACATAATTACTAACAAAGTTTTGACACAGATTCCCAATTCGGGCATTCAGAACATATAGCACGTTGCTGTAAGCAAGCACATTCTCATTCAAAGTTGCAAGTTACTATGTAGGAACAAGTTTGTATAGGTATTTCACAGTTGCCCAGAACTGAGCTAAACTTTGTATGTCTCCAACTCCTAGAAATAACTTCATGCCCCATCTCCCTTACTTCCAGCTAGTAAGGATCACATAATTCCTAACAAAGTTTTGACACAGATTCCCAATTCGGGCATTCAGAACATATAGCACGTTGCTGTAAGCAAGCACATTCTCATTCAAAGATGCAAGTTACTATGTAGGAACAAGTTTGAATAGGACTTTCAAAGATGCCCAGAACTGAGCTAAACTTGGTATGTCTCCAACTCCTAGAAATAACTTCATGCCCAATCTCCCTTACTTCCAGCTAGTAAGGATCACATCATGCGTAACAAAGTTTTGACACAGATTCCCAATTCGGGCAATCAGAACATATAGCACGTTGCTGTAAGCAAGCACATTCTCATTCGAAGTTGCAAGTTACTATGTAGGAACAAGTTTGTATAGGTATTTCAAAGATGCCCAGAACTGAGCTAAACTTGGTATGTGTCCAGCTCCTAGAAATAACTTCATGCCCCATCTCCCTTACTTCCAGCTAGTAAGGATCACATAATTCCTAACCAAGTTTTGACACAGATTCTTAATTCGGGCATTCAGAACATATAGCACGTTGCTGTAAGCAAGCACATTCTCACTCAAAGTTGCAAGTTACTATGTAGGAACAAGTTTGTATAGGTATTTCAAAGATGCCCAGAACTGAGCTAAACTTGGTATGTGTCAAATTCCTAGAAATAATTTCATGCCCCATCTCCCTTACTTCCAGCTAGTAAGGATCTCATAATTCCTAACAAAGTTTTGACACAGATTCCCAATTCGGGCATTCAGAACATATAGCACGTTGCTGTAAGCAAGCACATTCTCATTCAAAGTTGCAAGATACTATGTAGGAACAAGTTTGAATAGGACTTTAAATGATGCCCAGAACTGAGCTAAACGTTGTATGTCTCCAACTCCTAGAAATAACTTCATGCCCCATCTCCCTTACTTCCATCTAGTAAGGATCACATAATTTCTAACAAAGTTTTGACACAGATTCCCAATTCGGGCATTCAGAACATGTAGCACGTTGCTGTAAGCAAGCACATTCTCATTCAAAGTTGCAAGTTACTATGTAGGAACAAGTTTGTAAAGGTATTTCAAAGATGCCCAGAACTGAGCTAAACTTGGTATGTGTGCAACCTCTAGAAATAACTTCATGCCCCAACTCCTTTACTTCCAGCTAGTAAGGATCACATAATTTCTAACAAAATTTTGACACAGATTCCCAATTCGGGCATTCAGAACATATAGCACGTTGCTGTAAGCAAGCACATTCTCATTCAAAGATGCAAGTTACTATGTAGGAACAAGTTTGAATAAGACTTTCAAAGATGCCCAGAACTGAGCTAAACTTGGTATGTCTCCAACTCCTAGAAATAACTTCATGCCCCATCTCCCTTACTTCCAGCTAGTAAGGATCACATCATTCCTAACAAAGATTTGACACAGATTCCCAATTCGGGCATTCAGAACATATAGCACGTTGATGTAAGCAAGCACATTCTCATTCAAAGTTGCAAGTTACTATGTAGGAACAAGTTTGTATAGGTATTTCAAAGATGCCCAGAACTGAGCTAAACTTGGTATGTCTCCAACTCCTAGTAATAACTTCATGCCCCATCTCCCTTACTTCCAGCTAGTAAGGATCACATAATTCCTAACAAAGTTTTGACACAGATTCCCAATTCGGGCATTCAGAACATGTAGCACGTTGCTGTAAGCAAGGACATTCAATTCAAAGTTGCAAGTTACTATGTAGGAACAAGTTTGTATAGGTATTTAAAGATGCCCAGAACTGAGCTAAACGGTGTATGTCTCCAATTCCTAGAAATAACTTCATGCACCATCTCCCTTACTTCCAGCTAGTAAGGATCACATAATTCCTTCCAAAGTTTTGACACAGATTCCCAATTCGGGCATTCAGAACATATAACACGTTGCTGTAAGCAAGCACATTCTCATTCAAAGTTGCAAGTTACTATGTAGGAACAAGTTTGAATAGGACTTTCAAAGATGCCCAGAACTGAGCTAAACTTGGTATGTGTCCAACTCCTAGAAATAACTTCATGCCCCAACTCCCTTACTTCCAGCTAGTAAGGATCACATAATTCCTAACAAAATTTTGACACAGATTCCCAATTCGGGCATTCAGAACATATAGCACGTTGCTGTAAGCAAGCACATTCTCATTCAAAGTTGCAAGTTACTATGTAGGAACAAGTTTGTAAAGGTATTTCAAAGATGTCCAGAACTGAGCTAAACTTGGTATGTGTGCAACCTCTAGAAATAACTTCATGCCCCAACTCCTTTACTTCCAGCTAGTAAGGATCACATAATTTCTAACAAAATTTTGACACAGATTCCCAATTCGGGCATTCACAACATATAGCACGTTGCTGTAAGCAAGCACCTTCTCATTCAAAGATGCAAGTTACTATGTAGGAACAAGTTTGAATAAGACTTTCAAAGATGCCCAGAACTGAGCTAAACTTGGTATGTCTCCAACTCATAGAAATAACTTCATGCCCCATCTCCCTTACTTCCAGCTAGTAAGGATCACATCATTCCTAACAAAGATTTGACACAGATTCCCAATTCGGGCATTCAGAACATATAGCACGTTGATGTAAGCAAGCACATTCTCATTCAAAGTTGCAAGTTACTAGGTAGGAACAAGTTTGTATAGGTATTTCAAAGATGCCCAGAACTGAGCTAAACTTGGTATGTCTCCAACTCCTAGAAATAACTTCATGCCCCATCTCCCTTACTTCCAGCTAGTAAGGATCACATAATTACTAACAAAGTATTGACACAGATTCCCAATTCGGGCATTCAGAACATGTAGCACGTTGATGTAAGCAAGGACATTCAATTCAAAGTTGCAAGTTACTATGTAGGAACAAGTTTGTATAGGTATTTAAAGATGCCCAGAACTGAGCTAAACATTGTATGTCTCCAACTCCTAGAAATAACTTCATGCCCCATCTCCCTTACTTCCAGCTAGTAAGGATCACATAATTCCTACCAAAGTTTTGACACAGATTCCCAATTCGGGCATTCAGAACATATAGCACGTTGCTGTAAGCAAGCACATTCTCATTCAAAGTTGCAAGTTACTATGTAGGAACAAGTTTGAATAGGACTTTCAAAGATGCCCAGAACTGAGCTAAACTTGGTATGTGTCCAACTCCAAGAAATAACTTCATGCCCCATCTCCCTTACTTCCAGCTAGTAAGGATCACATAATTCCTAACAAAGTTTTGACACAGATTCCCAATTCGGGCATTCAGAACATATAGCACGTTGCTGTAAGCAAGCACATTCTCATTCAAAGTTGCAAGTTACTATGTAGGAACAAGTTTGTATAGGTATTTCAAAGATGCCCAGAACTGAGCTAAACTTGGTATGTGTCCAACTCCTAGAAATAACTTCATGCCCCAATTCCCTTACTTCCAGCTAGTAAGGATCACATAATTCCTAACAAAGTTTTGACATAGATTCCCAATTCGGGAATTCAGAACATATAGCACGTTGCTGTAAGCAAGAACATTCTCATTCAAACTTGCAAGTTACTATGTAGGAACAAGTTTGTATAGGTATTTCAAAGATGCCCAGAACTGTGCTAAACTTGGTATGTGTCCAACTCCTAGAAATACCTTCATGTCGCAACTCCCTTACTTCCAGCTAGTAAGGATCACATAATTCCTACAAAAGTTTTGACACAGATTCCCAATTCGGGCATTCAGAACATATAGCACGTTGCTGTAAGCAAGCACATTCTCATTCAAAGTTGCAAGTTACTATGTAGGAACAAGTTTGTATAGGTATTTCAAAGTTGCCCAGAACTGAGCTAAACTTGGTATGTCTCCAACTCCTAGAAATAACTTCATGCCCCATCTCCCTTACTTCCAGCTAGTAAGGATCACATCATTCCTAACAAAGTTTTGACACAGATTCCCAATTCGGGCATTCAGAACATATAGCACCTTGCTGTAAGCAAGCACATTCTCATTCAAAGATGCAAGTTACTATGTAGGAACAAGTTTGAATAGGACTTTCAAAGATTCCCAGAACTGAGCTAAACTTGGTATGTCTCCAACTCCTAGAAATATCTTCATGCCCCATCTCCCTTACTTCCAGCTAGTAAGGATCACATAATTCCTAACAAATTTTGACACAGATTCCCAATTCGGGCATTCAGAACATGTAGCACGTTGCTGTAAGCAAGCACATTCTCATTCAAAGTTGCAAGTTACTATGTAGGAAGAAGTTTGTAAAGGTATTTCAAAGATGCCCAGAACTGAGCTAAACTTGGTATGTCTCCAACTCATAGAAATAACTTCATGCCCCATCTCCCTTACTTCCAGCTAGTAAGGATCACATAATTCCTAACAAATTTTGACACAGATTCCCAATTTGGGCATTCAGAACATATAGCACGTTGCTGTAAGCAAGCACATTCTCATTCAAAGTTGCAAGTTACTATGTAGGAACAAGTTTGTATAAGTATTTCAAAGATGCCCAGAATTGAGCTAAAAGTTGTATGTCTCCAACTCATAGAAATAACTTCATGCCCCATCTCACTTACTTCCAGCTAGTAAGGATCACATAATTTTTAACAAATATTTGACAGATTCCCATTTCGGGCATTCAGAACATATAGCACGTTGCTGTAAGCAAGCACATTCTCATTCAAAGTTGCAAGTTACTATGTAGGAACAAGTTTGTATAGGTATTTCAAAGATGCCCAGAACTGAGCTAAACTTGGTATGTCTCCAACTCCTAGAAATAACTTCATGCCCCATCTCCCTTACTTCCTGCTAGTAAGGATCACATAATTCCTAACAAAATTTTGACACAGATTCCCAATTCGGGCATTCAGAACATATAGCACGTTGCTGTAAGCAAGCACATTCTCATTCAAAGATGCAAGTTACTATGTAGGAACAAGTTTGAATAGGACTTTCAAAGATGCCCAGAACTGAGCTAAACTTGGTATGTGTCCAACTCCTAGAAATAACTTCATGCCCCATCTCCCTTACTTCCAGCTAGTAAGGATCACATAATTCCTAACAAAGTTTTGACACAGATTCCCAATTCGGGCCTTCAGAACATGTAGCACGTTGCTGTAAGCAAGCACATTCAATTCAAAGTTGCAAGTTACTATGTAGGAACAAATTTGTATAGGTATTTCAAAGATGCCCAGAACTGAGCTAAACTTGGTATGTGTCCAACTCCTAGAAATAACTTCATGCCCCAACTCCCTTACTTCCAGCTAGTAAGGATCACATAATTCCTAACAAAGTTTTGACACAGATTCCCAATTCGGGCATTCAGAACATATAGCACGTTGCTGTAAGCAAGCACATTCCCATTCAAAGTTGCAAGTTACTATGTAGGAACAAGTTTGTATAGGTATTTCAAAGATGCCCAGAACTGAGCTAAACTTGGTATGTGTCCAACTCCTAGAAATACCTTCATGACACAACTCCCTTACTTCCAGCTAGTAAGGATCACATAATTACTAACAAAGTTTTGACACAGATTCCCAATTCGGGCATTCAGAACATATAGCACGTTGCTGTAAGCAAGCACATTCTCATTCAAAGTTGCAAGTTACTATGTAGGAACAAGTTTGTATAGGTATTTCACAGTTGCCCAGAACTGAGCTAAACTTTGTATGTCTCCAACTCCTAGAAATAACTTCATGCCCCATCTCCCTTACTTCCAGCTAGTAAGGATCACATAATTCCTAACAAAGTTTTGACACAGATTCCCAATTCGGGCATTCAGAACATATAGCACGTTGCTGTAAGCAAGCACATTCTCATTCAAAGATGCAAGTTACTATGTAGGAACAAGTTTGAATAGGACTTTCAAAGATGCCCAGAACTGAGCTAAACTTGGTATGTCTCCAACTCCTAGAAATAACTTCATGCCCAATCTCCCTTACTTCCAGCTAGTAAGGATCACATCATTCGTAACAAAGTTTTGACACAGATTCCCAATTCGGGCAATCAGAACATATAGCACGTTGCTGTAAGCAAGCACATTCTCATTCGAAGTTGCAAGTTACTATGTAGGAACAAGTTTGTATAGGTATTTCAAAGATGCCCAGAACTGAGCTAAACTTGGTATGTGTCCAGCTCCTAGAAATAACTTCATGCCCCATCTCCCTTACTTCCAGCTAGTAAGAATCACATAATTCCTAACAAAGTTTTGACACAGATTCTTAATTCGGGCATTCAGAACATATAGCACGTTGCTGTAAGCAAGCACATTCTCACTCAAAGTTGCAAGTTACTATGTAGGAACAAGTTTGTATAGGTATTTCAAAGATGCCCAGAACTGAGCTAAACTTGGTATGTCTCCAACTCCTAGAAATAACTTCATGCCCCATCTCCATTACTTCCAGCTAGTAAGGATCACATAATTCCTAACAAATTTTGACACAGATTCCCAATTCGGGCATTCAGAACATGTAGCACGTTGCTGTAAGCAAGCACATTCTCATTCAAAGCTGCAAGTTACTATGTAGGAAGAAGTTTGTAAAGGTATTTCAAAGATGCCCAGAACTGAGCTCAACGTTGTATGTCTCCAACTTCCTTGAAATAACTTCATGCCCAATCTCCCTTACTTCCAGCTAGTAAGGATCACATCATTCCTAACAAAGTTTTGACACAGATTCCCAATTCGGGCATTCAGAACATATAGCACGTTGATGTAAGCAAGCACATTGTCATTCAAAGTTGCAAGTTACTATGTAGGAACAAGTTTGTATAGGTATTTCAAAGATGCCCAGATCTGAGCTAAACTTGGTATGTCTCCAACTCCTAGAAATAATTTCATGCCCCATCTCCCTTACTTCCAGCTAGTAAGGATCACATAATTCCTAACAAAGTTTTGACACAGATTCCCAATTCGGGCATTCAGAAAATGTAGCACGTTGCTGTAAGCAAGCACATTCAATTCAAAGTTGCAAGTTACTATGTAGGAACAAGTTTGTATAGGTATTTCAAAGATGCCCAGAACTGAGCTAAACGTTGTATGTCTCCAACTCCTTGAAATAACTTCATGCCCCATCTCCCTTACTACCAGCTAGTAAGGATCACATAATTCCTAACAAAGTTTTGACACAGATTCCCAATTCGGGCATTCAGAACATATAGCACGTTGCTGTAAGCAAGCACATTCTCATTCAAAGTTGCAAGTTACTATGTAGGAACAAGTTTGTATACGTATTTCAAAGATGCCCAGAACTGAGCTAAACGTTGTATGTCTCCAACTCCTAGAAATAACTTCATGCCCCATCTCCATTACTTCCATCTAGTAAGGATCACATAATTCCTAACAAAGTTTTGACACAGATTCCCAATTCGGGCATTCAGAACATATAGCACGTTGCTGTAAGCAAGCACATTCTCATTCGAAGTTGCAAGTTACGATGTAGGAACAAGTTTGTATAGGTATTTCAAAGATGCCCAGAACTGAGCTAAACTTGGTATGTCTCCAACTCATAGAAATAACTTCATGCCCCATCTCCCTTACTTCCAGCTAGTAAGGATCACATAATTCCTACCAAAGTTTTGACACAGATTCCCAATTCAGGCATTCAGAACATATAGCACGTTGCTGTAAGCAAGCACATTCTCATTCAAAGTTGCAAGTTACTATGTAGGCACAAGTTTGAATAGGACATTCAAAGATGCCCAGAACTGAGCTAAACTTGGTATGTGTCCAACTCCTAGAATTAACTTCATGCCCCAACTCCCTTACATCCAGCTTGTAAGGATCACATAATTCCTAACAAAATTTCGACACAGATTCCCAATTCGGGCATTCAGAACATATACCACGTTGCTGTAAGCAAGCACATTCTCATTCAAAGTTGCAAGTTACTATGTAGGAACAAGTTTGTATAGGTATTTCAAAGATGCCCAGAACTGAGCTAAACTTGGTATGTGTCCAGCTCCTAGAAATAACTTCATGCCCCATCTCCCTTACTTCCAGCTAGTAAGGATCACATAATTCCTAACAAAGTTTTGACACAGATTCTTAATTCGGGCATTCAGAACATATAGCACGTTGCTGTAAGCAAGCACATTCTCACTCAAAGTTGCAAGTTACTATGTAGGAACAAGTTTGTATAGGTATTTCAAAGATGCCCAGAACTGAGCTAAACTTGGTATGTCTCCAACTCCTAGAAATAACTTCATGCCCCATCTCCATTACTTCCAGCTAGTAAGGATCACATAATTCCTAACAAATTTTGACACAGATTCCCAATTCGGGCATTCAGAACATGTAGCACGTTGCTGTAAGCAAGAACATTCTCATTCAAAGCTGCAAGTTACTATGTAGGAAGAAGTTTGTAAAGGTATTTCAAAGATGCCCAGAACTGAGCTAAACGTTGTATGTCTCCAACTCCTTGAAATAACTTCATGCCCAATCTCCCTTACTTCCAGCTAGTAAGGATCACATCATTCCTAACAAAGTTTTGACACAGATTCCCAATTCGGGCATTCAGAACATATAGCACGTTGATGTAAGCAAGCACATTGTCATTCAAAGTTGCAAGTTACTATGTAGGAACAAGTTTGTATAGGTATTTCAAAGATGCCCAGATCTGAGCTAAACTTGGTATGTCTCCAACTCCTAGAAATAATTTCATGCCCCATCTCCCTTACTTCCAGCTAGTAAGGATCACATAATTCCTAACAAAGTTTTGACACAGATTCCCAATTCGGGCATTCAGAAAATGTAGCACGTTGCTGTAAGCAAGCACATTCTCATTCAAAGCTGCAAGTTACTATGTAGGAAGAAGTTTGTAAAGGTATTTCAAAGATGCCCAGAACTGAGCTAAACGTTGTATGTCTCCAACTCCTTGAAATAACTTCATGCCCAATCTCCCTTACTTCCAGCTAGTAAGGATCACATCATTCCTAACAAAGTTTTGACACAGATTCCCAATTCGGGCATTCAGAACATATAGCACGTTGATGTAAGCAAGCACATTGTCATTCAAAGTTGCAAGTTACTATGTAGGAACAAGTTTGTATAGGTATTTCAAAGATGCCCAGATCTGAGCTAAACTTGGTATGTCTCCAACTCCTAGAAATAATTTCATGCCCCATCTCCCTTACTTCCAGCTAGTAAGGATCACATAATTCCTAACAAAGTTTTGACACAGATTCCCAATTCGGGCATTCAGAAAATGTAGCACGTTGCTGTAAGCAAGCACATTCAATTCAAAGTTGCAATTTACTATGTAGGAACAAGTTTGTATAGGTATTTCAAAGATGCCCAGAACTGAGCTAAACGTTGTATGTCTCCAACTCCTTGAAATAACTTCATGCCCAATCTCCCTTATTTCCATCTAGTAAGGATCACATAATTCCTAACAAAGTTTTGACACAGATTCCCAATTCGGGCATTCAGAACATATAGCACGTTGCTGTAAGCAAGCACATTCTCATTCGAAGTTGCAAGTTACGATGTAGGAACAAGTTTGTATAGGTATTTCAAAGATGCCCAGAACTGAGCTAAACTTGGTATGTCTCCAACTCATAGAAATAACTTCATGCCCCATCTCCCTTACTTCCAGCTAGTAAGGAGCACATAATTCCTACCAAAGTTTTGACACAGATTCCCAATTCGGGCATTCAGAACATATAGCACATTGCTGTAAGCAAGCACATTCTCATTCAAAGTTGCAAGTTACTATGTAGGCACAAGTTTGAATAGGACATTCAAAGATGCCCAGAACTGAGCTAAACTTGGTATGTGTCCAACTCCTAGAATTAACTTCATGCCCCAACTCCCTTACATCCAGCTTGTAAGGATCACATAATTCCTAACAAAATTTCGACACAGATTCCCAATTCGGGCATTCAGAACATATACCACGTTCCTGTAAGCAAGCACATTCTCATTCAAAGTTGCAAGTTACTATGTAGGAACAAGTTTCTATAGGTATTTGAAAGATGCCCAGAACTGTGCTAAACTTGGTATGTGTCCAACTCCTAGAAATACCTTCATACCCCAACTCCCTTACATCCAACTAGTAATGATCACATAATTCCTAACAAATTTTGACACAGATTCCCAATTCGGGCATTCAGAAGGTATAGCACGTTGCTGTAAGCAATCACATTCTCATTCAAAGTTGCAAGTTACTCTGCAGGAACAAGTTTGTATAGGTATTTCAAAGATGCCCAGAACTGAGCTAAACTTGATATGTGTCCAAATCCTAGAAATAATTTCATGCCCCATCTCCCTTACTTCCAGCTAGTAAGGATCACATAATTCCTAACAATGTTTTGACACAGATTCCCAATTCGGGCATTCAGAACATGTAGCACGTTGCTGTAAGCAAGCACATTCTCATTCAAAGTTGCAAGTTACTATGTAGGAACAAGTTTGTATAGGTATTTCAAAGATGCCCAGAACTGAGCTAAACGTGGTATGTCTCCAACTCCTAGAAATAAGTTATTGCCCCATCTCACTTACTTCCAGCTAGTAAGGATCACATAATTCCTAACAAAGTTTTGACACAGATTCCCAATTCGGGCATTCAGAACATATAGCACTTTGCTGTAAGCAAGCACATTCTCATTCAAAGTTGCAAGTTACTATGTAGGAACAAGTTTGTATAGGTATTTCAAAGATGCCCAGAACTGAGCTAAACGTTGTATGTCTTCAACTCCTTGAAATAACTTCATGCCCAATCTCCCTTACTTCCAGCTAGTAAGGATCACATCATTCCTAACAAAGTTTTGACACAGATTCCCAATTCGGGCATTCAGAACATATAGCACGTTGATGTAAGCAAGCACATTGTCATTCAAAGTTGCAAGTTACTATGTAGGAACAAGTTTGTATAGGTATTTCAAAGATGCCCAGAACTGAGCTAAACTTGGTGTGTCTCCAACTCCTAGAAATAACTTCATGCCCCATCTCCCTTACTTCCAGCTAGTAAGGATCACATAATTCCTAACAAAGTTTTGACACAGATTCCCAATTCGGGCATTCAGAACATGTAGCACGTTGCTGTAAGCAAGCACATTCAATTCAAAGTTGCAATTTACTATGTAGGAACAATTTTGTATAGGTATTTCAAAGATGCCCAAAACTGAGCTAAACGTTGTATGTCTCCAACTCCTAGAAATAACTTCATGCCCCATCTCCCTTACTTCCAGCTAGTAAGGATCACATAATTCCTAACAAAGTTTTGACACAGATTCCCAATTCGGGCATTCAGAACATATAGCACGTTGCTGTAAGCAAGCACATTCAATTCAAAGTTGCAAGTTACTATGTAGGAACAAATTTGTATAGGTATTTCAAAGATGCCCAGAACTGAGCTAAACTTGGTATGTGTCCAACTCCTAGAAATAACTTCATGCCCCAACTCCCTTACTTCCAGCTAGTAAGGATCACATAATTCCTAACAAAGTTTTGACACAGATTCCCAATTCGGGCATTCAGAACATATAGCACGTTGCTGTAAGCAAGCACATTCCCATTCAAAGTTGCAAGTTACTATGTAGGAACAAGTTTGTATAGGTATTTCAAAGATGCCCAGAACTGAGCTAAACTTGGTATGTGTCCAACTCCTAGAAATACCTTCATGACACAACTCCCTTACTTCCAGCTAGTAAGGATCACATAATTACTAACAAAGTTTTGACACAGATTCCCAATTCGGGCATTCAGAACATATAGCACGTTGCTGTAAGCAAGCACATTCTCATTCAAAGTTGCAAGTTACTATGTAGGAACAAGTTTGTATAGGTATTTCACAGTTGCCCAGAACTGAGCTAAACTTTGTATGTCTCCAACTCCTAGAAATAACTTCATGCCCCATCTCCCTTACTTCCAGCTAGTAAGGATCACATAATTCCTAACAAAGTTTTGACACAGATTCCCAATTCGGGCATTCAGAACATATAGCACGTTGCTGTAAGCAAGCACATTCTCATTCAAAGATGCAAGTTACTATGTAGGAACAAGTTTGAATAGGACTTTCAAAGATGCCCAGAACTGAGCTAAACTTGGTATGTCTCCAACTCCTAGAAATAACTTCATGCCCAATCTCCCTTACTTCCAGCTAGTAAGGATCACATCATTCGTAACAAAGTTTTGACACAGATTCCCAATTCGGGCAATCAGAACATATAGCACGTTGCTGTAAGCAAGCACATTCTCATTCGAAGTTGCAAGTTACTATGTAGGAACAAGTTTGTATAGGTATTTCAAAGATGCCCAGAACTGAGCTAAACTTGGTATGTGTCCAGCTCCTAGAAATAACTTCATGCCCCATCTCCCTTACTTCCAGCTAGTAAGAATCACATAATTCCTAACAAAGTTTTGACACAGATTCTTAATTCGGGCATTCAGAACATATAGCACGTTGCTGTAAGCAAGCACATTCTCACTCAAAGTTGCAAGTTACTATGTAGGAACAAGTTTGTATAGGTATTTCAAAGATGCCCAGAACTGAGCTAAACTTGGTATGTCTCCAACTCCTAGAAATAACTTCATGCCCCATCTCCATTACTTCCAGCTAGTAAGGATCACATAATTCCTAACAAATTTTGACACAGATTCCCAATTCGGGCATTCAGAACATGTAGCACGTTGCTGTAAGCAAGCACATTCTCATTCAAAGCTGCAAGTTACTATGTAGGAAGAAGTTTGTAAAGGTATTTCAAAGATGCCCAGAACTGAGCTCAACGTTGTATGTCTCCAACTTCCTTGAAATAACTTCATGCCCAATCTCCCTTACTTCCAGCTAGTAAGGATCACATCATTCCTAACAAAGTTTTGACACAGATTCCCAATTCGGGCATTCAGAACATATAGCACGTTGATGTAAGCAAGCACATTGTCATTCAAAGTTGCAAGTTACTATGTAGGAACAAGTTTGTATAGGTATTTCAAAGATGCCCAGATCTGAGCTAAACTTGGTATGTCTCCAACTCCTAGAAATAATTTCATGCCCCATCTCCCTTACTTCCAGCTAGTAAGGATCACATAATTCCTAACAAAGTTTTGACACAGATTCCCAATTCGGGCATTCAGAAAATGTAGCACGTTGCTGTAAGCAAGCACATTCAATTCAAAGTTGCAAGTTACTATGTAGGAACAAGTTTGTATAGGTATTTCAAAGATGCCCAGAACTGAGCTAAACGTTGTATGTCTCCAACTCCTTGAAATAACTTCATGCCCCATCTCCCTTACTACCAGCTAGTAAGGATCACATAATTCCTAACAAAGTTTTGACACAGATTCCCAATTCGGGCATTCAGAACATATAGCACGTTGCTGTAAGCAAGCACATTCTCATTCAAAGTTGCAAGTTACTATGTAGGAACAAGTTTGTATACGTATTTCAAAGATGCCCAGAACTGAGCTAAACGTTGTATGTCTCCAACTCCTAGAAATAACTTCATGCCCCATCTCCATTACTTCCATCTAGTAAGGATCACATAATTCCTAACAAAGTTTTGACACAGATTCCCAATTCGGGCATTCAGAACATATAGCACGTTGCTGTAAGCAAGCACATTCTCATTCGAAGTTGCAAGTTACGATGTAGGAACAAGTTTGTATAGGTATTTCAAAGATGCCCAGAACTGAGCTAAACTTGGTATGTCTCCAACTCATAGAAATAACTTCATGCCCCATCTCCCTTACTTCCAGCTAGTAAGGATCACATAATTCCTACCAAAGTTTTGACACAGATTCCCAATTCAGGCATTCAGAACATATAGCACGTTGCTGTAAGCAAGCACATTCTCATTCAAAGTTGCAAGTTACTATGTAGGCACAAGTTTGAATAGGACATTCAAAGATGCCCAGAACTGAGCTAAACTTGGTATGTGTCCAACTCCTAGAATTAACTTCATGCCCCAACTCCCTTACATCCAGCTTGTAAGGATCACATAATTCCTAACAAAATTTCGACACAGATTCCCAATTCGGGCATTCAGAACATATACCACGTTGCTGTAAGCAAGCACATTCTCATTCAAAGTTGCAAGTTACTATGTAGGAACAAGTTTGTATAGGTATTTCAAAGATGCCCAGAACTGAGCTAAACTTGGTATGTGTCCAGCTCCTAGAAATAACTTCATGCCCCATCTCCCTTACTTCCAGCTAGTAAGGATCACATAATTCCTAACAAAGTTTTGACACAGATTCTTAATTCGGGCATTCAGAACATATAGCACGTTGCTGTAAGCAAGCACATTCTCACTCAAAGTTGCAAGTTACTATGTAGGAACAAGTTTGTATAGGTATTTCAAAGATGCCCAGAACTGAGCTAAACTTGGTATGTCTCCAACTCCTAGAAATAACTTCATGCCCCATCTCCATTACTTCCAGCTAGTAAGGATCACATAATTCCTAACAAATTTTGACACAGATTCCCAATTCGGGCATTCAGAACATGTAGCACGTTGCTGTAAGCAAGAACATTCTCATTCAAAGCTGCAAGTTACTATGTAGGAAGAAGTTTGTAAAGGTATTTCAAAGATGCCCAGAACTGAGCTAAACGTTGTATGTCTCCAACTCCTTGAAATAACTTCATGCCCAATCTCCCTTACTTCCAGCTAGTAAGGATCACATCATTCCTAACAAAGTTTTGACACAGATTCCCAATTCGGGCATTCAGAACATATAGCACGTTGATGTAAGCAAGCACATTGTCATTCAAAGTTGCAAGTTACTATGTAGGAACAAGTTTGTATAGGTATTTCAAAGATGCCCAGATCTGAGCTAAACTTGGTATGTCTCCAACTCCTAGAAATAATTTCATGCCCCATCTCCCTTACTTCCAGCTAGTAAGGATCACATAATTCCTAACAAAGTTTTGACACAGATTCCCAATTCGGGCATTCAGAAAATGTAGCACGTTGCTGTAAGCAAGCACATTCTCATTCAAAGCTGCAAGTTACTATGTAGGAAGAAGTTTGTAAAGGTATTTCAAAGATGCCCAGAACTGAGCTAAACGTTGTATGTCTCCAACTCCTTGAAATAACTTCATGCCCAATCTCCCTTACTTCCAGCTAGTAAGGATCACATCATTCCTAACAAAGTTTTGACACAGATTCCCAATTCGGGCATTCAGAACATATAGCACGTTGATGTAAGCAAGCACATTGTCATTCAAAGTTGCAAGTTACTATGTAGGAACAAGTTTGTATAGGTATTTCAAAGATGCCCAGATCTGAGCTAAACTTGGTATGTCTCCAACTCCTAGAAATAATTTCATGCCCCATCTCCCTTACTTCCAGCTAGTAAGGATCACATAATTCCTAACAAAGTTTTGACACAGATTCCCAATTCGGGCATTCAGAAAATGTAGCACGTTGCTGTAAGCAAGCACATTCAATTCAAAGTTGCAATTTACTATGTAGGAACAAGTTTGTATAGGTATTTCAAAGATGCCCAGAACTGAGCTAAACGTTGTATGTCTCCAACTCCTTGAAATAACTTCATGCCCAATCTCCCTTATTTCCATCTAGTAAGGATCACATAATTCCTAACAAAGTTTTGACACAGATTCCCAATTCGGGCATTCAGAACATATAGCACGTTGCTGTAAGCAAGCACATTCTCATTCGAAGTTGCAAGTTACGATGTAGGAACAAGTTTGTATAGGTATTTCAAAGATGCCCAGAACTGAGCTAAACTTGGTATGTCTCCAACTCATAGAAATAACTTCATGCCCCATCTCCCTTACTTCCAGCTAGTAAGGAGCACATAATTCCTACCAAAGTTTTGACACAGATTCCCAATTCGGGCATTCAGAACATATAGCACATTGCTGTAAGCAAGCACATTCTCATTCAAAGTTGCAAGTTACTATGTAGGCACAAGTTTGAATAGGACATTCAAAGATGCCCAGAACTGAGCTAAACTTGGTATGTGTCCAACTCCTAGAATTAACTTCATGCCCCAACTCCCTTACATCCAGCTTGTAAGGATCACATAATTCCTAACAAAATTTCGACACAGATTCCCAATTCGGGCATTCAGAACATATACCACGTTCCTGTAAGCAAGCACATTCTCATTCAAAGTTGCAAGTTACTATGTAGGAACAAGTTTCTATAGGTATTTGAAAGATGCCCAGAACTGTGCTAAACTTGGTATGTGTCCAACTCCTAGAAATACCTTCATACCCCAACTCCCTTACATCCAACTAGTAATGATCACATAATTCCTAACAAATTTTGACACAGATTCCCAATTCGGGCATGCAGAAGGTATAGCACGTTGCTGTAAGCAATCACATTCTCATTCAAAGTTGCAAGTTACTCTGCAGGAACAAGTTTGTATAGGTATTTCAAAGATGCCCAGAACTGAGCTAAACTTGATATGTGTCCAAATCCTAGAAATAATTTCATGCCCCATCTCCCTTACTTCCAGCTAGTAAGGATCACATAATTCCTAACAATGTTTTGACACAGATTCCCAATTCGGGCATTCAGAACATGTAGCACGTTGCTGTAAGCAAGCACATTCTCATTCAAAGTTGCAAGTTACTATGTAGGAACAAGTTTGTATAGGTATTTCAAAGATGCCCAGAACTGAGCTAAACGTGGTATGTCTCCAACTCCTAGAAATAAGTTATTGCCCCATCTCACTTACTTCCAGCTAGTAAGGATCACATAATTCCTAACAAAGTTTTGACACAGATTCCCAATTCGGGCATTCAGAACATATAGCACTTTGCTGTAAGCAAGCACATTCTCATTCAAAGTTGCAAGTTACTATGTAGGAACAAGTTTGTATAGGTATTTCAAAGATGCCCAGAACTGAGCTAAACGTTGTATGTCTTCAACTCCTTGAAATAACTTCATGCCCAATCTCCCTTACTTCCAGCTAGTAAGGATCACATAATTCCTAACAAAGTTTTGACACAGATTCCCAATTCGGGCATTCAGAACATATAGCACGTTGATGTAAGCAAGCACATTGTCATTCAAAGTTGCAAGTTACTATGTAGGAACAAGTTTGTATAGGTATTTCAAAGATGCCCAGAACTGAGCTAAACTTGGTGTGTCTCCAACTCCTAGAAATAACTTCATGCCCCATCTCCCTTACTTCCAGCTAGTAAGGATCACATAATTCCTAACAAAGTTTTGACACAGATTCCCAATTCGGGCATTCAGAACATGTAGCACGTTGCTGTAAGCAAGCACATTCAATTCAAAGTTGCAATTTACTATGTAGGAACAATTTTGTATAGGTATTTCAAAGATGCCCAAAACTGAGCTAAACGTTGTATGTCTCCAACTCCTAGAAATAACTTCATGCCCCATCTCCCTTACTTCCAGCTAGTAAGGATCACATAATTCCTAACAAAGTTTTGACACAGATTCCCAATTCGGGCATTCAGAACATATAGCACTTTGCTGTAAGCAAGCACATTCTCATTCAAAGTTGCAAGTTACTATGTAGGAACAAGTTTGTATAGGACTTTCAAATATGCCCAGAACTGAGCTAAACTTGGTATGTGTCCAACTCCTAGAAATACCTTCATACCCCAACTCCCTTACTTCCAACTATTAAGGATCACATAATTCCTAACAAATTTTGACACAGATTCCCAATTCGGGCATTCAGAACATATAGCACGTTGCTGTAAGCAATCACATTCTCATTCAAGTTGCAAGTTACTCTGTAGGAACAAGTTTGTATAGGTATTTCAAAGATGCCCAGAACTGAGCTAAACTTGGAATGTCTCCAACTCCTAGAAATAACTTCATGCCCCATCTCCCTTACGTCCAGCTAGTAAGGATCACATAATTCCTACCAAAGTTTTGACACAGATTCCCAATTCGGGCATTCACAACATATAGCACGTTGCTGTAAGCAAGCACATTCTCACTCAAAGTTGCCAGTTACTATGTAGGAACAAGTTTGTATAGGTATTTCAAAGATGCCCAGAACTGAGCTAAAAGATGTATGTCTCCAACTCCTAGAAATAACTTCATGCCCCATCTCCCTTACTTCCAGCTAGTAAGGATCACATAATTTTTAACAAAGTTTTGACACAGATTCCCAATTCGGGCATTCAGAACATATAGCACGTTGCTGTAAGCAAGCACATTCTCATTCAAAGTTGAAAGTTACTATGTAGGAACAAGTTTGTATAGGTATTTCAAAGATGCCCAGAACTGAGCTAAACGTTGTATATCTCCAACTCCTTGAAATAATTTCATGCCCAATCTCCCTTACTTCCAGCTAGTAAGGATCACATAATTCCTAACAAATTTTGACACAGATTCCCAATTCGGGCATTCAGAACATATAGCACGTTGCTGTAAGCAATCACATTCTCATTCAAAGTTGCAAGTTAATAGGTAGGAACAAGTTTGTATAGGTATTTCAAAGATGCCCAGAACTGAGCTAAACTTGATATGTGTCCAAATCCTAGAAATAATTTCATGCCCCATCTCCCTTACTTCCAGCTAGTAAGGATCACATAATTCCTAACAAAGTTTTGACACAGATTCCCAATTCTGGCATTCAGAACATGTAGCACGTTGCTGTAAGCAAGCACATTCTCATTCAAAGTTGCAACTTACTATGTAGGAACAAGTTTGTAAAGGTATTTCAAAGATGCCCAGAACTGAGCTAAAGGTTGTATGTCTCCAACTCCTAGAAATAACTTCATGCCTCATCACCCTTACTTCCAGCTAGTAAGGATCACATAATTCCTAACAATGTTTTGACACAGATTCCCAATTCGGGCATTCAGAACATATAGCACGTTGCTGTAAGCAAGCACATTCTGATTCAAAGTTGCAAGTTACTATGTAGGAACAAGTTTGTATAGGTATTTCAAAGATGCCAAGAACTGAGCTAATCGTTGTATGTCTCCAACTCCTTGAAATAACTTCATGCCCTGTCTCCCTTACTTCCAGCTAGTAAGGATCACATCATTCCTAACAAAGTTTTGACACAGATTCCCAATTCGGGCATTCGGAACATATAGCAAGTTGCTGTAAGCAAGCACATTCTCATTCATAGTTGCAAGTTACTATGTAGGAACAAGTTTGTATAGGTATTTCAAAGATGCCCAGAACTGAGCTAAACGTTGTATGTCTCCAACTCCTAGAAATAACTTCATGCCTCATGACCCTTACTTCCAGCTAGTAAGGATCACATCATTCCTAACAAAGTTTTGACACAGATTCCCAATTCGGGCATTCGGAACATATAGCAAGTTGCTGTAAGCAATCACATTCTCATTCAAAGTTGCAAGTTACTATGTAGGAACAAGTTTGTATAGGTATTTCAAAGATGCCAAGAACTGAGCTAATCGTTGTATGTCTCCAACTCCTTGAAATAACTTCATGCCCTGTCTCCCTTACTTCCAGCTAGTAAGGATCACATAATTCCTAACAAAGTTTTGACACAGATTCCCAATTCGGGCATTCAGAAAATGTAGCACGTTGCTGTAAGCAAGCACATTCAATTCAAAGTTGCAATTTACTATGTAGGAACAAGTTTGTATAGGTATTTCAAAGATGCCCAGAACTGAGCTAAACGTTGTATGTCTCCAACTCCTTGAAATAACTTCATGCCCAATCTCCCTTATTTCCATCTAGTAAGGATCACATAATTCCTAACAAAGTTTTGACACAGATTCCCAATTCGGGCATTCAGAACATATAGCACGTTGCTGTAAGCAAGCACATTCTCATTCGAAGTTGCAAGTTACGATGTAGGAACAAGTTTGTATAGGTATTTCAAAGATGCCCAGAACTGAGCTAAACTTGGTATGTCTCCAACTCATAGAAATAACTTCATGCCCCATCTCCCTTACTTCCAGCTAGTAAGGAGCACATAATTCCTACCAAAGTTTTGACACAGATTCCCAATTCGGGCATTCAGAACATATAGCACATTGCTGTAAGCAAGCACATTCTCATTCAAAGTTGCAAGTTACTATGTAGGCACAAGTTTGAATAGGACATTCAAAGATGCCCAGAACTGAGCTAAACTTGGTATGTGTCCAACTCCTAGAATTAACTTCATGCCCCAACTCCCTTACATCCAGCTTGTAAGGATCACATAATTCCTAACAAAATTTCGACACAGATTCCCAATTCGGGCATTCAGAACATATACCACGTTCCTGTAAGCAAGCACATTCTCATTCAAAGTTGCAAGTTACTATGTAGGAACAAGTTTCTATAGGTATTTGAAAGATGCCCAGAACTGTGCTAAACTTGGTATGTGTCCAACTCCTAGAAATACCTTCATACCCCAACTCCCTTACATCCAACTAGTAATGATCACATAATTCCTAACAAATTTTGACACAGATTCCCAATTCGGGCATTCAGAAGGTATAGCACGTTGCTGTAAGCAATCACATTCTCATTCAAAGTTGCAAGTTACTCTGCAGGAACAAGTTTGTATAGGTATTTCAAAGATGCCCAGAACTGAGCTAAACTTGGTATGTGTCCAAATCCTAGAAATAATTTCATGCCCCATCTCCCTTACTTCCAGCTAGTAAGGATCACATAATTCCTAACAATGTTTTGACACAGATTCCCAATTCGGGCATTCAGAACATGTAGCACGTTGCTCTAAGCAAGCACATTCTCATTCAAAGTTGCAAGTTACTATGTAGGAACAAGTTTGTATAGGTATTTCAAAGATGCCCAGAACTGAGCTAAACGTGGTATGTCTCCAACTCCTAGAAATAAGTTATTGCCCCATCTCACTTACTTCCAGCTAGTAAGGATCACATAATTCCTAACAAAGTTTTGACACAGATTCCCAATTCGGGCATTCAGAACATATAGCACTTTGCTGTAAGCAAGCACATTCTCATTCAAAGTTGCAAGTTACTATGTAGGAACAAGTTTGTATAGGTATTTCAAAGATGCCCAGAACTGAGCTAAACGTTGTATGTCTTCAACTCCTTGAAATAACTTCATGCCCAATCTCCCTTACTTCCAGCTAGTAAGGATCACATCATTCCTAACAAAGTTTTGACACAGATTCCCAATTCGGGCATTCAGAACATATAGCACGTTGATGTAAGCAAGCACATTGTCATTCAAAGTTGCAAGTTACTATGTAGGAACAAGTTTGTATAGGTATTTCAAAGATGCCCAGAACTGAGCTAAACTTGGTGTGTCTCCAACTCCTAGAAATAACTTCATGCCCCATCTCCCTTACTTCCAGCTAGTAAGGATCACATAATTCCTAACAAAGTTTTGACACAGATTCCCAATTCGGGCATTCAGAACATGTAGCACGTTGCTGTAAGCAAGCACATTCAATTCAAAGTTGCAATTTACTATGTAGGAACAAGTTTGTATAGGTATTTCAAAGATGCCCAAAACTGAGCTAAACGTTGTATGTCTCCAACTCCTAGAAATAACTTCATGCCCCATCTCCCTTACTTCCAGCTAGTAAGGATCACATAATTCCTAACAAAGTTTTGACACAGATTCCCAATTCGGGCATTCAGAACATATAGCACGTTGCTGTAAGCAAGCACATTCTCATTCAAAGTTGCAAGTTACTATGTAGGAACAAGTTTGTATAGGACTTTCAAATATGCCCAGAACTGAGCTAAACTTGGTATGTGTCCAACTCCTAGAAATACCTTCATACCCCAACTCCCTTACTTCCAACTATTAAGGATCACATAATTCCTAACAAATTTTGACACAGATTCCCAATTCGGGCATTCAGAACATATAGCACGTTGCTGTAAGCAATCACATTCTCATTCAAGTTGCAAGTTACTCTGTAGGAACAAGTTTGTATAGGTATTTCAAAGATGCCCAGAACTGAGCTAAACTTGGAATGTCTCCAACTCCTAGAAATAACTTCATGCCCCATCTCCCTTACGTCCAGCTAGTAAGGATCACATAATTCCTACCAAAGTTTTGACACAGATTCCCAATTCGGGCATTCACAACATATAGCACGTTGCTGTAAGCAAGCACATTCTCACTCAAAGTTGCCAGTTACTATGTAGGAACAAGTTTGTATAGGTATTTCAAAGATGCCCAGAACTGAGCTAAAAGATGTATGTCTCCAACTCCTAGAAATAACTTCATGCCCCATCTCCCTTACTTCCAGCTAGTAAGGATCACATAATTTTTAACAAAGTTTTGACACAGATTCCCAATTCGGGCATTCAGAACATATAGCACGTTGCTGTAAGCAAGCACATTCTCATTCAAAGTTGAAAGTTACTATGTAGGAACAAATTTGTATAGGTATTTCAAAGATGCCCAGAACTGAGCTAAACGTTGTATATCTCCAACTCCTTGAAATAATTTCATGCGCAATCTCCCTTACTTCCAGCTAGTAAGGATCACATAATTCCTAACAAATTTTGACACAGATTCCCAATTCGGGCATTCAGAACATATAGCACGTTGCTGTAAGCAATCACATTCTCATTCAAAGTTGCAAGTTAATAGGTAGGAACAAGTTTGTATAGGTATTTCAAAGATGCCCAGAACTGAGCTAAACTTGATATGTGTCCAAATCCTAGAAATAATTTCATGCCCCATCTCCCTTACTTCCAGCTAGTAAGGATCACATAATTCCTAACAAAGTTTTGACACAGATTCCCAATTCGGGCATTCAGAACATGTAGCACGTTGCTGTAAGCAAGCACATTCTCATTCAAAGTTGCAACTTACTATGTAGGAACAAGTTTGTAAAGGTATTTCAAAGATGCCCAGAACTGAGCTAAAGGTTGTATGTCTCCAACTCCTAGAAATAACTTCATGCCTCATCACCCTTACTTCCAGCTAGTAAGGATCACATAATTCCTAACAATGTTTTGACACAGATTCCCAATTCGGGCATTCAGAACATATAGCACGTTGCTGTAAGCAAGCACATTCTGATTCAAAGTTGCAAGTTACTATGTAGGAACAAGTTTGTATAGGTATTTCAAAGATGCCAAGAACTGAGCTAATCGTTGTATGTCTCCAACTCCTTGAAATAACTTCATGCCCTGTCTCCCTTACTTCCAGCTAGTAAGGATCACATCATTCCTAACAAAGTTTTGACACAGATTCCCAATTCGGGCATTCGGAACATATAGCAAGTTGCTGTAAGCAAGCACATTCTCATTCATAGTTGCAAGTTACTATGTAGGAACAAGTTTGTATAGGTATTTCAAAGATGCCCAGAACTGAGCTAAACGTTGTATGTCTCCAACTCCTAGAAATAACTTCATGCCTCATGACCCTTACTTCCAGCTAGTAAGGATCACATCATTCCTAACAAAGTTTTGACACAGATTCCCAATTCGGGCATTCGGAACATATAGCAAGTTGCTGTAAGCAATCACATTCTCATTCAAAGTTGCAAGTTACTATGTAGGAACAAGTTTGTATAGGTATTTCAAAGATGCCAAGAACTGAGCTAATCGTTGTATGTCTCCAACTCCTTGAAATAACTTCATGCCCTGTCTCCCTTACTTCCAGCTAGTAAGGATCACATAATTCCTAACAAAGTTTTGACACAGATTCCC
This sequence comes from Diceros bicornis minor, assembly GCF_020826845.1. Taxonomy (NCBI): domain Eukaryota; kingdom Metazoa; phylum Chordata; class Mammalia; order Perissodactyla; family Rhinocerotidae; genus Diceros; species Diceros bicornis. The sequence continues at coordinate 1,480,893 of NW_026691718.1, forward strand.
AATTCGGGCATTCAGAAAATGTAGCACGTTGCTGTAAGCAAGCACATTCAATTCAAAGTTGCAATTTACTATGTAGGAACAAGTTTGTATAGGTATTTCAAAGATGCCCAGAACTGAGCTAAACGTTGTATGTCTCCAACTCCTTGAAATAACTTCATGCCCAATCTCCCTTATTTCCATCTAGTAAGGATCACATAATTCCTAACAAAGTTTTGACACAGATTCCCAATTCGGGCATTCAGAACATATAGCACGTTGCTGTAAGCAAGCACATTCTCATTCGAAGTTGCAAGTTACGATGTAGGAACAAGTTTGTATAGGTATTTCAAAGATGCCCAGAACTGAGCTAAACTTGGTATGTCTCCAACTCATAGAAATAACTTCATGCCCCATCTCCCTTACTTCCAGCTAGTAAGGAGCACATAATTCCTACCAAAGTTTTGACACAGATTCCCAATTCGGGCATTCAGAACATATAGCACATTGCTGTAAGCAAGCACATTCTCATTCAAAGTTGCAAGTTACTATGTAGGCACAAGTTTGAATAGGACATTCAAAGATGCCCAGAACTGAGCTAAACTTGGTATGTGTCCAACTCCTAGAATTAACTTCATGCCCCAACTCCCTTACATCCAGCTTGTAAGGATCACATAATTCCTAACAAAATTTCGACACAGATTCCCAATTCGGGCATTCAGAACATATACCACGTTCCTGTAAGCAAGCACATTCTCATTCAAAGTTGCAAGTTACTATGTAGGAACAAGTTTCTATAGGTATTTGAAAGATGCCCAGAACTGTGCTAAACTTGGTATGTGTCCAACTCCTAGAAATACCTTCATACCCCAACTCCCTTACATCCAACTAGTAATGATCACATAATTCCTAACAAATTTTGACACAGATTCCCAATTCGGGCATTCAGAAGGTATAGCACGTTGCTGTAAGCAATCACATTCTCATTCAAAGTTGCAAGTTACTCTGCAGGAACAAGTTTGTATAGGTATTTCAAAGATGCCCAGAACTGAGCTAAACTTGGTATGTGTCCAAATCCTAGAAATAATTTCATGCCCCATCTCCCTTACTTCCAGCTAGTAAGGATCACATAATTCCTAACAATGTTTTGACACAGATTCCCAATTCGGGCATTCAGAACATGTAGCACGTTGCTCTAAGCAAGCACATTCTCATTCAAAGTTGCAAGTTACTATGTAGGAACAAGTTTGTATAGGTATTTCAAAGATGCCCAGAACTGAGCTAAACTTGGTATGTCTCCAACTCCTAGAAATAAGTTATTGCCCCATCTCACTTACTTCCAGCTAGTAAGGATCACATAATTCCTAACAAAGTTTTGACACAGATTCCCAATTCGGGCATTCAGAAATTATAGCACGTTGCTGTAAGCAAGCACATTCAATTCAAAGTTGCAAGTTACTATGTAGGACCAAGTTTGTATAGGTATTTCAAAGATGCCCAGAACTGAGCTAAACGTTGTATGTCTCCAACTCCTAGAAATAACTTCATGCCCCATCTCCCTTACTTCCAGCTAGTAAGGATCACATAATTCCTAACAAAGTTTTGACACAGATTCCCAATTCGGGTATTCAGAACATATAGCACGTTGCTGTAAGCAAGCACATTCTCATTCAAAGATGCAAGTTACTATGTAGGAACTAGTTTGAATAGGACTTTCAAATATGCCCAGAACTGAGCTAAACTTGGTATGTCTCCAACTCCTAGAAATACCTTCATACCCCAACTCCCTTACCTCCAACTATTAAGGATCACATATTTCCTAACAAATTTTGACACAGATTCCCAATTCGGGCATTCAGAACATATAGCACGTTGCTGTAAGCAATCACATTCTCATTCAAAGTTGCAAGTTACTCTGTAGGAACAAGTTTGTATAGGTATTTCAAAGATGCCCAGAACTGAGCTAAACTTGGTATGTGTCCAAATCCAAGAAATAATTTCATGCCCCATCTCCCTTACTTCCAGCTAGTAAGGATCACATAATTCCTAACAAATTTTTGACACAGATTCCCAATTCCGGCATTCAGAACATGTAGCACGTTGCTGTAAGCAAGCACATTCTCATTCAAAGTTGCAACTTACTATGTAGGAACAAGTTTGTAAAGGTATTTCAAAGATGCCCAGAACTGAGCTAAACGTTTTATGTCTCCAACTCCTTGAAATAACTTCATGCCCCATCTCCCTTACTTCCAGCTAGTAAGGATCACATAATTCCTAACAAAGTTTTGACACAGATTCCAATTCGGGCATTCAGAACATGTAGCACGTTGCTGTAAGCAAGCACATTCAATTCAAAGTTGCAAGTTACTCTGTAGGATCAAGTTTGTATAGGTATTTCAAAAATGCCCAGAACTGAGCTAAACGTTGTATGTCTCCAACTGCTAGAAATAACTTCATGCCCCATCTCCCTTACTTCCAGCTAGTAAGGATCACATAATTCCTAACAAAGTTTTGACACAGATTCCCAATTCGGGCATTCAGAACATATACCACGTTGTTGTAAGCAAGCACATTCTCATTCAAAGTTGCAAGTTACTAGGTAGGAACAAGTTTGTATAGGTATTTCAAAGATGCCCAGAACTGAGCTAAACTTGATATGTGTCCAAATCCTAGAAATAATTTCATGCCCCATCTCCCTTACTTCCAGCTAGTAAGGATCACATAATTCCTAACAAAGTTTTGACACAGATTCCCAATTCGGGCATTCAGAACATGTAGCACGTTGCTGTAAGCAAGCACATTCTCATTCAAAGTTGCAACTTACTATGTAGGAACAAGTTTGTAAAGGTATTTCAAAGATGCCCAGAACTGAGCTAAAGGTTGTATGTCTCCAACTCCTAGAAATAACTTCATGCCTCATCACCCTTACTTCCAGCTAGTAAGGATCACATAATTCCTAACAATGTTTTGACACAGATTCCCAATTCGGGCATTCAGAACATATAGCACGTTGCTGTAAGCAAGCACATTCTGATTCAAAGTTGCAAGTTACTATGTAGGAACAAGTTTGTATAGGTATTTCAAAGATGCCAAGAACTGAGCTAATCGTTGTATGTCTCCAACTCCTTGAAATAACTTCATGCCCTGTCTCCCTTACTTCCAGCTAGTAAGGATCACATCATTCCTAACAAAGTTTTGACACAGATTCCCAATTCGGGCATTCGGAACATATAGCAAGTTGCTGTAAGCAAGCACATTCTCATTCATAGTTGCAAGTTACTATGTAGGAACAAGTTTGTATAGGTATTTCAAAGATGCCCAGAACTGAGCTAAACGTTGTATGTCTCCAACTCCTAGAAATAACTTCATGCCTCATGACCCTTACTTCCAGCTAGTAAGGATCACATCATTCCTAACAAAGTTTTGACACAGATTCCCAATTCGGGCATTCGGAACATATAGCAAGTTGCTGTAAGCAATCACATTCTCATTCAAAGTTGCAAAATAATATGTAGGAACAAGTTTGTATAGGTATTTCAAAGATACCCAGAACTGAGCTAAACTTGGTATGTATCGAAATCCTAGAAATAATTTCATGCCCCATCTCCCTTACTTCCAGCTAGTAAGGATCACATAATTCCTAACAAAGTTTTGACACAGATTCCCAATACGGGCATTCAGAACATGTACCACGTTGCTGTAAGCAAGCACATTCTCATTCAAAGTTGCAAGTTACTATGTAGGAACAAGTTTGTATAGGTATTTCAAAGATGCCCAGAACTGAGCTAAACTTGGTGTGTCTCCAACTCCTCGAAATAACTTCATGCCCCATCTCCCTTACTTCCAGCTAGTAAGGATCACATAATTCCTAACAAAGTTTTGACACAGATTCCCAATTCGGGCATTCAGAAATTATAGCACGTTGCTGTAAGCAAGCACATTCAATTCAAAGTTGCAAGTTACTATGTAGGACCAAGTTTGTATAGGTATTTCAAAGATGCCCAGAACTGAGCTAAACGTTGTATGTCTCCAACTCCTAGAAATAACTTCATGCCCCATCTCCCTTACTTCCAGCTAGTAAGGATCACATAATTCCTAACAAAGTTTTGACACAGATTCCCAATTCGGGTATTCAGAACATATAGCACGTTGCTGTAAGCAAGCACATTCTCATTCAAAGATGCAAGTTACTATGTAGGAACTAGTTTGAATAGGACTTTCAAATATGCCCAGAACTGAGCTAAACTTGGTATGTCTCCAACTCCTAGAAATACCTTCATACCCCAACTCCCTTACCTCCAACTATTAAGGATCACATATTTCCTAACAAATTTTGACACAGATTCCCAATTCGGGCATTCAGAACATATAGCACGTTGCTGTAAGCAATCACATTCTCATTCAAAGTTGCAAGTTACTCTGTAGGAACAAGTTTGTATAGGTATTTCAAAGATGCCCAGAACTGAGCTAAACTTGGTATGTGTCCAAATCCAAGAAATAATTTCATGCCCCATCTCCCTTACTTCCAGCTAGTAAGGATCACATAATTCCTAACAAATTTTTGACACAGATTCCCAATTCCGGCATTCAGAACATGTAGCACGTTGCTGTAAGCAAGCACATTCTCATTCAAAGTTGCAACTTACTATGTAGGAACAAGTTTGTAAAGGTATTTCAAAGATGCCCAGAACTGAGCTAAACGTTTTATGTCTCCAACTCCTTGAAATAACTTCATGCCCCATCTCCCTTACTTCCAGCTAGTAAGGATCACATAATTCCTAACAAAGTTTTGACACAGATTCCAATTCGGGCATTCAGAACATGTAGCACGTTGCTGTAAGCAAGCACATTCAATTCAAAGTTGCAAGTTACTCTGTAGGATCAAGTTTGTATAGGTATTTCAAAAATGCCCAGAACTGAGCTAAACGTTGTATGTCTCCAACTGCTAGAAATAACTTCATGCCCCATCTCCCTTACTTCCAGCTAGTAAGGATCACATAATTCCTAACAAAGTTTTGACACAGATTCCCAATTCGGGCATTCAGAACATATACCACGTTGTTGTAAGCAAGCACATTCTCATTCAAAGTTGCAAGTTACTATGTAGGAACAAGTTTGTATAGGTATTTCAAAGATGCCCAGAACTGAGCTAAACTTGGAATGTCTCCAACTCCTAGAAATAACTTCATGCCCCAACTCCCTTACTTCCAGCAAGGAAGGATCACATAATTCCTAACAAAGTTTTGACACAGATTCCCAATTCGGGCATTCAGAACATATAGCACGTTGCTGTAAGCAAGCACATTCTCATTCAAAGTTGCATGTTACTATGTAGGAACAAGTTTGTATACGTATTTCAAAGATGCCCACAACTGAGCTAAACTTGGTATGTCCTAAACTCCTAGAAATATCTTCATGCCCCAACTCCCTTACTTCCAGCTAGTAAGGATCACATAATTCCTACCAAAGTTTTGACACAGATTCTCAATTCGGGCATTCAGAAAATATAGCACGTTGCTGTAAGCAAGCACATTCTCACTCAAAGTTGCAAGTTACTATGTAGGAACAAGTTTGTATAGGTATTTCAAAGATGCCCAGAACTGAGCTAAACGTTGTATGTCTCCAACTCCTAGAAATAACTTCATGCCCCATCAGCCTTACTTCCAGCTAGTAAGGATCACATAATTCCTAACAATGTTTTGACACAGAATCCCAATTCGGGCATTCAGAACATATAGCACGTTGCTGTAAGCAAACACATTCTCATTCAAAGTTGCAAGTTACTATGTAGGAACAAGTTTGTATAGGTATTTCAAAGATGCCCAGAACTGAGCTAATCGTTGTATGTCTCCAACTCCTTGAAATAACTTCATGCCCAATCTCCCTTACTTCCAGCTAGTAAGGATGACATAATTCCTAACACAGTTTTGACACAGATTCCCAATACGGGCATTCAGAACATGTACCACGTTGCTGTAAGCAAGAACATTCTCATTCAAAGTTGCAAGTTACTACGTAGGAACAAGTTTGTAAAGGTATTTCAAAGATGCCCAGAACTGAGCTAAACGTTGTATGTCTCCAACTCCTAGAAATAACTTCATGCCTCATGACACTTACTTCCAGCTAGTAAGGATCACATCATTACTAACAATGTTTTGACACAGATTCCCAATTCGGGCATTCAGAACATATAGCACGTTGCTGTAAGCAAGCACATTCTCATTCAAAGTTGCAAGTTACTATGTAGGAACAAGTTTGTATAGGTATTTCAAAGATGCCCAGAACTGAGCTAAACCTTGTATGTCTCCAACTCCTAGAAATAACTTCATGCCCAATCTCCCTTACTTCCAGCTAGTAAGGATCACATAATTCTTAACAAAGTTTTGACACAGATTCCCAATTCGGGCTTTCAGAACATATAGGACGTTGCTGTAAGCAAGCACATTCTCATTCAAAGTTGCAAGTTACTATGTAGGAACAAGTTTGTATAGGTATTTCAAAGATGCCCAGAACTGAGCTAAACGTTGTATGTCTCCAACTCCTAGAAATAACTTCATGTCCCATCTCCCTTTCTTCCATCTTGTAAGGATCACATAATTCCTAACAAAGTTTTGACACAGATTCCCAATTCGGGCATTAAGAACATGTAGCACGTTGCTGTAAGCAAGCACATTCTCATTCAAAGTTGCAAGTTACTATATAGGAACAAGTTTGTATAGGTATTTCAAAGATGCCCAGAACTGAGCTAAACGTTGTATGTCTCCAACTCCTAGAAATAACTTCATGCCCCATCAGCCTTACTTCCAGCTAGTAAGGATCACATAATTCCTAACAATGTTTTGACACAGAATCCCAATTCGGGCATTCAGAACATATAGCACGTTGCTGTAAGCAAACACATTCTCATTCAAAGTTGCAAGTTACTATGTAGGAACAAGTTTGTATAGGTATTTCAAAGATGCCCAGAACTGAGCTAAACGTTGTATATCTCCAACTCCTTGAAATAACTTCATGCCAAATCTCCCTTATTTCCAGCTAGTAAGGATCACATAATTCCTAACAAAGATTTGACACAGATTCCCAATTTGGCATTCAGAACATATAGCACGTTGCTGTAAGCAAGCACATTCTCATTCAAAGTTGCAAGTTACTATGTAGGAACAAGTTTCTATAGGTATTTCAAAGATGCCCAGAACTGTGCTAAACTTGGTATGTGTCCAACTCCTAGAAATACCTTCATACCCCAACTCCCTTACTTCCAGCTAGTAAGGATCACATAATTCCTAACAAATTTTGACACAGATTCCCAATTCGGGCATTCAGAACATATAGCACTTTGCTGTAAGCAATCACATTCTCATTCAAAGTTGCAAGTTAATAGGTAGGAACAAGTTTGTATAGGTATTTCAAAGATGCCCAGAACTGAGCTAAACTTAATATGTGTCCAAATCCTAGAAATAATTTCATGCCCCATCTCCCATACTTCCAGCTAGTAAGGATCACATAATTCCTAACAAAGTTTTGACACAGATTCCCAATTCGGGCATTCAGAACATGTAGCACGTTGCTGTAAGCAAGCACCTTCTCATTCAAAGTTGCAACTTACTATGTAGGAACAAGTTTGTAAAGGTATTTCAAAGATGCCCAGAACTGAGCTAAACGTTGTATGTCTCCAACTCCTAGAAATAACTTCATGCCTCATCACCCTTACTTCCAGCAAGTAAGTATCACATAATTCCTAACAATGTTTTGACACAGATTCCCAATTCGGGCATTCAGAACATATAGCACATTGCTGTAAGCAAGCACATTCTGATTCAAAGTTGCAAGTTACTATGTAGGAAGAAGTTTGTATAGGTATTTCAAAGATGCCCAGAACTGAGCTAATCGTTGTATGTCTCCAACTCCTTGAAATAACTTCATGCCCAATCTCCCTTACTTCCAGCTAGTAAGGATCACATAATTCCCAACAAAGTTTTGACACAGATTCCGAATACGGGCTTTCAGAACATGTACCACGTTGCTGTAAGCAAGAATATTCTCATTCAAAGTTGCAAGTTACTATGTAGGAACAAGTTTGTAAAGGTATTTCAAAGATGCCCAGAACTGAGCTAAACGTTGTATGTCTCCAACACCTAGAAATAACTTCATGCCTCATGACACTTACTTCCAGCTAGTAAGTATCACATCATTCCTAACAATGTTTTGAAACAGATTCCCAATTCGGGCATTCAGAACATATAGCACGTTGCTGTAAGCAAGCACATTCTCATTCAAAGTTGCAAGATAGTATGTAGGAACAAGTTTGTATAGGTATTTCAAAGATGCCCTGAACTGAGCTAAACTTGGTATGTCTCCAACTCCTCGAAATAACATCATGCCCCATCTCCCTTACTTCCAGCTAGTAAGGATCACATAATTCCTAACAAAGTTTTGACACAGATTCCCAATTCGGGCATTCAGAACTTATAGCACGTTGCTGTAAGCAAGCACATTGAATTCAAAGTTGCAAGTTACTATGTAGGAACAAGTTTGTATAGGTATTTCAAAGATGCCCAGAACTGAGCTAAACGTTGTATGTCTCCAACTCCTAGAAATAACTTCATGCCCCATCTCCCTTACTTCCAGCTAGTAAAGATCACATAATTCCTAACAAAGTTTTGACACAGATTCCCAATTCAGGCTTTCAGAACATATAGGACGTTGCTGTAAGCAAGCACATTCTCATTCAAAGTTGCAAGTTACTATGTAGGAACAAGTTTGTATAGGTATTACAAAGATGCCCAGAACTGAGCTAAACGTTGTATGTCTCCAACTCCTAGAAATAACTTCATGTCCCATCTCCCTTTCTTCCATCTTGTAAGGATCACATAATTCCTAACAAAGTTTTGACACAGATTCCCAATTCGGGCATTCAAAACATGTAGCACGTTGCTGTAAGCAAGCACATTCTCATTCAAAGTTGCAAGTTACTATATAGGAACAAGTTTGTATAGGTATTTCAAAGATGCCCAGAACTGAGCTAACCGTTGTATGTCTCCAACTCCTAGAAATAACTTCATGCCCCATCTCCCTTACTTCCAGCTAGTAAGGATCACATAATTCCTAACAATGTTTTGACACAGAATCCAAATTCGGGCATTCAGAACATATAGCACGTTGCTGTAAGCAAGCACATTCTCATTCACAGTTCTAAGTTACTATGTAGGAACAAGTTTGTATAGGTATTTCAAAGATGCCCAGAACGGAGCTAAACTTGGTATGTGTCCAACCTCTAGAAATAACTTCATGCCACAACTCCCTTACTTCCAGCTACTAAGGATCACATAATTCCTAACAATGTTTTGACACAGATTCCCAATTCGGGCATTCAGAACATATAGCAAGTTGCTGTAAGCAAGCACATTCTCATTCAAAGTTGCAAGTTACTATGTAGGAACAAGATTGTATAAGTATTTCAAAGATGCCCAGAACTGAGCTAAACGTTGTATGTCTCCAACTGCTAGAAATAACTTCATGCCCAATCTCCCTTACTTCCAGCTAGTAAGATTAACATAATTCCTAACAAAGTTTTGACACAGATTCCCAATTCGGGCATTCAGAACATATAGCACGTTGATGTAGGCAAGCACATTCTCATTCAAAGTTGCAAGTTACTATGTAGGACCAAGTTTGTATAGGTATTTCAAAGATGCCCAGAACTGAGCTAAACTTGGTATGTCTCCAACTCCTAGAAATAACTTCATGCCCCATCTCCCTTACTTCCAGCTATTAAGGATCACATAATTCCTAACAAAGTTTTGACACAGATTCCCAATTCGGGCATTCAGAACATGTAGCACGTTGCTGTAAGCAAGCACATTCAATTCAAAGTTGCAAGTTACTATGTAGGAACAAGTTTGTGTAGGTATTTCAAAGATGCCCAGAACTGAGCTAAACGTTGTAGGTCTCCAACTCCTTGAAATAACTTCATGCCCAATCTCCCTTACTTCCAGCTAGTAAGGATCACATCATTCCTAACAATGTTTTGACACAGATTCCCAATTCGGGCATTCAGAACATATAGCACATTGCTGTAAGCAAGCACATTCTCATTCAAAGTTGCAAGTTACTATGTAGGAACAAGTTTGTATAGGTATTTCAAAGATGCCCAGAACTGAGCTAAACTTGGTATTTCCTCAACTGCTAGAAATAACTTCATGCCCCAACTCCCTTACTTCCAGCTAGTAAGGATCACATAATTCCTAACAAAGTTTTGACACAGATTCCCAATTCGGGCATTCAGAACATATAGCACGTTGCTGTAAGCAAGCACATTCTCATGCAAACATGCAAGTTACTATGTAGGAACAAGTTTGAATAGGACTTTCAAAGATGCCCAGAACTGAGCTAAACTTGGTATGTCTCCAACTCCTAGAAATAACTTCATGCCCAATCTCCCTTACTTCCAGCTAGTAAGGATCACATAATTCCTAACACAGTTTTGACACAGATTCCCAATACGGGCATTCAGAACATGTACCACGTTGCTGTAAGCAAGAACATTCTCATTCAAAGTTGCAAGTTACTACGTAGGAACAAGTTTGTAAAGGTATTTCAAAGATGCCCAGAACTGAGCTAAACGTTGTATGTCTCCAACTCCTAGAAATAACTTCATGCCTCATGACACTTACTTCCAGCTAGTAAGGATCACATAATTCCTAACAATGTTTTGACACAGATTCCCAATTCGGGCATTCAGAACATATAGCACGTTGCTGTAAGCAAGCACATTCTCATTCAAAGTTGCAAGTTACTATGTAGGAACAAGTTTGTATAGGTATTTCAAAGATGCCCAGAACTGAGTTAAACGTTGTATGTCTCCAACTCCTAGAAATAACTTCATGCCCAATCTCCCTTACTTCCAGCTAGTAAGGATCACATAATTCTTAACAAAGTTTTGACACAGATTCCCAATTCGGGCTTTCAGAACATATAGGACGTTGCTGTAAGCAAGCACATTCTCATTCAAAGTTGCAAGTTACTATGTAGGAACAAGTTTGTATAGGTATTTCAAAGATGCCCAGAACTGAGCTAAACGTTGTATGTCTCCAACTCCTAGAAATAACTTCATGTCCCATCTCCCTTTCTTCCATCTTGTAAGGATCACATAATTCCTAACAAAGTTTTGACACAGATTCCCAATTCGGGCATTCAGAACATGTAGCACGTTGCTGTAAGCAAGCACATTCTCATTCAAAGTTGCAAGTTACTATATAGGAACAAGTTTGTATAGGTATTTCAAAGATGCTCAGAACTGAGCTAAACGTTGTATGTCTCCAACTCGTAGAAATAACTTCATGCCCCATCAGCCTTACTTCCAGCTAGTAAGGATCACATAATTCCTAACAATGTTTTGACACAGAATCCCAATTCGGGCATTCAGAACATATAGCACGTTGCTGTAAGCAAACTCATTCTCATTCAAAGTTGCAAGTTACTATGTAGGAACAAGTTTGTATAGGTATTTCAAAGATGCCCAGAACTGAGCTAAACGTTGTATATCTCCAACTCCTTGAAATAACTTCATGCCCAATCTCCCTTATTTCCAGCTAGTAAGGATCACATAATTCCTAACAAAGATTTGACACAGATTCCCAATTTGGCTTTCAGAACATATAGCACGTTGCTGTAAGCAAGCACATTCTCATTCAAAGTTGCAAGTTACTATGTAGGAACAAGTTTGTATAGGTATTTCAAAGATGCCCAGAACTGAGCTAAACTTGGTATGTCTCCAACTGCTAGAAATAACTTCATGCCCCAACTCCCTTACTTCCAGCTAGTAAGGATCACATAATTCCTAACAAAGGTTTGACACAGATTCCCAATTCGGGCATTCAGAACATATAGCACGTTGCTGTAAGCAAGCACATTCTCATGCAAACATGCAAGTTACTATGTAGGAACAAGTTTGAATAGGACTTTCAAAGATGCCCAGAACTGAGCTAAACTTGGTATGTCTCCAACTCCTAGAAATAACTTCATGCCCCATCTCCCTTACTTCCAGCTAGTAAGGATCACATAATTCCTAACAAAGTTTTGACACAGATTCCCAATTCGGGCATTCAGAACATATAGCACGTTGCTGTAAGCAAGCACATTCTAATACAAACTTGCAAGATACTATGTAGGAACAAGTTTGTATAGGTATTTCAAAGATGCCCAGAACTGTGCTAAACTTGGTATGTGTCCAACTCCTAGAAATACCTTCATGCCACAACTCCCTTACTTCCAGTTAGTAAGGATCACATAATTCCTAACAAATTTTGACACAGATTCCCAATTCGGGCATTCAGAACATATAGCAAGTTGCTGTAAGCAAGCACATTCTCATTCAAAGTTGCAAGTTAATATGTAAGAACAAGTTTGTATAGGTATTTCAAAGATGCCCAGAACTGAGCTAAACGTTGTATGTGTCCAACTCCTAGAAATAATTTCATGCCCCATCTCCCTTACTTCCAGCTAGTAAGGATCACATAATTCCTAACAAAGTTTTGACACAGATTCCCAATTCGGGCATTCAGAACATGTAACACCTTGCTGTAAGCAAGCACATTCTCATTCAAAGTTGCAAGTTACTATGTAGGAACAAGTTTGTAAAGGTATTTCAAAGATGCCCAGAACTGAGCTAAACGTTGTATGTCTCCAACTCCTAGAAATAACTTCATGCCCCATCACCCTTACTTCCAGCTAGTAAGGATCACATAATTCCTAACAATGTTTTGACACAGAATCCCAATTCGGGCATTCAGAACATATAGCACGTTGCTGTAAGCAAGCACATTCTCATTCAAAGTTGCAAGTTACTATGTAGGAACAAGTTTGTATAGGTATTTCAAAGATGCCCAGAACTGAGCTAAACTTGGTATGTCTCCAACTCCTAGAAATAACTTCATACCCCATCTCCCTTACTTCTAGCTAGTAAGGATCACATAATTCCTAACAAAGTTTTGACACAGATTCCCAATTCGGGCATTCAGAACATATAGCACGTTGTTGAAAGCAAGCACATTCTCATTCAAAGTTGCAAGTTACTGTGTAGGAACAAGTTTGTATAGGTATTTCAAAGATGCCCAGAACTGTGCTAAAATTGGTATGTGTCCAACTCCTAGAAATACCTTCATGCCACAACTCCCTTACTTCCAGCTAGTAAGGATCACATAATTCCTAACAAATTTTGACACAGATTCCCAATTCGGGCATTCAGAACATATAGCACGTTGCTGTAAGCAAACACATTCTCATTCAAAGTTGCAAGTTACTATGTAGGAACATGTTTGTATAGGTATTTCAAAGATGCCCAGAACAGAGCTAAACTTGTATGTGTCCAACTCCTAGAAATAACTTCATGCCCCATCTCCCTTACTTCCAGCTAGTAAGGATCACATAATTCCTAACAAAGTTTTGACACAGATTCCCAATTCGGGCAATCAGAACATGTAGCACGTTGCTGTAAGCAAGCACATTCTTATTCAAAGTTGCAAGTTACTATGTAGGGACAAGTTTGTAAAGGTATTTCAAAGATGCCCAGAACTGAGCTAAACGTTGTATGTCTCCAACTCCTTGAAATAACTTCATGCCCAATCTCCCTTACTTCCAGCTAGTAAGGATCACATCATTCCTAACAATGTTTTGACACAGATTCCCAATACGGGCATTCAGAACATATAGCACATTGCCGTAAGCAAGCACATTCTCTTTCAAAGTTGCAAGTTACTATGTAGGAACAAGTTTGTATAGGTATTTCAAAGATGCCCAGAACTGAGCTAAACTTGGTATTTCCTCAACTCCTAGAAATAACTTCATGCCCCAACTCCCTTACTTCCAGCTAGTAAGGTTCACATAATTCCTAACAAAGTTTTGACACAGATTCCCAATTCGGGCATTCAGAACATATAGCACGTTGCTGTAAGCAAGCACATTCTCATGCAAAGATGCAAGTTACTATGTAGGAACAAGTTTGAATAGGACTTTCAAAGATGCCCAGAACTGAGCTAAACTTGGTATGTCTCCAACTCCTAGAAATAACTTCATGCCCCATCTCCCTTACTTCCAGCTAGTAAGGATCACATAATTCCTAACAAAGTTTTGACACAGATTCCCAATTCGGGCATTCAGAACATATAGCACGTTGCTGTAAGCAAGCACATTCTCATTCAAAGTTGCAAGTTACTATGTAGGAACAAGTTTGTATAGGTATTTCAAAGATGCCCAGAACTGTGCTAAACTTGGTATGTGTCCAACTCCTAGAAATACCTTCATGCCACAACTTCCTTACTTCCAGTTAGTAAGGATCACATAATTCCTAACAAATTTTGACACAGATTCCCAATTCGGGCATTCAGAACATATAGCACGTTGCTGTAAGCAAGCACATTCTCATTCAAAGTTGCAAGTTACTATGTAGGAACAAGATTGTATAGGTATTTCAAAGATGCCCAGAACTGAGCTAAACGTTGTATGTCTCCAACTGCTAGAAATAACTTCATGCCCAATCTCCCTTACTTCCAGCTAGTAAGGATCACATAATTCCTAACAAAGTTTTGACACAGATTCCCAATTCGGGCATTCAGAACATATAGCACGTTGATGTAAGCAAGCACATTCTCATTCAAAGTTGCAAGTTACTATGTAGGAACAAGTTTGTATAGGTATTTCAAAGATGCCCAGAACTGAGCTAAACTTGGTATGTCTCCAACTCCTAGAAATAACTTCATGCCCCATCTCCCTTACTTCCAGCTATTAAGGATCACATCATTCCTAACAAAGTTTTGACACAGATTCCCAATTCGGGCATTCAGAACATGTAGCACGTTGCTGTAAGCAAGCACATTCAATTCAAAGTTGCAAGTTACTATGTAGGAACAAGTTTGTGTAGGTATTTCAAAGATGCCCAGAACTGAGCTAAACGTTGTAGGTCTCCAACTCCTTGAAATAACTTCATGCCCAATCTCCCTTACATCCAGCTAGTAAGGATCACATCATTCCTAACAATGTTTTGACACAGATTCCCAATTCGGGCATTCAGATCATATAGCACATTGCTGTAAGCAAGCACATTCTCATTCAAAGTTGCAAGTTACTATGTAGGAACAAGTTTGTATAGGTATTTCAAAGATGCCCAGAACTGAGCTAAACTTGGTATTTCCTCAACTGCTAGAAATAACTTCATGCCCCAACTCCCTTACTTCCAGCTAGTAAGGATCACATAATTCCTAACAAAGTTTTGACACAGATTCCCAATTCGGGCATTCAGAACATATAGCACGTTGCTGTAAGCAAGCACATTCTCATGCAAACATGCAAGTTACTATGTAGGAACAAGTTTGAATAGGACTTTCAAAGATGCCCAGAACTGAGCTAAACTTGGTATGTCTCCAACTCCTAGAAATAACTTCATGCCCCATCTCCCTTACTTCCAGCTAGTAAGGATCACATAATTCCTAACAAAGTTTTGACACAGATTCCCAATTCGGGCATTCAGAACATATAGCACGTTGCTGTAAGCAAGCACATTCTCATACAAACTTGCAAGTTACTATGTAGGAACAAGTTTGTATAGGTATTTCAAAGATGCCCAGAACTCTGCTAAACTTGGTATGTGTCCAACTCCTAGAAATACCTTCATGCCACAACTCCCTTACTTCCAGTTAGTAAGGATCACATAATTCCTAACAAATTTTGACACGGATTCCCAATTCGGGCATTCAGAACATATAGCAAGTTGCTGTAAGCAAGCACATTCTCATTCAAAGTTGCAAGTTAATATGTAAGAACAAGTTTGTATAGGTATTTCAAAGATGCCCAGAACTGAGCTAAACGTTGTATGTGTCCAACTCCTAGAAATAATTTCCTGCCCCATCTCCCTTACTTCCAGCTAGTAAGGATCACATAATTCCTAACAAAGTTTTGACACAGATTCCCAATTCGGGCATTCAGAACATGTAACACCTTGCTGTAAGCAAGCACATTCTCATTCAAAGTTGCAAGTTACTATGTAGGAACAAGTTTGTAAAGGTATTTCAAAGATGCCCAGAACTGAGCTAAACGTTGTATGTCTCCAACTCCTAGAAATAACTTCATGCCCCATCACGCTTACTTCCAGCTAGTAAGGATCACATAATTCCTAACAATGTTTTGACACAGAATCCCAATTTGGGCATTCAGAACATATAGCACGTTGCTGTAAGCAAGCACATTCTCATTCAAAGTTGCAAGTTACTATGTAGGAACAAGTTTGTATAGGTATTTCAAAGATGCCCAGAACTGAGCTAAACTTGGTATGTCTCCAACTCCTAGAAATAACTTCATACCCCATCTCCCTTACTTCTAGCTAGTAAGGATCACATAATTCCTAATAAAGTTTTGACACAGATTCCCAATTCGGGCATTCAGAACATATAGCACGTTGTTGAAAGCAAGCACATTCTCATTCAAAGTTGCAAGTTACTGTGTAGGAACAAGTTTGTATAGGTATTTCAAAGATGCCCAGAACTGTGCTAAAATTGGTATGTGTCCAACTCCTAGAAATACCTTTATGCCACAACTCCCTTACTTCCAGCTAGTAAGGATCACATAATTCCTAACAAATTTTGACACAGATTCCCAATTCGGGCATTCAGAACATATAGCACGTTGCTGTAAGCAAACACATTCTCATTCAAAGTTGCAAGTTACTATGTAGGAACAAGTTTGTATAGGTATTTCAAAGATGCCCAGAACAGAGCTAAACTTGTATGTGTCCAACTCCTAGAAATAACTTCATGCCCCATCTCCCTTACTTCCAGCTAGTAAGGATCACATAATTCCTAACAAAGTTTTGACACAGATTCCCAATTCGGGCAATCAGAACATGTAGCACGTTGCTGTAAGCAAGCACATTCTTATTCAAAGTTGCAAGTTACTATGTAGGGACAAGTTTGTAAAGGTATTTCAAAGATGCCCAGAACTGAGCTAAACGTTGTATGTCTCCAACTCATTGAAATAACTTCATGCCCAATCTCCCTTACTTCCAGCTAGTAAGGATCACATCATTCCTAACAATGTTTTGACACAGATTCCCAATTCGGGCATTCAGAACATATAGCACATTGCTGTAAGCAAGCACATTCTCTTTTAAAGTTGCAAGTTACTATGTAGGAACAAGTTTGTATAGGTATTTCAAAGATGCCCAGAACTGAGCTAAACTTGGTATTTCCTCAACTCCTAGAAATAACTTCATGCCCCAACTCCCTTACTTCCAGCTCTTAAGGATCACATAATTCCTAACAAAGTTTTGACACAGATTCCCAATTCGGGCATTCAGAACATATAGCACGTTGCTGTAAGCAAGCACATTCTCATGCAAAGATGCAAGTTACTATGTAGGAACAAGTTTGAATAGGACTTTCAAAGATGCCCAGAACTGAGCTAAACTTGGTATGTCTCCAACTCCTAGAAATAACTTCATGCCCCATCTCCCTAACTTCCAGCTAGTAAGGATCACATAATTCCTAACAAAGTTTTGACACAGATTCCCAATTCGGGCATTCAGAACATATAGCACGTTGCTGTAAGCAAGCACATTCTCATTCAATGTTGCAAGTTACTATGTAGGAACAAGTTTGTATAGGTATTTCAAAGATGCCCAGAACTGTGCTAAACTTGGTATGTGTCCAACTCCTAGAAATACCTTCATGCCACAACTCCCTTACTTCCAGTTAGTAAGGATCACATAATTCCTAACAAATTTTGACACAGATTCCCAATTCGGGCATTCAGAACATATAGCACGTTGCTGTAAGCAAGCACATTCTCATTCAAAGTTGCAAGTTACTATGTAGGAACAAGATTGTATAGGTATTTCAAAGATGCCCAGAACTGAGCTAAACGTTGTATGTCTCCAACTGCTAGAAATAACTTCATGCCCAATCTCCCTTACTTCCAGCTAGTAAGGATCACATAATTCCTAACAAAGTTTTGACACAGATTCCCAATTCGGGCATTGACAACATATAGCACGTTGATGTAAGCAAGCACATTCAATTCAAAGTTGCAAGTTACTATGTAGGAACAAGTTTGTGTAGGTATTTCAAAGATGCCCAGAACTGAGCTAAACGTTGTAGGTCTCCAACTCCTTGAAATAACTTCATGCCCAATATCCCTTACTTCCAGCTAGTAAGGATCACATCATTCCTAACAATGTTTTGACACAGATTCCCAATTCGGGCATTCAGAACATATAGCACATTGCTGTAAGCAAGCACATTCTCATTCAAAGTTGCAAGTTACTATGTAGGAACAAGTTTGTATAGGTATTTCAAAGATGCCCAGAACTGAGCTAAACTTGGTATTTCCTCAACTGCTAGAAATAACTTCATGCCCCAACTCCCTTACTTCCAGCTAGTAAGGATCACATAATTCCTAACAAAGTTTTGACACAGATTCCCAATTCGGGCATTCAGAACATATAGCACGTTGCTGTAAGCAAGCACATTCTCACGCAAACATGCAAGTTACTATGTAGGAACAAGTTTGAATAGGACTTTCAAAGATGCCCAGAACTGAGCTAAACTTGGTATGTCTCCAACTCCTAGAAATAACTTCATGCCCCATCTCCCTTACTTCCAGCTAGTAAGGATCACATAATTCCTAACAAAGTTTTGACACAGATTCCCAATTCGGGCATTCAGAACATATAGCACGTTGCTGTAAGCAAGCACATTCTCATACAAACTTGCAAGTTACTATGTAGGAACAAGTTTGTATAGGTATTTAAAAGATGCCCAGAACTGTGCTAAACTTGGTATGTGTCCAGCTCCTAGAAATACCTTCATGCCACAACTCCCTTACTTCCAGTTAGTAAGGATCACATAATTCCTAACAAATTTTGACACAGATTCCCAATTCGGGCATTCAGAACATATAGCAAGTTGCTGTAAGCAAGCACATTCTCATTCAAAGTTGCAAGTTAATATGTAAGAACAAGTTTGTATAGGTATTTCAAAGATGCCCAGAACTGAGCTAAACGTTGTATGTGTCCAACTCCTAGAAATAATTTCATGCCCCATCTCCCTTACTTCCAGCTAGTAAGGATCACATAATTCCTAACAAAGTTTTGACACAGATTCCCAATTCGGGCATTCAGAACATGTAACACCTTGCTGTAAGCAAGCACATTCTCATTCAAAGTTGCAAGTTACTATGTAGGAACAAGTTTGTAAAGGTATTTCAAAGATGCCCAGAACTGAGCTAAACGTTGTATGTCTCCAACTCCTAGAAATAACTTCATGCCCCATCACCCTTACTTCCAGCTAGTAAGGATCACATAATTCCTAACAATGTTTTGACACAGAATCCCAATTCGGGCATTCAGAACTTATAGCACGTTGCTGTAAGCAAGCACATTCTCATTCAAAGTTGCAAGTTACTATGTAGGAACAAGTTTGTATAGGTATTTCAAAGATGCCCAGAACTGAGCTAAACTTGGTATGTCTCCAACTCCTAGAAATAACTTCATACCCCATCTCCCTTACTTCTAGCTAGTAAGGATCACATAATTCCTAACAAAGTTTTGACACAGATTCCCAATTCGGGCATTCAGAACATATAGCACGTTGTTGAAAGCAAGCACATTCTCATTCAAAGTTGCAAGTTACTGTGTAGGAACAAGTTTGTATAGGTATTTCAAAGATGCCCAGAACTGTGCTAAAATTGGTATGTGTCCAACTCCTAGAAATACCTTCATGCCACAACTCCCTTACTTCCAGCTAGTAAGGATCACATAATTCCTAACAAATTTTGACACAGATTCCCAATTCGGGCATTCAGAACATATAGCACGTTGGTGTAAGCAAACACATTCTCATTCAAAGTTGCAAGTTACTATGTAGGAACAAGTTTGTATAGGTATTTCAAAGATGCCCAGAACAGAGCTAAACTTGTATGTGTCCAACTCCTAGAAATAACTTCATGCCCCATCTCCCTTACTTCCAGCTAGTAAGGATCAAATAATTCCTAACAAAGTTTTGACACAGATTCCCAATTCGGGCAATCAGAACATGTAGCACGTTGCTGTAAGCAAGCACATTCTCATTCAAAGTTGCAAGTTACTATGTAGGAACAAGTTTGTATAGGTATTTCAAAGATGCCCAGAACAGAGCTAAACTTGTATGTGTCCAACTCCTGGAAATAACTTCATGCCCCATCTCCCTTACTTCCAGCTAGTAAGGATCACATAATTCCTAACAAAGTTTTGACACAGATTCCCAATTCGGGCAATCAGAACATGTAGCACGTTGCTGTAAGCAAGCACATTCCTATTCAAAGTTGCAAGTTACTATGTAGGGACAAGTTTGTAAAGGTATTTCAAAGATGCCCAGAACTGAGCTAAACGTTGTATGTCTCCAACTCCTTGAAATAACTTCATGCCCAATCTCCCTTACTTCCAGCTAGTAAGGATCACATCATTCCTAACAATGTTTTGACACAGATTCCCAATTCGGGCATTCAGAACATATAGCACTTTGCTGTAAGCAAGCACATTCTCTTTCAAAGTTGCAAGTTACTATGTAGGAACAAGTTTGTATAGGTATTTCAAAGATGCCCAGAACTGAGCTAAACTTGGTATTTCCTCAACTCCTAGAAATAACTTCATGCCCCAACTCCCTTACTTCCAGCTAGTAAGGATCACATAATTCCTAACAAAGTTTTGACACAGATTCCCAATTCGGGCATTCAGAACATATAGCACGTTGCTGTAAGCAAGCACATTCTCATGCAAAGATGCAAGTTACTATGTAGGAACAAGTTTGAATAGGACTTTCAAAGATGCCCAGAACTGAGCTAAACTTGGTATGTCTCCAACTCCTAGAAATAACTTCATGCCCCATCTCCCTTACTTCCAGCTAGTAAGGATCACATAATTCCTAACAAAGTTTTGACACAGATTCCCAATTCGGGCATTCAGAACATATAGCACGTTGCTGTAAGCAAGCACATTCTCATTCAAAGTTGCAAGTTACTATGTAGGAACAAGTTTGTATAAGTATTTCAAAGATGCCCAGAACTGTGCTAAACTTGGTATGTGTCCAACTCCTAGAAATACCTTCATGCCACAACTCCCTTACTTCCAGTTAGTAAGGATCACATAATTCCTAACAAATTTTGACACAGATTCCCAATTCGGGCATTCAGAACATATAGCACGTTGCTGTAAGCAAGCACATTCTCATTCAAAGTTGCAAGTTACTATGTAGGAACAAGATTGTATAGGTATTTCAAAGATGCCCAGAAATGAGCTAAAGGTTGTATGTCTCCAACTGCTAGAAATAACTTCATGCCCAATCTCCCTTACTTCCAGCTAGTAAGGATCACATAATTCCTAACAAAGTTTTGACACAGATTCCCAATTCGGGCATTCAGAACATATAGCACGTTGATGTAAGCAAGCACATTCTCATTCAAAGTTGCAAGTTACTATGTAGGAACAAGTTTGTATAGGTATTTCAAAGATGCCCAGAACTGAGCTAAACTTGGTATGTCTCCAACTCCTAGAAATAACTTCATGCCCCATCTCCCTTACTTCCAGCTATTAAGGATCACATAATTCCTAACAAAGTTTTGACACAGATTCCCAATTCGGGCATTCAGAACATGTAGCACGTTGCTGTAAGCAAGCACATTCAATTCAAAGTTGCAAGTTACTATGTAGGAACAAGTTTGTGTAGGTATTTCAAAGATGCCCAGAACTGAGCTAAACGTTGTATGTCTCCAACTGCTAGAAATAACTTCATGCCCCAACTCACTTACTTCCAGCTAGTAAGGATCACATCATTCCTAACAATGTTTTGACACAGATTCCCAATTCGGTCATTCAGAACATATAGCACATTGCTGTAAGCAAGCACATTCTCATTCAAAGTTGCAAGTTACTATGTAGGAACAAGTTTGTATAGGTATTTTAAAGATGCCCAGAACTGAGCTAAACTTGGTATTTCCTCAACTGCTAGAAATAACTTCATGCCCCAACTCCCTTACTTCCAGCTAGTAAGGATCACATAATTCCTAACAAAGTTTTGACACAGATTCCCAATTCGGGCATTCAGAACATATAGCACGTTGCTGTAAGCAAGCACATTCTCATGCAAACATGCAAGTTACTATGTAGGAACAAGTTTGAATAGGACTTTCAAAGATGCCCAGAACTGAGCTAAACTTGGTATGTCTCCAACTCCTAGAAATAACTACATGCCCCATCTCCCTTACTTCCAGCTAGTAAGGATCACATAATTCCTAACAAAGTTTTGACACAGATTCCCAATTCGGGCATTCAGAACATATAGCACGTTGCTGTAAGCAAGGACATTCTCATACAAACTTGCAAGTTACTATGTAGGAACAAGTTTGTATAGGTATTTCAAAGATGCCCAGAACTGTGCTAAACTTGGTATGTGTCCAACTCCTAGAAATACCTTCATGCCACAACTCCCTTACTTCCAGTTAGTAAGGATCACATAATTCCTAACAAATTTTGACACAGATTCCCAATTCGGGCATTCAGAACATATAGCAAGTTGCTGTAAGCAAGCACATTCTCATTCAAAGTTGCAAGTTAATATGTAAGAACAAGTTTGTATAGGTATTTCAAAGATGCCCAGAACTGAGCTAAACGTTGTATGTGTCCAACTCCTAGAAATAATTTCATGCCCCATCTCCCTTACTTCCAGCTAGTAAGGATCACATAATTCCTAACAAAGTTTTGACACAGATTCCCAATTCGGGCATTCAGAACATGTAACACCTTGCTGTAAGCAAGCACATTCTCATTCAAAGTTGCAAGTTACTATGTAGGAACAAGTTTGTAAAGGTATTTCAAAGATGCCCAGAACTCAGCTAAACGTTGTATGTCTCCAACTCCTAGAAATAACTTCATGCCCCATCACACTTACTTCTAGCTAGTAAGGATCACATAATTCCTAACAATGTTTTGACACAGAATCCCAATTCGGGCATTCAGAACATATAGCACGTTGCTGTAAGCAAGCACATTCTCATTCAAAGTTGCAAGTTACTATGTAGGAACAAGTTTGTATAGGTATTTCAAAGATGCCCAGAACTGAGCTAAACTTGGGATGTCTCCAACTCCTAGAAATAACTTCATACCCCATCTCCCTTACTTCTAGCTAGTAAGGATCACATAATTCCTAACAAAATTTTGACACAGATTCCCAATTCGGGCATTCAGAACATATAGCACGTTGTTGAAAGCAAGCACATTCTCATTCAAAGTTGCAAGTTACTGTGTAGGAACAAGATTGTATAGGTATTTCAAAGATGCCCAGAACTGTGCTAAAATTGGTATGTGTCCAACTCCTAGAAATACCTTCATGCCACAACTCCCTTACTTCCAGCTAGTGAGGATCACATCATTCCTAACAATGTTTTGACACAGATTCCCAATTAGGGCATTCAGAACATATAGCACATTGCTGTAAGCAAGCACATTCTCATTCAAAGTTGCAAGTTACTATGTAGGAACAAGTTTGTATAGGTATTTCAAAGATGCCCAGAACTGAGCTAAACTTGGTATGTGTCCAACTCCTAGAAATAACTTCATGCCCCAACTCCCTTACTTCCAGCTAGTAAGGTTCACATAATTCCTAACCAAGTTTTGACACAGATTCCCAATTCGGGCATTCAGAACATATAGCACGTTGCTGTAAGCAAGCACATTCTCATGCAAAGATGCAAGTTACTATGTAGGAACAAGTTTGAATAGGACTTTCAAAGATGCCCAGAACTGAGCTAAACTTGGTATGTCTCCAACTCCTAGAAATAACTTCATGCCCCATCTCCCTTACTTCCAGCTAGTAAGGATCACATAATTCCTAACAAAGTTTTGACACAGATTCCCAATTCGGGCATTCAGAACATATAGCACGTTGCTGTAAGCAAGCACATTCTCATTCAAAGTTGCAAGTTACTATGTAGGAACAAGTTTGTATAGGTATTTCAAAGATGCCCAGAACTGTGCTAAACTTGGTATGTGTCCAACTCCTAGAAATACCTTCATGCCACAACTCCCTTACTTCCAGTTAGTAAGGATCACATAATTCCTAACAAATTTTGACACAGATTCCCAATTCGGGCATTCAGAACATATAGCACGTTGCTGTAAGCAAGCACATTCTCATTCAAAGTTGCAAGTTACTATGTAGGAACAAGATTGTATAGGTATTTCAAAGATGCCCAGAACTGAGCTAAACGTTGTATGTCTCCAACTGCTAGAAATAACTTCATGCCCAATCTCCCTTACTTCCAGCTAGTAAGGATCACATAATTCCTACCAAAGTTTTGACACAGATTCCCAATTCGGGCATTCAGAACATGTAGCACGTTGCTGTAAGCAAGCACATTCAATTCAAAGTTGCAAGTTACTATGTAGGAACAAGTTTGTGTAGGTATTTCAAAGATGCCCAGAACTGAGCTAAACGTTGTATGTCTCCAACTGCTAGAAATAACTTCATGCCCCAACTCCCTTACTTCCAGCTAGTAAGGATCACATCATTCCTAACAATGTTTTGACACAGATTCCCAATTCGGTCATTCAGAACATATAGCACATTGCTGTAAGCAAGCACATTCTCATTCAAAGTTGCAAGTTACTATGTAGGAACATGTTTGTATAGGTATTTCAAAGATGCCCAGAACTGAGCTAAACTTGGTATTTCCTCAACTGCTAGAAATAACTTCATGCCCCAACTCCCTTACTTCCAGCTAGTAAGGATCACATAATTCCTAACAAAGTTTTGACACAGATTCCCAATTCGGGCATTCAGAACATAGAGCACGTTGCTGTAAGCAAGCACATTCTCATGCAAACATGCAAGTTACTATGTAGGAACAAGTTTGAATAGGACTTTCAATGATGCCCAGAACTGAGCTAAACTTGGTATGTCTCCAACTCCTAGAAATATCTTCATGCCCCATCTCCCTTACTTCCAGCTAGTAAGGATCACATAATTCCTAACAAAGTTTTGACACAGATTCCCAATTCGGGCATTCAGAACATATAGCACGTTGCTGTAAGCAAGCACATTCTCATACAAACTTGCAAGTTACTATGTAGGAACAAGTTTGTATAGGTTTTTCAAAGATGCCCAGAACTGTGCTAAACTTGGTATGTTTCCAACTCCTAGAAATACCTTCATGCCACAACTCCCTTACTTCCAGTTAGTAAGGATCACATAATTCCTAACAAATTTTGACACAGATTCCCAATTCGGGCATTCAGAACATGTAACACCTTGCTGTAAGCAAGCACATTCTCATTCAAAGTTGCAAGTTAATATGTAAGAACAAGTTTGTATAGGTATTTCAAAGATGCCCAGAACTGAGCTAAACGTTGTATGTGTCCAACTCCTAGAAATAATTTCATGCCCCGTCTCCCTTACTTCCAGCTAGTAAGGATCACATAATTCCTAACAAAGTTTTGACACAGATTCCTAATTCGGGCATTCAGAACATGTAACACCTTGCTGTAAGCAAGCACATTCTCATTCAAAGTTGCAAGTTACTATGTAGGAACAAGTTTGTAAAGGTATTTCAAAGATGCCCAGAACTGAGCTAAACGTTGTATGTCTCCAACTCCTAGAAATAACTTCATGCCCCATCACCCTTACTTCCAGCTAGTAAGGATCACATAATTCCTAACAATGTTTTGACACAGAATCCCAATTCGGGCATTCAGAACATATAGCACGTTGCTGTAAGCAAGCACATTCTCATTCAAAGTTGCAAGTTACTATGTAGGAACAAGTTTGTATAGGTATTTCAAAGATGCCCAGAACTGAGCTAAACTTGGTATGTCTCCAACTCCTAGAAATAACTACATGCCCCATCTCCCTTACTTCCAGCTATTAAGGATCACATAATTCCTAACAAAGTTTTGACACAGATTCCCAATTCGGGCATTCAGAACATGTAGCACGTTGCTGTAAGCAAGCACATTCAATTCAAAGTTGCAAGTTACTATGTAGGAACAAGTTTGTGTAGATATTTCAAAGATGCCCAGAACTGAGCTAAACGTTGTATGTCTCCAACTGCTAGAAATAACTTCATGCCCCAACTCCCTTACTTCCAGCTAGTAAGGATCACATCATTCCTAACAATGGTTTGACACAGATTCCCAATTCGGTCATTCAGAACATATAGCACATTGCTGTAAGCAAGCACATTCTCATTCAAAGTTGCAAGTTACTATGTAGGAACAAGTTTGTATAGGTATTTCAAAGATGCCCAGAACTGAGCTAAACTTGGTATTTCCTCAACTGCTAGAAATAACTTCATGCCCCAACTCCCTTACTTCCAGCTAGTAAGGATCACATAATTCCTAACAAAGTTTTGACACAGATTCCCAATTCGGGCATTCAGAACATATAGCACGTTGCTGTAAGCAAGCACATTCTCATGCAAACATGCAAGTTACTATGTAGGAACAAGTTTGAATAGGACTTTAAAAGATGCCCAGAACTGAGCTAAACTTGGTATGTCTCCAACTCCTAGAAATAACTTCATGTCCCATCTCCCTTACTTCCAGCTAGTAAGGATCACATAATTCCTAACAAAGTTTTGACACAGATTCCCAATTCGGGCATTCAGAACATATAGCACGTTGCTGTAAGCAAGCACATTCTCATACAAACTTGCAAGTTACTATGTAGGAACAAGTTTGTATAGGTATTTCAAAGATGCCCAGAACTGTGCTAAACTTGGTATGTGTCCAACTCCTAGAAATACCTTCATGCCACAACTCCCTTACTTCCAGTTAGTAAGGATCACATAATTCCTAACAAATTTTGACACAGATTCCCAATTCGGGCATTCAGAAGATATAGCAAGTTGCTGTAAGCAAGCACATTCTCATTTAAAGTTGCAAGTTAATATGTAAGAACAAGTTTGTATAGGTATTTCAAAGATGCCCAGAACTGAGCTAAACGTTGTATGTGTCCAACTCCTAGAAATAATTTCATGCCCCATCTCCCTTACTTCCAGCTAGTAAGGATCACATAATTCCTAACAAAGTTTTGACACAGATTCCCAATTCGGGCATTCAGAACATGTAACACCTTGCTGTAAGCAAGCACATTCTCATTCAAAGTTGCAAGTTACTATGTAGGAACAAGTTTGTAAAGGTATTTCAAAGATGCCCAGAACTCAGCTAAACGTTGTATGTCTCCAACTCCTAGAAATAACTTCATGCCCCATCACCCTTACTTCCAGCTAGTAAGGATCACATAATTCCTAACAATGTTTTGACACAGAATCCCAATTCGGGCATTCAGAACATATAGCACGTTGCTGTAAGCAAGCACATTCTTATTCAAAGTTGCAAGTTACTATGTAGGAACAAGTTTGTATAGGTATTTCAAAGATGCCCAGAACTGAGCTAAACTTGGTATTTCCTCAACTGCTAGAAATAACTTCATGCCCCAACTCCCTTACTTCCAGCTAGTAAGGTTCACATAATTCCTAACCAAGTTTTGACACAGATTCCCAATTCGGGCATTCAGAACATATAGCACGTTGCTGTAAGCAAGCACATTCTCCTGCAAAGATGCAAGTTACTATGTAGGAACAAGTTTGAATAGGACTTTCAAAGATGCCCAGAACTGAGCTAAACTTGGTATGTCTCCAACTCCTAGAAATAACTTCATGCCCCATCTCCCTTACTTCCAGCTAGTAAGGATCACATAATTCCTAACAAAGTTTTGACACAGATTCCCAATTCGGGCATTCAGAACATATAGCACGTTGCTGTAAGCAAGCACATTCTCATTCAAAGTTGCAAGTTACTATGTAGGAACAAGTTTGTATAGGTATTTCAAAGATGCCCAGAACTGTGCTAAACTTGGTATGTGTCCAACTCCTAGAAATACCTTCATGCCACAACTCCCTTACTTCCAGTTAGTAAGGATCACATAATTCCTAACAAATTTTGACACAGATTCCCAATTCGGGCATTCAGAACATATAGCACGTTGCTGTAAGCAAGCACATTCTCATTCAAAGTTGCAAGTTACTATGTAGGAACAAGATTGTATAGGTATTTCAAAGATGCCCAGAACTGAGCTAAACGTTGTATGTCTCCAACTGCTAGAAATAACTTCATGCCCAATCTCCCTTACTTCCAGCTAGTAAGGATCACATAATTCCTAACAAAGTTTTGACACAGATTCCCAATTCGGGCATTCAGAACATATAGCACGTTGATGTAAGCAAGCACATTCTCATTCAAAGTTGCAAGTTACTATGTAGGAACAAGTTTGTATAGGTATTTCAAAGATGCCCAGAACTGAGCTAAACTTGGTATGTCTCCAACTCCTAGAAATAACTTCATGCCCCATCTCCCTTACTTCCAGCTATTAAGGATCACATAATTCCTAACAAAGTTTTGACACAGATTCCCAATTCGGGCATTCAGAACATGTAGCACGTTGCTGTAAGCAAGCACATTCAATTCAAAGTTGCAAGTTACTATGTAGGAACAAGTTTGTGTAGGTATTTCAAAGATGCCCAGAACTGAGCTAAACGTTGTATGTCTCCAACTTCTAGAAATAACATCATGCCCAATCTCCCTTACTTCCAGCTAGTAAGGATCACATCATTCCTAACAATGTTTTGACACAGATTCCCAATTCGGTCATTCAGAACATATAGCACATTGCTGTAAGCAAGCACATTCTCATTCAAAGTTGCAAGTTACTATGTAGGAACAAGTTTGTATAGGTATTTCAAAGATGCCCAGAACTGAGCTAAACTTGGTATTTCCTCAACTGCTAGAAATAACTTCATGCCCCAACTCCCTTACTTCCAGCTAGTAAGGATCACATAATTCCTAACAAAGATTTGACACAGATTCCCAATTCGGGCATTCAGAACATATAGCACGTTGCTGTAAGCAAGCACATTCTCATACAAACTTGCAAGTTACTATGTAGGAACAAGTTTGTATAGGTATTTCAAAGATGCCCAGAACTGTGCTAAACTTGGTATGTTTCCAACTCCTAGAAATACCTTCATGCCACAACTCCCTTACTTCCAGTTAGTAAGGATCACATAATTCCCAACAAATTTTGACACAGATTCCCAATTCGGGCATTCAGAACATATAGCAAGTTGCTGTAAGCAAGCACATTCTCATTCAAAGTTGCAAGTTAATATGTAAGAACAAGTTTGTATAGGTATTTCAAAGATGCCCAGAACTGAGCTAAACGTTGTATGTGTCCAACTCCTAGAAATAATTTCATGCCCCATCTCCCTTACTTCCAGCTAGTAAGGATCACATAATTCCTAACAAAATTTTGACACAGATTCCCAATTCGGGCATTCAGAACATGTAACACCTTGCTGTAAGCAAGCACATTCTCATTCAAAGTTGCAAGTTACTATGTAGGAACAAGTTTGTAAAGGTATTTCAAAGATGCCCAGAACTGAGCTAAACGTTGTATGTCTCCAACTCCTAGAAATAACTTCATGCCCCATCACCCTTACTTCCAGCTAGTAAGGATCACATAATTCCTAACAATGTTTTGACACAGAATCCCAATTCGGGCATTCAGAACATATAGCACGTTGCTGTAAGCAAGCACATTCTCATTCAAAGTTGCAAGTTACTATGTAGGAACAAGTTTGTATAGGTATTTCAAAGATGCCCAGAACTGAGCTAAACTTGGTATGTCTCCAACTCCTAGAAATAACTTCATGCCCCATCTCCCTTACTTCCAGCTATTAAGGATCACATAATTCCTAACAAAGTTTTGACACAGATTCCCAATTCGGGCATTCAGAACATGTAGCACGTTGCTGTAAGCAAGCACATTCAATTCAAAGTTGCAAGTTACTATGTAGGAACAAGTTTGTGTAGGTATTTCAAAGATGCCCAGAACTGAGCTAAACGTTGTATGTCTCCAACTGCTAGAAATAACTTCATGCCCCAACTCCCTTACTTCCGGCTAGTAAGGATCACATCATTCCTAACAATGTTTTGACACAGATTCCCAATTCGGTCATTCAGAACATATAGCACATTGCTGTAAGCAAGCACATTCTCATTCAAAGTTGCAAGTTACTATGTAGGAACAAGTTTGTATAGGTATTTCAAAGATGCCCAGAACTGAGCTAAACTTGGTATTTCCTCAACTGCTAGAAATAACTTCATGCCCCAACTCCCTTACTTCCAGCTAGTAAGGATCACATAATTCTTAACAAAGTTTTGACACAGATTCCCAATTCGGGCATTCAGAACATATAGCACGTTGCTGTAAGCAAGCACATTCTCATGCAAACATGCAAGTTACTATGTAGGAACAAGTTTGAATAGGACTTTAAAAGATGCCCAGAACTGAGCTAAACTTGGTATGTCTCCAACTCCTAGAAATAACTTCATGTCCCATCTCCCTTACTTCCAGCTAGTAAGGATCACATAATTCCTAACAAAGTTTTGACACAGATTCCCAATTCGGGCATTCAGAACATATAGCACGTTGCTGTAAGCAAGCACATTCTCATACAAACTTGCAAGTTACTATGTAGGAACAAGTTTGTATAGGTATTTCAAAGATGCCCAGAACTGTGCTAAACATGGTATGTGTCCAACTCCTAGCAATACCTTCATGCCACAACTCCCTTACTTCCAGTTAGTAAGGATCACATAATTCCTAACAAATTTTGACACAGATTCCCAATTCGGGCATTCAGAACATATAGCAAGTTGCTGTAAGCAAGCACATTCTCATTCAAAGTTGCAAGTTAATATGTAAGAACAAGTTTGTATAGGTATTTCAAAGATGCCCAGAACTGAGCCTAACGTTGTATGTGTCCAACTCCTAGAAATAATTTCATGCCCCATCTCCCTTACTTCCAGCTAGTAAGGATCACATAATTCCTAACAAAGTTTTGACACAGATTCCCAATACGGGCATTCAGAACATGTAACACCTTGCTGTAAGCAAGCACATTCTCATTCAAAGTTGCAAGTTACTATGTAGGAACAAGTTTGTAAAGGTATTTCAAAGATGCCCAGAACTCAGCTAAACGTTGTATGTCTCCAACTCCTAGAAATAACTTCATGCCCCATCACCCTTACTTCCAGCTAGTAAGGATCACATAATTCCTAACAATGTTTTGACACAGAATCCCAATTCGGGCATTCAGAACATATAGCACGTTGCTGTAAGCAAGCACATTCTCATTCAAAGTTGCAAGTTACTATGTAGGAACAAGTTTGTATAGGTATTTCAAAGATGCCCAGAACTGAGCTAAACTTGGGATGTCTCCAACTCCTAGAAATAACTTCATACCCCATCTCCCTTACTTCTAGCTAGAAAGGATCACATAATTCCTAACAAAGTTTTGACACAGATTCCCAATTCGGGCATTCAGAACATATAGCACGTTGCTGTAAGCAAACACATTCTCATTCAAAGTTGCAAGTTACTATGTAGGAACAAGTTTGTATAGGTATTTCAAAGATGTCCAGAACAGAGCTAAACTTGTATGTGTCCAACTCCTAGAAATAACTTCATGCCCCATCTCCCTTACTTCCAGCTAGTAAGGATCACATAATTCCTAACAAAGTTTTGACTCAGATTCCCAATTCGGGCAATCAGAACATGTAGCACGTTGCTGTAAGCAAGCACATTCTTATTCAAAGTTGCAAGTTACTATGTAGGGACAAGTTTGTAAAGGTATTTCAAAGATGCCCAGAACTGAGCTAAACGTTGTATGTCTCCAACTCCTTGAAATAACTTCATGCCCAATCTCCCTTACTTCCAGCTAGTAAGGATCACATCATTCCTACCAATGTTTTGACACAGATTCCCAATTCGGGCATTCAGAAGATATAGCACATTGCTGTAAGCAAGCAAATTCTCTTTCAAAGTTGCAAGTTACTATGTAGGAAAGAGTTTGTATAGGTATTTCAAAGATGCCCAGAACTGAGCTAAACTTGGTATTTCCTCAACTCCTAGAAATAACTTCATGTCCCAACTCCCTTACTTCCAGCTAGTAAGGTTCACATAATTCCTAACCAAGTTTTGACACAGATTCCCAATTCGGGCATTCAGAACATATAGCACGTTGCTGTAAGCAAGCACATTCTCCTGCAAAGATGCAAGTTACTATGTAGGAACAAGTTTGAATAGGACTTTCAAAGATGCCCAGAACTGAGCTAAACTTGGTATGTCTCCAACTCCTAGAAATAACTTCATGCCCCATCTCCCTTACTTCCAGCTAGTAAGGATCACATAATTCCTAACAAAGTTTTGACACAGATTCCCAATTCGGGCATTCAGAACATATAGCACGTTGCTGTAAGCAAGCACATTCTCATTCAAAGTTGCAAGTTACTATGTAGGAACAAGTTTGTATAGGTATTTCAAAGATGCCCAGAACTGTGCTAAACTTTGTATGTGTCCAACTCCTAGAAATACCTTCATGCCACAACTCCCTTACTTCCAGTTAGTAAGGATCACATAATTCCTAACAAATTTTGACACAGATTCCCAATTCGGGCATTCAGAACATATAGCACGTTGCTGTAAGCAAGCACATTCTCATTCAAAGTTGCAAGTTACTATGTAGGAACAAGATTGTATAGGTATTTCAAAGATGCCCAGAACTGAGCTAAAGGTTGTATGTCTCCAACTGCTAGAAATAACTTCATGCCCAATCTCCCTTACTTCCAGCTAGTAAGGATCACATAATTCCTAACAAAGTTTTGACACAGATTCCCAATTCGGGCATTCAGAACATATAGCACGTTGATGTAAGCAAGCACATTCTCATTCAAAGTTGCAAGTTACTATGTAGGAACAAGTTTGTATAGGTATTTCAAAGATGCCCAGAACTGTGCTAAACTTGGTATGTGTCCAACTCCTAGAAATACCTTCATACCTCAACTCCCTTACTTCCAGCTAGTAAGGATCACATAATTCCAAACAAATTTTGACACAGATTCCCAAATCGGGCATTCAGAACATATAGCAAGTTGCTGTAAGCAATCACATTCTCATTCAAAGTTGCAAAATAATATGTAGGAACAAGTTTGTATAGGTATTTCAAAGATACCCAGAACTGAGCTAAACTTGGTATGTATCGAAATCCTAGAAATAACTTCATGCCCCATCTCCCTTACTTCCAGCTAGTAAGGATCACATAATTCCTAACAAAGTTTTGACACAGATTCCCAATACGGGCATTCAGAACATGTACCACGTTGCTGTAAGCAAGAACATTCTCATTCAAAGTTGCAAGTTACTATGTAGGAACAAGTTTGTAAAGGTATTTCAAAGATGCCCAGAACTGAGCTAAACGTTGTATGTCTCCAACTCCTAGAAATAACTTCATGCCTCATGACACTTACTTCCAGCTAGTAAGGATCACATCATTCCTAACAATGTTTTGACACAGATTCCCAATTCGGGCATTCAGAACATATAGCAGGTTGCTGTAAGCAAGCACATTCTCATTCAAAGTTGCAAGTTACTATGTAGGAACAAGTTTGTATAGGTATTTCAAAGATGCCCAGAACTGAGCTAAACGTTGTATGTGTCCAACTCCTAGAAATAATTTCATGCCCCATCTCCCTTACTTCCAGCTAGTAAGGATCACATAATTCCTAACAAAATTTTGACACAGATTCCCAATTCGGGCATTCAGAACATGTAACACCTTGCTGTAAGCAAGCACATTCTCATTCAAAGTTGCAAGTTACTATGTAGGAACAAGTTTGTAAAGGTATTTCAAAGATGCCCAGAACTGAGCTAAACGTTGTATGTCTCCAACTCCTAGAAATAACTTCATGCCCCATCACCCTTACTTCCAGCTAGTAAGGATCACATAATTCCTAACAATGTTTTGACACAGAATCCCAATTCGGGCATTCAGAACATATAGCACGTTGCTGTAAGCAAGCACATTCTCATTCAAAGTTGCAAGTTACTATGTAGGAACAAGTTTGTATAGGTATTTCAAAGATGCCCAGAACTGAGCTAAACTTGGTATGTCTCCAACTCCTAGAAATAACTTCATGCCCCATCTCCCTTACTTCCAGCTATTAAGGATCACATAATTCCTAACAAAGTTTTGACACAGATTCCCAATTCGGGCATTCAGAACATGTAGCACGTTGCTGTAAGCAAGCACATTCAATTCAAAGTTGCAAGTTACTATGTAGGAACAAGTTTGTGTAGGTATTTCAAAGATGCCCAGAACTGAGCTAAACGTTGTATGTCTCCAACTGCTAGAAATAACTTCATGCCCCAACTCCCTTACTTCCGGCTAGTAAGGATCACATCATTCCTAACAATGTTTTGACACAGATTCCCAATTCGGTCATTCAGAACATATAGCACATTGCTGTAAGCAAGCACATTCTCATTCAAAGTTGCAAGTTACTATGTAGGAACAAGTTTGTATAGGTATTTCAAAGATGCCCAGAACTGAGCTAAACTTGGTATTTCCTCAACTGCTAGAAATAACTTCATGCCCCAACTCCCTTACTTCCAGCTAGTAAGGATCACATAATTCTTAACAAAGTTTTGACACAGATTCCCAATTCGGGCATTCAGAACATATAGCACGTTGCTGTAAGCAAGCACATTCTCATGCAAACATGCAAGTTACTGTGTAGGAACAAGTTTGAATAGGACTTTAAAAGATGCCCAGAACTGAGCTAAACTTGGTATGTCTCCAACTCCTAGAAATAACTTCATGTCCCATCTCCCTTACTTCCAGCTAGTAAGGATCACATAATTCCTAACAAAGTTTTGACACAGATTCCCAATTCGGGCATTCAGAACATATAGCACGTTGCTGTAAGCAAGCACATTCTCATACAAACTTGCAAGTTACTATGTAGGAACAAGTTTGTATAGGTATTTCAAAGATGCCCAGAACTGTGCTAAACTTGGTATGTGTCCAACTCCTAGCAATACCTTCATGCCACAACTCCCTTACTTCCAGTTAGTAAGGATCACATAATTCCTAACAAATTTTGACACAGATTCCCAATTCGGGCATTCAGAACATATAGCAAGTTGCTGTAAGCAAGCACATTCTCATTCAAAGTTGCAAGTTAATATGTAAGAACAAGTTTGTATAGGTATTTCAAAGATGCCCAGAACTGAGCCTAACGTTGTATGTGTCCAACTCCTAGAAATAATTTCATGCCCCATCTCCCTTACTTCCAGCTAGTAAGGATCACATCATTCCTAACAATGTTTTGACACAGATTCCCAATTCGGTCATTCAGAACATATAGCACATTGCTGTAAGCAAGCACATTCTCATTCAAAGTTGCAAGTTACTATGTAGGAACAAGTTTGTATAGGTATTTCAAAGATGCCCAGAACTGAGCTAAACTTGGTATTTCCTCAACTGCTAGAAATAACTTCATGCCCCAACTCCCTTACTTCCAGCTAGTAAGGATCACATAATTCCTAACAAAGATTTGACACAGATTCCCAATTCGGGCATTCAGAACATATAGCACGTTGCTGTAAGCAAGCACATTCTCATACAAACTTGCAAGTTACTATGTAGGAACAAGTTTGTATAGGTATTTCAAAGATGCCCAGAACTGTGCTAAACTTGGTATGTTTCCAACTCCTAGAAATACCTTCATGCCACAACTCCCTTACTTCCAGTTAGTAAGGATCACATAATTCCTAACAAATTTTGACACAGATTCCCAATTCGGGCATTCAGAACATATAGCAAGTTGCTGTAAGCAAGCACATTCTCATTCAAAGTTGCAAGTTACTATGTAAGAACAAGTTTGTATAGGTATTTCAAAGATGCCCAGAACTGAGCTAAACGTTGTATGTGTCCAACTCCTAGAAATAATTTCATGCCCCATCTCCCTTACTTCCAGCTAGTAAGGATCACATAATTCCTAACAAAATTTTGACACAGATTCCCAATTCGGGCATTCAGAACATGTAACACCTTGCTGTAAGCAAGCACATTCTCATTCAAAGTTGCAAGTTACTATGTAGGAACAAGTTTGTAAAGGTATTTCAAAGATGCCCAGAACTGAGCTAAACGTTGTATGTCTCCAACTCCTAGAAATAACTTCATGCCCCATCACCCTTACTTCCAGCTAGTAAGGATCACATAATTCCTAACAATGTTTTGACACAGAATCCCAATTCGGGCATTCAGAACATATAGCACGTTGCTGTAAGCAAGCACATTCTCATTCAAAGTTGCAAGTTACTATGTAGGAACAAGTTTGTATAGGTATTTCAAAGATGCCCAGAACTGAGCTAAACGTTGTATGTCTCCAACTCCTAGAAATAACTTCATGCCCCATCTCCCTTACTTCCAGCTAGTAAGGATCACATAATTCCTAACAAAGTTTTGACACAGATTCCCAATTCGGGCATTCAGAACATGTAGCACGTTGCTGTAAGCAAGCACATTCAATTCAAAGTTGCAAGTTACTATGTAGGAACAAGTTTGTGTAGGTATTTCAAAGATGCCCAGAACTGAGCTAAACGTTGTATGTCTCCAACTGCTAGAAATAACTTCATGCCCCAACTCCCTTACTTCCGGCTAGTAAGGATCACATCATTCCTAACAATGTTTTGACACAGATTCCCAATTCGGTCATTCAGAACATATAGCACATTGCTGTAAGCAAGCACATTCTCATTCAAAGTTGCAAGTTACTATGTAGGAACAAGTTTGTATAGGTATTTCAAAGATGCCCAGAACTGAGCTAAACTTGGTATTTCCTCAACTGCTAGAAATAACTTCATGCCCCAACTCCCTTACTTCCAGCTAGTAAGGATCACATAATTCTTAACAAAGTTTTGACACAGATTCCCAATTCGGGCATTCAGAACATATAGCACGTTGCTGTAAGCAAGCACATTCTCATGCAAACATGCAAGTTACTATGTAGGAACAAGTTTGAATAGGACTTTAAAAGATGCCCAGAACTGAGCTAAACTTGGTATGTCTCCAACTCCTAGAAATAACTTCATGTCCCATCTCCCTTACTTCCAGCTAGTAAGGATCACATAATTCCTAACAAAGTTTTGACACAGATTCCCAATTCGGGCATTCAGAACATATAGCACGTTGCTGTAAGCAAGCACATTCTCATACAAACTTGCAAGTTACTATGTAGGAACAAGTTTGTATAGGTATTTCAAAGATGCCCAGAACTGTGCTAAACTTGGTATGTGTCCAACTCCTAGCAATACCTTCATGCCACAACTCCCTTACTTCCAGTTAGTA
Organism: Diceros bicornis minor; assembly: GCF_020826845.1. NCBI lineage: Eukaryota > Metazoa > Chordata > Mammalia > Perissodactyla > Rhinocerotidae > Diceros > Diceros bicornis. The sequence goes on from NW_026691718.1 coordinate 1,518,195, forward strand.
AGGATCACATAATTCCTAACAAATTTTGACACAGATTCCCAATTCGGGCATTCAGAACATATAGCAAGTTGCTGTAAGCAAGCACATTCTCATTCAAAGTTGCAAGTTAATATGTAAGAACAAGTTTGTATAGGTATTTCAAAGATGCCCAGAACTGAGCCTAACGTTGTATGTGTCCAACTCCTAGAAATAATTTCATGCCCCATCTCCCTTACTTCCAGCTAGTAAGGATCACATAATTCCTAACAAAGTTTTGACACAGATTCCCAATACGGGCATTCAGAACATGTAACACCTTGCTGTAAGCAAGCACATTCTCATTCAAAGTTGCAAGTTACTATGTAGGAACAAGTTTGTAAAGGTATTTCAAAGATGCCCAGAACTCAGCTAAACGTTGTATGTCTCCAACTCCTAGAAATAACTTCATGCCCCATCACCCTTACTTCCAGCTAGTAAGGATCACATAATTCCTAACAATGTTTTGACACAGAATCCCAATTCGGGCATTCAGAACATATAGCACGTTGCTGTAAGCAAGCACATTCTCATTCAAAGTTGCAAGTTACTATGTAGGAACAAGTTTGTATAGGTATTTCAAAGATGCCCAGAACTGAGCTAAACTTGGGATGTCTCCAACTCCTAGAAATAACTTCATACCCCATCTCCCTTACTTCTAGCTAGTAAGGATCACATAATTCCTAACAAAGTTTTGACACAGATTCCCAATTCGGGCATTCAGAACATATAGCACGTTGCTGTAAGCAAACACATTCTCATTCAAAGTTGCAAGTTACTATGTAGGAACAAGTTTGTATAGGTATTTCAAAGATGTCCAGAACAGAGCTAAACTTGTATGTGTCCAACTCCTAGAAATAACTTCATGCCCCATCTCCCTTACTTCCAGCTAGTAAGGATCACATAATTCCTAACAAAGTTTTGACTCAGATTCCCAATTCGGGCAATCAGAACATGTAGCACGTTGCTGTAAGCAAGCACATTCTTATTCAAAGTTGCAAGTTACTATGTAGGGACAAGTTTGTAAAGGTATTTCAAAGATGCCCAGAACTGAGCTAAACGTTGTATGTCTCCAACTCCTTGAAATAACTTCATGCCCAATCTCCCTTACTTCCAGCTAGTAAGGATCACATCATTCCTACCAATGTTTTGACACAGATTCCCAATTCGGGCATTCAGAAGATATAGCACATTGCTGTAAGCAAGCAAATTCTCTTTCAAAGTTGCAAGTTACTATGTAGGAAAGAGTTTGTATAGGTATTTCAAAGATGCCCAGAACTGAGCTAAACTTGGTATTTCCTCAACTCCTAGAAATAACTTCATGCCCCAACTCCCTTACTTCCAGCTAGTAAGGTTCACATAATTCCTAACCAAGTTTTGACACAGATTCCCAATTCGGGCATTCAGAACATATAGCACGTTGCTGTAAGCAAGCACATTCTCCTGCAAAGATGCAAGTTACTATGTAGGAACAAGTTTGAATAGGACTTTCAAAGATGCCCAGAACTGAGCTAAACTTGGTATGTCTCCAACTCCTAGAAATAACTTCATGCCCCATCTCCCTTACTTCCAGCTAGTAAGGATCACATAATTCCTAACAAAGTTTTGACACAGATTCCCAATTCGGGCATTCAGAACATATAGCACGTTGCTGTAAGCAAGCACATTCTCATTCAAAGTTGCAAGTTACTATGTAGGAACAAGTTTGTATAGGTATTTCAAAGATGCCCAGAACTGTGCTAAACTTGGTATGTGTCCAACTCCTAGAAATACCTTCATGCCACAACTCCCTTACTTCCAGTTAGTAAGGATCACATAATTCCTAACAAATTTTGACACAGATTCCCAATTCGGGCATTCAGAACATATAGCACGTTGCTGTAAGCAAGCACATTCTCATTCAAAGTTGCAAGTTACTATGTAGGAACAAGATTGTATAGGTATTTCAAAGATGCCCAGAACTGAGCTAAAGGTTGTATGTCTCCAACTGCTAGAAATAACTTCATGCCCAATCTCCCTTACTTCCAGCTAGTAAGGATCACATAATTCCTAACAAAGTTTTGACACAGATTCCCAATTCGGGCATTCAGAACATATAGCACGTTGATGTAAGCAAGCACATTCTCATTCAAAGTTGCAAGTTACTATGTAGGAACAAGTTTGTATAGGTATTTCAAAGATGCCCAGAACTGTGCTAAACTTGGTATGTGTCCAACTCCTAGAAATACCTTCATACCCCAACTCCCTTACTTCCAGCTAGTAAGGATCACATAATTCCAAACAAATTTTGACACAGATTCCCAAATCGGGCATTCAGAACATATAGCAAGTTGCTGTAAGCAATCACATTCTCATTCAAAGTTGCAAAATAATATGTAGGAACAAGTTTGTATAGGTATTTCAAAGATACCCAGAACTGAGCTAAACTTGGTATGTATCGAAATCCTAGAAATAACTTCATGCCCCATCTCCCTTACTTCCAGCTAGTAAGGATCACATAATTCCTAACAAAGTTTTGACACAGATTCCCAATACGGGCATTCAGAACATGTACCACGTTGCTGTAAGCAAGAACATTCTCATTCAAAGTTGCAAGTTACTATGTAGGAACAAGTTTGTAAAGGTATTTCAAAGATGCCCAGAACTGAGCTAAACGTTGTATGTCTCCAACTCCTAGAAATAACTTCATGCCTCATGACCCTTACTTCCAGCTAGTAAGGATCACATCATTCCTAACAATGTTTTGACACAGATTCCCAATTCGGGCATTCAGAACATATAGCACGTTGCTGTAAGCAAGCACATTCTCATTCAAAGTTGCAAGTTACTATGTAGGAACAAGTTTGTATAGGTATTTCAAAGATGCCCAGAACTGAGCTAAACGTTGTATGTGTCCAACTCCTAGAAATAATTTCATGCCCCATCTCCCTTACTTCCAGCTAGTAAGGATCACATAATTCCTAACAAAATTTTGACACAGATTCCCAATTCGGGCATTCAGAACATGTAACACCTTGCTGTAAGCAAGCACATTCTCATTCAAAGTTGCAAGTTACTATGTAGGAACAAGTTTGTAAAGGTATTTCAAAGATGCCCAGAACTGAGCTAAACGTTGTATGTCTCCAACTCCTAGAAATAACTTCATGCCCCATCACCCTTACTTCCAGCTAGTAAGGATCACATAATTCCTAACAATGTTTTGACACAGAATCCCAATTCGGGCATTCAGAACATATAGCACGTTGCTGTAAGCAAGCACATTCTCATTCAAAGTTGCAAGTTACTATGTAGGAACAAGTTTGTATAGGTATTTCAAAGATGCCCAGAACTGAGCTAAACTTGGTATGTCTCCAACTCCTAGAAATAACTTCATGCCCCATCTCCCTTACTTCCAGCTATTAAGGATCACATAATTCCTAACAAAGTTTTGACACAGATTCCCAATTCGGGCATTCAGAACATGTAGCACGTTGCTGTAAGCAAGCACATTCAATTCAAAGTTGCAAGTTACTATGTAGGAACAAGTTTGTGTAGGTATTTCAAAGATGCCCAGAACTGAGCTAAACGTTGTATGTCTCCAACTGCTAGAAATAACTTCATGCCCCAACTCCCTTACTTCCGGCTAGTAAGGATCACATCATTCCTATCAATGTTTTGACACAGATTCCCAATTCGGTCATTCAGAACATATAGCACATTGCTGTAAGCAAGCACATTCTCATTCAAAGTTGCAAGTTACTATGTAGGAACAAGTTTGTATAGGTATTTCAAAGATGCCCAGAACTGAGCTAAACTTGGTATTTCCTCAACTGCTAGAAATAACTTCATGCCCCAACTCCCTTACTTCCAGCTAGTAAGGATCACATAATTCTTAACAAAGTTTTGACACAGATTCCCAATTCGGGCATTCAGAACATATAGCACGTTGCTGTAAGCAAGCACATTCTCATGCAAACATGCAAGTTACTATGTAGGAACACGTTTGAATAGGACTTTAAAAGATGCCCAGAACTGAGCTAAACTTGGTATGTCTCCAACTCCTAGAAATAACTTCATGTCCCATCTCCCTTACTTCCAGCTAGTAAGGATCACATAATTCCTAACAAAGTTTTGACACAGATTCCCAATTCGGGCATTCAGAACATATAGCACGTTGCTGTAAGCAAGCACATTCTCATACAAACTTGCAAGTTACTATGTAGGAACAAGTTTGTATAGGTATTTCAAAGATGCCCAGAACTGTGCTAAACTTGGTATGTGTCCAACTCCTAGCAATACCTTCATGCCACAACTCCCTTACTTCCAGTTAGTAAGGATCACATAATTCCTAACAAATTTTGACACAGATTCCCAATTCGGGCATTCAGAACATATAGCAAGTTGCTGTAAGCAAGCACATTCTCATTCAAAGTTTCAAGTTAATATGTAAGAACAAGTTTGTATAGGTATTTCAAAGATGCCCAGAACTGAGCCTAACGTTGTATGTGTCCAACTCCTAGAAATAATTTCATGCCCCATCTCCCTTACTTCCAGCTAGTAAGGATCACATAATTCCTAACAAAGTTTTGACACAGATTCCCAATACGGGCATTCAGAACATGTAACACCTTGCTGTAAGCAAGCACATTCTCATTCAAAGTTGCAAGTTACTATGTAGGAACAAGTTTGTAAAGGTATTTCAAAGATGCCCAGAACTCAGCTAAACGTTGTATGTCTCCAACTCCTAGAAATAACTTCATGCCCCATCACCCTTACTTCCAGCTAGTAAGGATCACATAATTCCTAACAATGTTTTGACACAGAATCCCAATTCGGGCATTCAGAACATATAGCACGTTGCTGTAAGCAAGCACATTCTCATTCAAAGTTGCAAGTTACTATGTAGGAACAAGTTTGTATAGGTATTTCAAAGATGCCCAGAACTGAGCTAAACTTGGGATGTCTCCAACTCCTAGAAATAACTTCATACCCCATCTCCCTTACTTCTAGCTAGTAAGGATCACATAATTCCTAACAAAGTTTTGACACAGATTCCCAATTCGGGCATTCAGAACATATAGCACGTTGCTGTAAGCAAACACATTCTCATTCAAAGTTGCAAGTTACTATGTAGGAACAAGTTTGTATAGGTATTTCAAAGATGTCCAGAACAGAGCTAAACTTGTATGTGTCCAACTCCTAGAAATAACTTCATGCCCCATCTCCCTTACTTCCAGCTAGTAAGGATCACATAATTCCTAACAAAGTTTTGACTCAGATTCCCAATTCGGGCAATCAGAACATGTAGCACGTTGCTGTAAGCAAGCACATTCTTATTCAAAGTTGCAAGTTACTATGTAGGGACAAGTTTGTAAAGGTATTTCAAAGATGCCCAGAACTGAGCTAAACGTTGTATGTCTCCAACTCCTTGAAATAACTTCATGCCCAATCTCCCTTACTTCCAGCTAGTAAGGATCACATCATTCCTACCAATGTTTTGACACAGATTCCCAATTCGGGCATTCAGAAGATATAGCACATTGCTGTAAGCAAGCACATTCTCTTTCAAAGTTGCAAGTTACTATGTAGGAAAGAGTTTGTATAGGTATTTCAAAGATGCCCAGAACTGAGCTAAACTTGGTATTTCCTCAACTCCTAGAAATAACTTCATGCCCCAACTCCCTTACTTCCAGCTAGTAAGGTTCACATAATTCCTAACCAAGTTTTGACACAGATTCCCAATTCGGGCATTCAGAACATATAGCACGTTGCTGTAAGCAAGCACATTCTCCTGCAAAGATGCAAGTTACTATGTAGGAACAAGTTTGAATAGGACTTTCAAAGATGCCCAGAACTGAGCTAAACTTGGTATGTCTCCAACTCCTAGAAATAACTTCATGCCCCATCTCCCTTACTTCCAGCTAGTAAGGATCACATAATTCCTAACAAAGTTTTGACACAGATTCCCAATTCGGGCATTCAGAACATATAGCACGTTGCTGTAAGCAAGCACATTCTCATTCAAAGTTGCAAGTTACTATGTAGGAACAAGTTTGTATAGGTATTTCAAAGATGCCCAGAACTGTGCTAAACTTGGTATGTGTCCAACTCCTAGAAATACCTTCATGCCACAACTCCCTTACTTCCAGTTAGTAAGGATCACATAATTCCTAACAAATTTTGACACAGATTCCCAATTCGGGCATTCAGAACATATAGCACGTTGCTGTAAGCAAGCACATTCTCATTCAAAGTTGCAAGTTACTATGTAGGAACAAGATTGTATAGGTATTTCAAAGATGCCCAGAACTGAGCTAAAGGTTGTATGTCTCCAACTGCTAGAAATAACTTCATGCCCAATCTCCCTTACTTCCAGCTAGTAAGGATCACATAATTCCTAACAAAGTTTTGACACAGATTCCCAATTCGGGCATTCAGAACATATAGCACGTTGATGTAAGCAAGCACATTCTCATTCAAAGTTGCAAGTTACTATGTAGGAACAAGTTTGTATAGGTATTTCAAAGATGCCCAGAACTGTGCTAAACTTGGTATGTGTCCAACTCCTAGAAATACCTTCATACCCCAACTCCCTTACTTCCAGCTAGTAAGGATCACATAATTCCAAACAAATTTTGACACAGATTCCCAAATCGGGCATTCAGAACATATAGCAAGTTGCTGTAAGCAATCACATTCTCATTCAAAGTTGCAAAATAATATGTAGGAACAAGTTTGTATAGGTATTTCAAAGATACCCAGAACTGAGCTAAACTTGGTATGTATCGAAATCCTAGAAATAACTTCATGCCCCATCTCCCTTACTTCCAGCTAGTAAGGATCACATAATTCCTAACAAAGTTTTGACACAGATTCCCAATACGGGCATTCAGAACATGTACCACGTTGCTGTAAGCAAGAACATTCTCATTCAAAGTTGCAAGTTACTATGTAGGAACAAGTTTGTAAAGGTATTTCAAAGATGCCCAGAACTGAGCTAAACGTTGTATGTCTCCAACTCCTAGAAATAACTTCATGCCTCATGACCCTTACTTCCAGCTAGTAAGGATCACATCATTCCTAACAATGTTTTGACACAGATTCCCAATTCGGGCATTCAGAACATATAGCACGTTGCTGTAAGCAAGCACATTCTCATTCAAAGTTGCAAGTTACTATGTAGGAACAAGTTTGTATAGGTATTTCAAAGATGCCCAGAACTGAGCTAAACGTTGTATGTGTCCAACTCCTAGAAATAATTTCATGCCCCATCTCCCTTACTTCCAGCTAGTAAGGATCACATAATTCCTAACAAAATTTTGACACAGATTCCCAATTCGGGCATTCAGAACATGTAACACCTTGCTGTAAGCAAGCACATTCTCATTCAAAGTTGCAAGTTACTATGTAGGAACAAGTTTGTAAAGGTATTTCAAAGATGCCCAGAACTGAGCTAAACGTTGTATGTCTCCAACTCCTAGAAATAACTTCATGCCCCATCACCCTTACTTCCAGCTAGTAAGGATCACATAATTCCTAACAATGTTTTGACACAGAATCCCAATTCGGGCATTCAGAACATATAGCACGTTGCTGTAAGCAAGCACATTCTCATTCAAAGTTGCAAGTTACTATGTAGGAACAAGTTTGTATAGGTATTTCAAAGATGCCCAGAACTGAGCTAAACTTGGTATGTCTCCAACTCCTAGAAATAACTTCATGCCCCATCTCCCTTACTTCCAGCTATTAAGGATCACATAATTCCTAACAAAGTTTTGACACAGATTCCCAATTCGGGCATTCAGAACATGTAGCACGTTGCTGTAAGCAAGCACATTCAATTCAAAGTTGCAAGTTACTATGTAGGAACAAGTTTGTGTAGGTATTTCAAAGATGCCCAGAACTGAGCTAAACGTTGTATGTCTCCAACTGCTAGAAATAACTTCATGCCCCAACTCCCTTACTTCCGGCTAGTAAGGATCACATCATTCCTATCAATGTTTTGACACAGATTCCCAATTCGGTCATTCAGAACATATAGCACATTGCTGTAAGCAAGCACATTCTCATTCAAAGTTGCAAGTTACTATGTAGGAACAAGTTTGTATAGGTATTTCAAAGATGCCCAGAACTGAGCTAAACTTGGTATTTCCTCAACTGCTAGAAATAACTTCATGCCCCAACTCCCTTACTTCCAGCTAGTAAGGATCACATAATTCTTAACAAAGTTTTGACACAGATTCCCAATTCGGGCATTCAGAACATATAGCACGTTGCTGTAAGCAAGCACATTCTCATGCAAACATGCAAGTTACTATGTAGGAACACGTTTGAATAGGACTTTAAAAGATGCCCAGAACTGAGCTAAACTTGGTATGTCTCCAACTCCTAGAAATAACTTCATGTCCCATCTCCCTTACTTCCAGCTAGTAAGGATCACATAATTCCTAACAAAGTTTTGACACAGATTCCCAATTCGGGCATTCAGAACATATAGCACGTTGCTGTAAGCAAGCACATTCTCATACAAACTTGCAAGTTACTATGTAGGAACAAGTTTGTATAGGTATTTCAAAGATGCCCAGAACTGTGCTAAACTTGGTATGTGTCCAACTCCTAGCAATACCTTCATGCCACAACTCCCTTACTTCCAGTTAGTAAGGATCACATAATTCCTAACAAATTTTGACACAGATTCCCAATTCGGGCATTCAGAACATATAGCAAGTTGCTGTAAGCAAGCACATTCTCATTCAAAGTTTCAAGTTAATATGTAAGAACAAGTTTGTATAGGTATTTCAAAGATGCCCAGAACTGAGCCTAACGTTGTATGTGTCCAACTCCTAGAAATAATTTCATGCCCCATCTCCCTTACTTCCAGCTAGTAAGGATCACATAATTCCTAACAAAGTTTTGACACAGATTCCCAATACGGGCATTCAGAACATGTAACACCTTGCTGTAAGCAAGCACATTCTCATTCAAAGTTGCAAGTTACTATGTAGGAACAAGTTTGTAAAGGTATTTCAAAGATGCCCAGAACTCAGCTAAACGTTGTATGTCTCCAACTCCTAGAAATAACTTCATGCCCCATCACCCTTACTTCCAGCTAGTAAGGATCACATAATTCCTAACAATGTTTTGACACAGAATCCCAATTCGGGCATTCAGAACATATAGCACGTTGCTGTAAGCAAGCACATTCTCATTCAAAGTTGCAAGTTACTATGTAGGAACAAGTTTGTATAGGTATTTCAAAGATGCCCAGAACTGAGCTAAACTTGGGATGTCTCCAACTCCTAGAAATAACTTCATACCCCATCTCCCTTACTTCTAGCTAGTAAGGATCACATAATTCCTAACAAAGTTTTGACACAGATTCCCAATTCGGGCATTCAGAACATATAGCACGTTGCTGTAAGCAAACACATTCTCATTCAAAGTTGCAAGTTACTATGTAGGAACAAGTTTGTATAGGTATTTCAAAGATGTCCAGAACAGAGCTAAACTTGTATGTGTCCAACTCCTAGAAATAACTTCATGCCCCATCTCCCTTACTTCCAGCTAGTAAGGATCACATAATTCCTAACAAAGTTTTGACTCAGATTCCCAATTCGGGCAATCAGAACATGTAGCACGTTGCTGTAAGCAAGCACATTCTTATTCAAAGTTGCAAGTTACTATGTAGGGACAAGTTTGTAAAGGTATTTCAAAGATGCCCAGAACTGAGCTAAACGTTGTATGTCTCCAACTCCTTGAAATAACTTCATGCCCAATCTCCCTTACTTCCAGCTAGTAAGGATCACATCATTCCTACCAATGTTTTGACACAGATTCCCAATTCGGGCATTCAGAAGATATAGCACATTGCTGTAAGCAAGCACATTCTCTTTCAAAGTTGCAAGTTACTATGTAGGAAAGAGTTTGTATAGGTATTTCAAAGATGCCCAGAACTGAGCTAAACTTGGTATTTCCTCAACTCCTAGAAATAACTTCATGCCCCAACTCCCTTACTTCCAGCTAGTAAGGTTCACATAATTCCTAACCAAGTTTTGACACAGATTCCCAATTCGGGCATTCAGAACATATAGCACGTTGCTGTAAGCAAGCACATTCTCCTGCAAAGATGCAAGTTACTATGTAGGAACAAGTTTGAATAGGACTTTCAAAGATGCCCAGAACTGAGCTAAACTTGGTATGTCTCCAACTCCTAGAAATAACTTCATGCCCCATCTCCCTTACTTCCAGCTAGTAAGGATCACATAATTCCTAACAAAGTTTTGACACAGATTCCCAATTCGGGCATTCAGAACATATAGCACGTTGCTGTAAGCAAGCACATTCTCATTCAAAGTTGCAAGTTACTATGTAGGAACAAGTTTGTATAGGTATTTCAAAGATGCCCAGAACTGTGCTAAACTTGGTATGTGTCCAACTCCTAGAAATACCTTCATGCCACAACTCCCTTACTTCCAGTTAGTAAGGATCACATAATTCCTAACAAATTTTGACACAGATTCCCAATTCGGGCATTCAGAACATATAGCACGTTGCTGTAAGCAAGCACATTCTCATTCAAAGTTGCAAGTTACTATGTAGGAACAAGATTGTATAGGTATTTCAAAGATGCCCAGAACTGAGCTAAAGGTTGTATGTCTCCAACTGCTAGAAATAACTTCATGCCCAATCTCCCTTACTTCCAGCTAGTAAGGATCACATAATTCCTAACAAAGTTTTGACACAGATTCCCAATTCGGGCATTCAGAACATATAGCACGTTGATGTAAGCAAGCACATTCTCATTCAAAGTTGCAAGTTACTATGTAGGAACAAGTTTGTATAGGTATTTCAAAGATGCCCAGAACTGTGCTAAACTTGGTATGTGTCCAACTCCTAGAAATACCTTCATACCCCAACTCCCTTTCTTCCAGCTAGTAAGGATCACATAATTCCAAACAAATTTTGACACAGATTCCCAAATCGGGCATTCAGAACATATAGCAAGTTGCTGTAAGCAATCACATTCTCATTCAAAGTTGCAAAATAATATGTAGGAACAAGTTTGTATAGGTATTTCAAAGATACCCAGAACTGAGCTAAACTTGGTATGTATCGAAATCCTAGAAATAATTTCATGCCCCATCTCCCTTACTTCCAGCTAGTAAGGATCACATAATTCCTAACAAAGTTTTGACACAGATTCCCAATACGGGCATTCAGAACATGTACCACGTTGCTGTAAGCAAGAACATTCTCATTCAAAGTTGCAAGTTACTATGTAGGAACAAGTTTGTAAAGGTATTTCAAAGATGCCCAGAACTGAGCTAAACGTTGTATGTCTCCAACTCCTAGAAATAACTTCATGCCTCATGACCCTTACTTCCAGCTAGTAAGGATCACATCATTCCTAACAATGTTTTGACACAGATTCCCAATTCGGGCATTCAGAACATATAGCACGTTGCTGTAAGCAAGCACATTCTCATTCAAAGTTGCAAGTTACTATGTAGGAACAAGTTTGTATAGGTATTTCAAAGATGCCCAGAACTGAGCTAAACTTGGTATGTCTCCAACTCCTCGAAATAACTTCATGCCCCATCTCACTTACTTCCAGCTAGTAAGGATCACATAATTCCTAACAAAGTTTTGACACAGATTCCCAATTCGGGCATTCAGAACTTATAGCACGTTGCTGTAAGCAAGCACATTCAATTCAAAGTTGCAAGTTACTATGTAGGAACAAGTTTGTATAGGTATTTCAAAGATGCCCAGAACTGAGCTAAACGTTGTATGTCTCCAACTCCTAGAAATAACTTCATACCCCAACTCCCTTACTTCCAACTATTAAGGATCACATATTTCCTAACAAATTTTGACACAGATTCCCAATTCGGGCATTCAGAACATATAGCACGTTGCTGTAAGCAATCACATTCTCATTCAAAGCTGCAAGTTACTCTGTAGGAACAAGTTTGTATAGGTATTTCAAAGATGCCCAGAACTGAGCTAAACTTGGTATGTGTCCAAATCCAAGAAATAATTTCATGCCCCATCTCCCTTACTTCCAGCTAGTAAGGATCACATAATTCTTAACAAAGTTTTGACACAGATTCCCAATTCGGGCATTCAGAACATGTAGCACGTTGCTGTAAGCAAGCACATTCTCATTCAAAGTTGCAACTTACTATGTAGGAACAAGTTTGTAAAGGTATTTCAAAGATGCCCGGAACTGAGCTAAACGTTTTATGCCTCCAACTCCTTGAAATAATTTCATGCCCCATCTCCCTTACTTCCAGCTAGTAAGGATCACATAATTCCTAACAAAGTTTTGACACAGATTCCAATTCGGGCATTCAGAACATGTAGCACGTTGCTGTAAGCAAGCACATTCAATTCAAAGTTGCAAGTTACTCTGTAGGATCAAGTTTGTATAGGTATTTCAAAGATGCCCAGAACTGAGCTAAACTTAATATGTGTCCAAATCCTCGAAATAATTTCATGCCCCATCTCCCATACTTCCAGCTAGTAAGGATCACATAATTCCTAACAAAGTTTTGACACAGATTCCCAATTCGGGCATTCAGAACATGTAGCACGTTGCTGTATGCAAGCACATTCTCATTCAAAGTTGCAACTTACTAGGTAGGAACAAGTTTGTAAAGGTATTTCAAAGATGCCCAGAACTGAGCTAAACGTTGTATGTCTCCAACTCCTAGAAATAACTTCATGCCTCATCACCCTTACTTCCAGCTAGTAAGGATCACATAATTCCTAACAATGTTTTGACACAGATTCCCAATTCGGGCATTCAGAACATATAGCACGTTGCTGTAAGCAAGCACATTGAATTCAAAGTTGCAAGTTACTATGTAGGAACAAGTTTGTATAGGTATTTCAAAGATGCCCAGAACTGAGCTAAACGTTGTATGTCTCCAACTCCTAGAAATAACTTCATGCCCCATCTCCCTTACTTCCAGCTAGTAAGGATCACATAATTCCTAACAAAGTTTTGACACAGATTCCCAATTCGGGCTTTCAGAACATATAGGACGTTGCTGTAAGCAAGCACATTCTCATTCAAAGTTGCAAGTTACTATGTAGGAACAAGTTTGTATAGGTATTTCAAAGATGCCCAGAACTGAGCTAAACGTTGTATGTCTCCAACTCCTAGAAATAACTTCATGTCCCATCTCCCTTTCTTCCATCTTGTAAGGATCACATAATTCCTAACAAAGTTTTGACACAGATTCCCAATTCGGGCATTCAGAACATGTAGCACGTTGCTGTAAGCAAGCACATTCTCATTCAAAGTTGCAAGTTACTATGTAGGAACAAGTTTGTATAGGTATTTCAAAGATGCCCAGAACTGAGCTAAACGTTGTATGTATCCAACTCCTAGAAATAACTTCATGCCCCATCAGCCTTACTTCCAGCTAGTAAGGATCACATAATTCCTAACAATGTTTTGACACAGAATCCCAATTCGGGCATTCAGAACATATAGCACGTTGCTGTAAGCAAGCACATTCTCATTCACAGTTGCAAGTTACTATGTAGGAACAAGTTTGTATAGGTATTTCAAAGATGCCCAGAACGGAGCTAAACTTGGTATGTGTCCAACCTCTAGAAATAACTTCATGCCCCAACTCCCTTACTTCCAGCTACTAAGGATCACATAATTCCTAACAAAGTTTTGACACAGATTCCCAATTCGGGCATTCAGAACATATAGCAAGTTGCTGTAAGCAAGCACATTCTCATTCAAATTTGCAAGTTACTATGTAGGAACAAGTTTGTATAGGTATTTCAAAGATGCACAGAACTGAGCTAAAAGTTGTATGTCTCCAACTCCTAGAAATAACTTCATGCCCCATCTCACTTACTTCCAGCTAGTAAGGATCACATAATTTTTAACAAAGTTTTGACACAGATTCCCAATTCGGTCATTCAGAACATATAGCACGTTGCTGTAAGCAAGCACATTCTCATTCAAAGTTGCAAGTTACTATGTAGGAACAAGATTGTATAGGTATTTCAAAGATGCCCAGAACTGAGCTAAACGTTGTATGTGTCCAACTGCTAGAAATAACTTCATGCCCCATCTCCCTTACTTCCAGCTAGTAAGGATCACATAATTCCTAACAAAGTTTTGACACAGATTCCCAATTCGGGCATTCAGAACATATAGCACGTTGCTGTAAGCAAGCACATTCTCATTCAAAGTTGCAAGTTACTATGTAGGAACAAGTTTGTATAGGTATTTCAAAGATGCCCAGAACTGAGCTAAACTTGGTATGTCTCCAACTCCTAGAAATAACTTCATACCCCATCTCCCTTACTTCTAGCTAGTAAGGATCACATAATTCCTAACAAAGTTTTGACACAGATTCACAATTCGGGCATTCAGAACATATAGCACGTTGTTGAAAGCAAGCACATTCTCATTCAAAGTTTCAAGTTACTATGTAGGAACAACTTTGTATAGGTATTTCAAAGATGCCCAGAACTGTGCTAAAATTGGTATGTGTCCAACTCCTAGAAATAACTTCATGCCACAACTCCCTTACTTCCAGCTAGTAAGGATCACATAATTCCTAACAAATTTTGACACAGATTCCCAATTCGGGCATTCAGAACATATAGCACGTTGCTGTAAGCAAGCACATTCTCATTCAAAGTTGCAAGTTACTATGTAGGAACAAGTTTGTATAGGTATTTCAAAGATGCCCAGAACTGAGCTAAACTTGTATGTGTCCAACTCCTAGAAATAACTTCATGCCCCAACTCCCTTACTTCCAGCTAGTAAGGATCACATAATTCCTAACAAAGTTTTGACACAGATTCCCATTCGGGCATTCAGAACATATAGCACGTTGCTGTAAGCAAGCACATTCTCATCCAAGTTGCAAGTTCCTAAGTAGGAACAAGTTTGAATAGGTATTTCAAAGATGCCCAGAACTGAGCTAAACTTGGTATGTCTCCAACTCCTAGAAATAACTTCATGCCCCATCTCCCTTACTTCCAGCTAGTAAGGATCACAAAATTCCTAACAAAGTTTTGACACAGATTCCCAATTCGGGCATTCAGAACATATAGCACGTTGCTGTAAGCAAGCACATTCTCATTCAAAGATGCAAGTTACTATGTAGGAACAAATTTGAATAGGACTTTCAAAGATGCCCAGAACTGAGCTAAACTTGGTATGTCTCCAACTCCTAGAAATAACCTCATGCCCCATCTCCCTTACTTCCAGCTAGTAAGGATCACATAATTCCTAACAAAGTTTTGACACAGATTCCCAATTCGGGCATTCAGAACATGTAGCACGTTGCTGTAAGCAAGCACATTCTCATTCAAAGTTGCAAGTTACTATGTAGGGACAAGTTTGTAAAGGTATTTCAAAGATGCCCAGAACTGAGCTAAACGTTGTATGTCTCCAACTCCTTGAAATAACTTCATGCCCAATCTCCCTTACTTCCAGCTAGTAAGGATCACATCATTCCTAACAATGTTTTGACACAGATTCCTAATTCGTGCAGTCAGAACTTATAGCACATTGCTGTAAGCAAGCACATTCTCATTCAAAGTTGCAAGTTACTATGTAGGAACAAGTTTGTATAGGTATTTCAAAGATGCCCAGAACTGAGCTAAACTTGGTATGTGTCCAACTCCTAGAAATAATTTCATGCCCCATCTCCCTTACTTCCAGCTAGTAAGGATCACATAATTCCTAACAAAGTTTTGACACAGATTTCCAATTCGGGCATTCAGAACATGTAGCACGTTGCTGTAAGCAAGCACATTCTCATTCAAAGTTGCAAGTTACTATGTAGGAACAAGTTTGTATAGGTATTTCAAAGATGCCCAGAACTGAGCTAAACTTGGTATGTCTCCAACTCCTAGAAATAACTTCATACCCCATCTCCCTTACTTCCAGCTAGTAAGGATCACATAATTCCTAACAAAGTTTTGACACAGATTCCCAATTCTTGCATTCAGAACATTTAGCACGTTGTTTTAAGCAAGCACATTCTCATTCAAAGTTGCAAGTTACTATGTAGGAACAAGTTTGTATAGGGATTTCAAAGATGCCCAGAACTGTGCTAAACTTGGTATGTGTCCAACTCCTAGAAATACCTTCAAGCCACAACTCCCTTACTTCCAGCTAGTAAGGATCACGTAATTCCTAACAAATTTTGACACAGATTCCCAATTCGGGCATTCAGAACATATAGCACGTTGCTGTAAGCAAGCACATTCTCATTCAAAGTTGCAAGATACTATGTAGGAACAAGTTTGTATAGGTATTTCAAAGATGCCCAGAACTGAGCTAAACTTGTATGTGTCCAACTCCTAGAAATAACTTTATGCCCCATCTCCCTTACTTCCAGCTAGTAAGTATCACATAATTCCTAACAATGTTTTGACACAGATTCCCAATTCGGGCATTCAGAACATGTAGCACGTTGCTGTAAGCAAGCACATTCTCATTCAAAGTTGCAAGTTACTATGTAGGGACAAGTTTGTAAAGGTATTTCAAAGATGCCCAGAACTGAGCTATACGTTGTATGTCTCCAACTCCTTGAAATAACTTCATGCCCAATCTCCCTTACTTCCAGCTAGTAAGGATCACATCATTCCTAACAATGTTTTGACACAGATTCCCAATTCGGGCATTCAGAACATATAGCACATTGCTGTAAGCAAGCACATTCTCATTCAAAGTAGCAAGTTACTATGTAGGAACAAGTTTGTATAGGTATTTCAAAGATGCCCAGAACTGAGCTAAACTTGGTATTTCCTCAACTCCTAGAAATAACTTCATGCCCCAACTCCCTTACTTCCAGCTAGTAAGGATCACATAATTCCTAACAAAGTTATGACACAGATTCCCAATTCGGGCATTCAGAACATATAGCACGTTGCTGTAAGCAAGCACATTCTCATGCAAAGATGCAAGTTACTATGTAGGAACAAGTTTGAATAGGACTTTCAAAGATGCCCAGAACTGAGCTAAACTTGGTATGACTCCAACTCCTAGAAATAGCTTCATGCCCCATCTCCCTTACTTCCAGCTTGTAAGGATCACATAATTCCTAACAAAGTTTTGACACAGATTCCCAATTCGGGCATTCAGAACATATAGCACGTTGCTGTAAGCAAGCACATTCTCATTCAAAGTTGCAAGTTACTATGTAGGAACAAGTTTGTATAGGTATTTCAAAGATGCCCAGAACTGTGCTAAACTTTGTATGTCTCCAACTCCTAGAAATACCTTCATGCCACAACTCCCTTACTTCCAGTTAGTAAGGATCACATAATTCCTAACAAATTTTGACACAGATTCCCAATTCGGGCATTCAGAACATATAGCACGTTGCTGTAAGCAAGCACATTCTCTTTCAAAGTTGCAAGTTATTATGTAGGAACATGTTTGTATAGGTATTTCAAAGATGCCCAGAACTGAGCTAAACTTGGAATGTCTCCAACTCATAGAAATAACTTCATGCCCCAACTCCCTTACTTCCAGCTAGTAAGTATCACATAATTCCTAACAAAGTTTTGACACAGATTCCCAATTCGGGCATTCAGAACATATAGCACGTTGCTGTAAGCAAGCACATTCTCATTCAAAGTTGCAAGTTACTATGTAGGAACAAGTTTGTATACGTATTTCAAAGATGCGCAGAACTGTGCTAAACTTGATATGTGTCCAACTCCTAGAAATACCTTCATGCCCCAACTCCCTTACTTCCAGCTAGTAAGGATCACATAATTCCTAACAAAGATTTGACACAGATTCCCAATTCGGGCATTCAGAACATATAGCACGTTGCTGTAAGCAAGCACATTCTCATTCAAAGTTTCAAGTTACTATGTAGGAACAAGATTGTATAGGTATTTCAAAGATGCCCAGAACTGAGCTAAACTTGGTGTGTCCTCAACTCCTAGAAATAACTTCATTCCCCATCTCCCTTACTTCCAGCTAGTAAGGATCACATAATTCCTAACAAAGTTTTGACACAGATTCCCAATTCGGGCATTCAAAACATATAGCACGTTGCTGTAAGGAAGCACATTCTCATTCAAAGATGCAAGTTACTATGTAGGAACAAGTTTGAATAGGAATTTCAAAGATGCCCAGAACTGAGCTAAATTTGGTATGTCTCTAACTCCTAGAAATAAGTTCATGCCCCATCTCCCTTACTTCCAGGTAGTAAGGATCACATAATTCCTAACAAAGTTTTGACACAGATTCCCAATTCGGGCATTCAGAACATATAGCACGTTGCTGTAAGCAAGAACATTCTCATTCAAAGTTGCAAGTTACTATGTAGGAACAAGTTTGTATAGGTATTTCAAAGATGCCCAGAACTGTGCTAAACTTGGTATGTGTCCAACTCCTAGAAATACCTTCATGCCACAACTCCCTTAATTCCAGTTAGTAAGGATCACATAATTCCTAACAAATTTTGACACAGATTCCCAATTCGGGCATTCAGAACTTATAGCACGTTGTTTTAAGCAAGCACATTCTCATTCAAAGTTGCAAGTTACTATGTAGGAACAAGTTTGTATAGGTATTTCAAAGATGCCCAGAACTGAGCTAAACTTGGTATGTGTGCAACTCCGAGAAATAATTTCATGCCCCATCTCCCTTAGTTCAAGCTAGTAAGGATCACATAATTCCTAACAAAATTTTGACACAGATTCCAAATTCGGGCATTCAGAACATGTAGCACGTTGCTGTAAGCAAGCACATTCTCATTCAAAGTTGCAAGTTACTATGTAGGAACAAGTTTGTAAAGGTATTTCACAGATGCCCAGAACTGAGCTAAACGTTGTATGTCTCCAACTCCTAGAAATAACTTCATGCCACATCACCCTTACTTCCAGCTAGTAAGGATCACATAATTCCTAACAATGTTTTGACACAGAATCCCAATTCGGGCATTCAGAACATATAGCACGTTGCTGTAAGCAAGCACATTCTCATTCACAGTTGCAAGTTATTATGTAGGAACATGTTTGTATAGGTATTTCAAAGATGCCCAGAACTGAGCTAAACTTGGAATGTCTCCAACTCCTAGAAATAACTTCATGCCCCAACTCCCTTACTTCCAGCTAGTAAGGATCACATAATTCCTAACAAAGTTTTGACACAGATTCCCAATTCGGGCATTCAGAACATATAGCACGTTGCTGTAAGCAAGCACATTCTCATTCAAAGTTGCAAGTTACTATGTAGGAACAAGTTTGTATACGTATTTCAAAGATGCGCAGAACTGTGCTAAACTTGATATGTGTCCAACTCCTAGAAATACCTTCATGCCCCAACTCCCTTACTTCCAGCTAGTAAGGATCACATAATTCCTAACAAAGATTTGACACAGATTCCCAATTCGGGCATTCAGAATATATAGCACGTTGCTGTAAGCAAGCACATTCTCATTCAAAGTTTCAAGTTACTATGTAGGAACAAGATTGTATAGGTATTTCAAAGATGCCCAGAACTGATCTAAACTTTGTATGTCCTCAACTCCTAGAAATAACTTCATGCCCCATCTCCCTTACTTCCAGCTAGTTAGGATCACATAATTCCTAACAAAGTTTTGACACAGATTCCCAATTCGGGCATTCAAAACATATAGCACGTTGCTGTAAGGAAGCACATTCTCATTCAAAGATGCAAGTTACTATGTAGGAACAAGTTTGAATAGGACTTTCAAAGATGCCCAGAACTGAGCTAAATTTGGTATGTCTCTAACTCCTAGAAATAAGTTCATGCCCCATCTCCCTTACTTCCAGCTAGTAAGGATCACATAATTCCTAACAAAGTTTTGACACAGATTCCCAATTCGGGCATTCAGAACATATAGCACGTTGCTGTAAGCAAGAACATTCTCATTCAAAGTTGCAAGTTACTATGTAGGAACAAGTTTGTATAGGTATTTCAAAGATGCCCAGAACTGTGCTAAACTTGGTATGTGTCCAACTCCTAGAAATACCTTCATGCCACAACTCGCTTAATTCCAGTTAGTAAGGATCACATAATTCCTAACAAATTTTGACACAGATTCCCAATTCGGGCATTCAGAACTTATAGCACGTTGTTTTAAGCAAGCACATTCTCATTCAAAGGTGCAAGTTACTATGTAGGAACAAGTTTGTATAGGTATTTCAAAGATGCCCAGAACTGAGCTAAACTTGGTATGTGTGCAACTCCGAGAAATAATTTCATGCCCCATCTCCCTTAGTTCAAGCTAGTAAGGATCACATAATTCCTAACAAAATTTTGACACAGATTCCAAATTCGGGCATTCAGAACATGTAGCACGTTGCTGTAAGCAAGCACATTCTCATTCAAAGTTGCAAGTTACTATGTAGGAACAAGTTTGTAAAGGTATTTCACAGATGCCCAGAACTGAGCTAAACGTTGTATGTCTCCAACTCCTAGAAATAACTTCATGCCACATCACCCTTACTTCCAGGTAGTAAGGATCACATAATTCCTAACAATGTTTTGACACAGAATCCCAATTCGGGCATTCAGAACATATAGCACGTTGCTGTAAGCAAGCACATTCTCATTCACAGTTGCAAGTTACTATGTAGGAACAAGTTTGTATAGGTATTTCAAAGATGCCCAGAACGGAGCTAAACTTGGTATGTGTCCAACCTCTAGAAATAACTTCATGCCCCAACTCCCTTACTTCCAGCTAGTAAGGATCACATAATTCCTAACAAAGTTTTGACACAGATTCCCAATTCGGGCATTCAGAACATATAGCACGTTGCTGTAAGCAAGCACATTCTCATTCAAAGTTGCAAGTTACTATGTAGGAACAAGTTTGTATAGGTATTTCAAAGATGCCCAGAACTGTGCTAAACTTGGTATGTCTCCAACTCCTAGAAATAACTTCATGCCCCATCTCCCTTACTTCCAGCTAGTAAGGATCACATAATTCCTAACAAAGTTTTGACACAGATTCCCAATTCGGGCATTCAGAACATATAGCACGTTGCTGTAAGCAAGCACATTCTCATTCAAAGTTGCAAGTTACTATGTAGGAACAAGTTTGTATAGGTATTTCAAAGATGCCCAGAACTGTGCTAAAATTGGTATGTGTCCAACTCCTAGAAATACCTTCATGCCACAACTCCCTTACTTCCAGTTAGTAAGAATCACATAATTCCTAACAAATTTTGACACAGATTCCCAATTCGGGCATTCAGAACATATAGCACGTTGCTGTAAGCAAGCACATTCTCATTCAAAGTTGTAAGTTAATATGTAGGAACAAGTTTGTATAGGTATTTCAAAGATGCCCAGAACTGAGCTAAACTTGGTATGTGTCCCACTCGTAGAAATAACTTCATGCCCCATCTCCCTTACTTCCAGCTAGTAAGGATCACATAAATCCTAACAAACTTTTGACACAGATTACCAATTCGGGCATTCAGAACATGTAGCACGTTGCTGTAAGCAAGCACATTCTCATTCAAAGTTGCAAGTTACTATGTAGGAACAAGTTTGTAAAGGTAGTTCAAAGATGCCCAGAACTGAGCTAAACGTTGTATGTCTCCAACTCCTTGAAATAACTTCATGCCCAATCTCCCTTCCTTCCAGCTAGTAAGGATCACATCATTCCTAACAATGTTTTGACACAGATTCCCAATTCGGGCATTCAGAACATATAGCACATTGCTGTAAGCAAGCATATTCTCATTCAAAGTTGCAAGTTACTATGTAGGAACAAGTTTGTATAGGTATTTCAAAGATGCCCAGAACTGAGCTAAACGTTGTATGTCTCCAACTCCCTGAAACAACTTCATGCCCAATCTCCCTTACTTCCAGCTAGAAAGGATCACAATATTCCTAACAAAGTTTTGACACAGATTCCCAATTCGGGCATTCAGAACATATAGCACGTTGCTGTAAGCAAGCACATTCTCATTCAAAGTTGCAAGTTATTATGTAGGAACAAGTTTGTATAGGTATTTCAAAGATGCCCAGAACTGAGCTAAACTTGGAATGTCTCCAACTCCTAAAAATAACTTCATGCCCCAACTCCCTTACTTCCAGCTAGTAAGGATCACATAATTCCTAACAAATTTTGACACAGATTCCCAATTCGGGCATTCAGAACATATAGCACGTTGCTGTAAGCAAGCACATCTCATTCAAAGTTGCAAGTTACTATGTAGGAACAAGTTTGTATACGTATTTCAAAGATGCGCAGAACTGTGCTAAACTTGATATGTGTCCAACTCCTAGAAATAACTTCATGCACCAACTCCCTTACTTCCAGCTAGTAAGAATCACATAATTCCTAACAAAGTTTTGACACAGATTCCCAATTCGGGCATTCAGAACATATAGCACGTTGCTGTAAGCAAGCACATTCTCATTCAAAGTTGCAAGTTAATATGTAGGAACAAATTTGTATAGGTATTTCAAAGATGCACAGAACTGAGCTAATCTTGGTATGTCCTCAACTCCTAGAAATAACTTCATGCCCCATCTCCCTTACTTCCAGCTAGTAAGGATCACATAATTCCTAACAAAGTTTTGACACAGATTCCCAATTCTTGCATTCAGAACATATAGCACGTTGCTGTAAGCAAGCACATTCTCAATCAAAGATGCAATTTACTATGTAGGAACAAGTTTGAATAGGACTTTCAAAGATGCCCAGAACTGAGCTAAACTTGGTATGTCTCCAACTCCTAGAAATAACTTCATGCCCCATCTCCCTTACTTCCAGCTAGTAAGGATCACATAATTCCTAACAAAGTTTTGACACAGATTCCCAATTCGGGCATTCAGAACTTATAGCACGTTGCTGTAAGCAAGCACATTCTCTTTCAAAGTTGCAAGTTACTATGTAGGAACAAGTTTGTATAGGTATTTCAAAGATGCCCAGAACTGAGCTAAACTTGGTATGTCTCCAACTCCTAGAAATAACTTCATACCCCATCTCCCTTACTTCCAGCTAGTAAGGATCACATAATTCCTAACAAAGTTTTGACACAGATTCCCAATTCGGGCATTCAGAACATTTAGCACGTTGTTTTAAGCAAGCACATTCTCATTCAAAGTTGCAAGTTACTATGTAGGAACAAGTTTGTATAGGTATTTCAAAGATGCCCAGAACTGTGCTAAACTTGGTATGGGTCCAACTCCTAGAAATACCTTCATGCCACAACTCCCTTACTTCCAGCTAGTAAGGATCACGTAATTCCTAACAAATTTTGACACAGATTCCCAATTCGGGCATTCAGAACATATAGCACGTTGCTGTAAGCAACCACATTCTCATTCAAAGTTGCAAGTTACTATGTAGGAACAAGTTTGTATAGGTATTTCAAAGATGCCCAGAACTGAGCTAAACTTGTATGTGTCCAACTCCTAGCAATAACTTTATGCCCCATCTCCCTTACTTCCAGCTAGTAAGGATCACATAATTCCTAACAAAGTTTTGACACAGATTCCCAATTCGGGCATTCAGAACATGTAGCACGTTGCTGTAAGCAAGCACATTCTCATTCAAAGTTGCAAGTTACTATGTAGGGACAAGTTTGTAAATGTATTTCAAAGATGCCCAGAACTGAGCTAAACTTGGTATGTGTCCAACTCCTAGAAATAACTTCATGCCCCATCTCCCTTACTTCCAGCTAGTAAGGATCACATAATTCCTAACAATGTTTTGACACAGAATCCCAATTCGGGCATTCAGAACATATAGCACGTTGCTGTAAGCAAGCACATTCTCATTCACAGTTGCAAGTTATTATGTAGGAACATGTTTGTATAGGTATTTCAAAGATGCCCAGAACTGAGCTAAACTTGGAATGTCTCCAACTCCTAGAAATAACTTCATGCCCCAACTCCCTTACTTCCAGCTAGTAAATATCACATAATTCCTAACAAAGTTTTGACACAGATTCCCAATTCGGGCATTCAGAACATATAGCACGTTGCTGTAAGCAAGCACATTCTCATTCAAAGTTGCAAGTTACTATGTAGGAACAAGTTTGTATACGTATTTCAAAGAAGCGCAGAACTGTGCTAAACTTGATATGTGTCCAACTCCTAGAAATACCTTCATGCCCCAACTCCCTTACTTCCAGCTAGTAAGGATCACATAATTCCTAACAAAGATTTGACACAGATTCCCAATTCGGGCATTCAGAACATATAGCACGTTGCTGTAAGCAAGCACATTCTCATTCAAAGTTTCAAGTTACTATGTAGGAACAAGATTGTATAGGTATTTCAAAGATGCCCAGAACTGAGCTAAACTTGGTATGTCCTCAACTCCTAGAAATAACTTCATGCCCCATCTCCCTTACTTCCAGCTAGTAAGGATCACATAATTCCTAACAAAGTTTTGACACAGATTCCCAATTCGGGCATTCAAAACATATAGCACGTTGCTGTAAGGAAGCACATTCTCATTCAAAGATGCAAGTTACTATGTAGGAACAAGTTTGAATAGGACTTTCAAAGATGCCCAGAACTGAGCTAAATTTGGTATGTCTCTAACTCCTAGAAATAAGTTCATGCCCCATCTCCCTTACTTCCAGCTAGTAAGGATCACATAATTCCTAACAAAGTTTTGACACAGATTCCCAATTCGGGCATTCAGAACATATAGCACGTTGCTGTAAGCAAGAACATTCTCATTCAAAGTTGCAAGTTACTATGTAGGAACAAGTTTGTATAGCTATTTCAAAGATGCCCAGAACTGTGCTAAACTTGGTATGTGTCCAACTCCTAGAAATACCTTCATGCCACAACTCCCTTAATTCCAGTTAGTAAGGATCACATAATTCCTAACAAATTTTGACACAGATTCCCAATTCGGGCATTCAGAACTTATAGCACGTTGTTTTAAGCAAGCACATTCTCATTCAAAGTTGCAAGTTACTATGTAGGAACAAGTTTGTATAGGTATTTCAAAGATGCCCAGAATTGAGCTAAACTTGGTATGTGTGCAACTCCGAGAAATAATTTCATGCCCCATCTCCCTTAGTTCAAGCTAGTAAGGATCACATAATTCCTAACAAAATTTTGACACAGATTCCAAATTCGGGCATTCAGAACATGTAGCACGTTGCTGTAAGCAAGCACATTCTCATTCAAAGTTGCAAGTTACTATGTAGGAACAAGTTTGTAAAGGTATTTCACAGATGCCCAGAACTGAGCTAAACGTTGTATGTCTCCAACTCCTAGAAATAACTTCATGCCACATCACCCTTACTTCCAGCTAGTAAGGATCACATAATTCCTAACAATGTTTTGACACAGAATCCCAATTCGGGCATTCAGAACATATAGCACGTTGCTGTAAGCAAGCACATTCTCATTCACAGTTGCAAGTTACTATGTAGGAACAAGTTTGTATAGGTATTTCAAAGATGCCCAGAACGGAGCTAAACTTGGTATGTGTCCAACCTCTAGAAATAACTTCATGCCCCAACTCCCTTACTTCCAGCTAGTAAGGATCACATAATTCCTAACAAAGTTTTGACACAGATTCCCAATTCGGGCATTC
This sequence comes from Diceros bicornis minor, assembly GCF_020826845.1. Lineage (NCBI taxonomy): Eukaryota > Metazoa > Chordata > Mammalia > Perissodactyla > Rhinocerotidae > Diceros > Diceros bicornis. The sequence continues at coordinate 1,543,751 of NW_026691718.1, forward strand.
AGAACATATAGCACGTTGCTGTAAGCAAGCACATTCTCATTCAAAGATGCAAGTTACTATGTAGGAACAAATTTGAATAGGACTTTCAAAGATGCCCAGAACTGAGCTAAACTTGGTATGTCTCCAACTCCTAGAAATAACTTCATGCCCCATCTCCCTTACTTCCAGCTAGTAAGGATCACATAATTCCTAACAAAGTTTTGACACAGATTCCCAATTCGGGCATTCAGAACATATAGCACGTTGCTGTAAGCAAGCACATTCTCATTCAAAGTTGCAAGTTACTATGTAGGAACAAGTTTGTATAGGTATTTCAAAGATGCCCAGAACTGTGCTAAAATTGGTATGTGTCCAACTCCTAGAAATACCTTCATGCCACAACTCCCTTACTTCCAGTTAGTAAGAATCACATAATTCCTAACAAATTTTGACACAGATTCCCAATTCGGGCATTCAGAACATATAGCACGTTGCTGTAAGCAAGCACATTCTCATTCAAAGTTGTAAGTTAATATGTAGGAACAAGTTTGTATAGGTATTTCAAAGATGCCCAGAACTGAGCTAAACTTGGTATGTGTCCCACTCCTAGAAATAACTTCATGCCCCATCTCACTTACTTCCAGCTAGTAAGGATCACATAAATCCTAACAAACTTTTGACACAGATTACCAATTCGGGCATTCAGAACATGTAGCACGTTGCTGTAAGCAAGCACATTCTCATTCAAAGTTGCAAGTTACTATGTAGGAACAAGTTTGTAAAGGTAGTTCAAAGATGCCCAGAACTGAGCTAAACGTTGTATGTCTCCAACTCCTTGAAATAACTTCATGCCCAATCTCCCTTCCTTCCAGCTAGTAAGGATCACATCATTCCTAACAATGTTTTGACACAGATTCCCAATTCGGGCATTCAGAACATATAGCACATTGCTGTAAGCAAGCATATTCTCATTCAAAGTTGCAAGTTACTATGTAGGAACAAGTTTGTATACGTATTTCAAAGATGCCCAGAACTGAGCTAAACGTTGTATGTCTCCAACTCCTTGAAATAACTTCATGCCCAATCTCCCTTACTTCCAGCTAGTAAGGATCACAATATTCCTAACAAAGTTTTGACACAGATTCCCAATTCGGGCATTCAGAACATATAGCACGTTGCTGTAAGCAAGCACATTCTCATTCAAAGTTGCAAGTTACTCTGTAGAAACAAGTTTGTATACGTATTTCAAAGATGCCCAGAACGGAGCTAAACGTTGTATGTCTCCAACTCCTAGAAATAACTTCATGCCCCATCTCCCTTACTTCCAGCTAGTAAGGATCACATAATTCCTAACAAAGTTTTGACACAGATTCCCAATTCGGGCATTCAGAACATGTAGCACGTTGCTGTAAGCAAGCACATTCTCATTCAAAGTTGCAAGTTACTATGTAGGAACAAGTGTGTATAGGTATTTCAAAGCAGCCCAGAACTGAGCTAAACTTGGTATGTCTCCAACTCCTAGAAATAACTTCATGCCCCATCTCCCTTACTTCCAGCTAGTAAGGATCACATAATTCCTAACAAAGTTTGGACACAGATTCCCAATTCGGGCATTCAGAACATATAGCACGTTGCTGTAAGCAAGCACATTCTCATTCAAAGTTGCAAGTTATTATGTAGGAACAAGTTTGTATAGGTATTTCAAAGATGCCCAGAACTGAGCTAAACTTGGAATGTCTCCAACTCCTAAAAATAACTTCATGCCCCAACTCCCTTACTTCCAGCTAGTAAGGATCACATAATTCCTAACAAATTTTGACACAGATTCCCAATTCGGGCATTCTGAACATATAGCACGTTGCTGTAAGCAAGCACATTCTCATTCAAAGTTGCAAGTTACTATGTAGGAACAAGTTTGTATACGTATTTCAAAGATGCGCAGAACTGTGCTAAACTTGATATGTGTCCAACTCCTAGAAATAACTTCATGCACCAACTCCCTTACTTCCAGCTAGTAAGAATCACATAATTAGTAACAAAGTTTTGACACAGATTCCCAATTCGGGCATTCAGAACATATAGCACGTTGCTGTAAGCAAGCACATTCTCATTCAAAGTTGCAAGTTAATATGTAGGAACTAATTTGTATAGGTATTTCAAAGATGCACAGAACTGAGCTAATCTTGGTATGTCCTCAACTCCTAGAAATAACTTCATGCCCCATCTCCCTTACTTCCAGCTAGTAAGGATCACATAATTCCTAACAAAGTTTTGACACAGATTCCCACTTCGGGCATTCAGAACATATAGCACGTTGCTGTAAGCAAGCACATTCTCATTCAAAGATGCAAGTTACTATGTAGGAACAAGTTTGAATAGGACTTTCAAAGATGCCCAGAACTGAGCTAAACTTGGTATGTCTCCAACTCCTAGAAATAACTTCATGCCCCAACTCCCTTACTTCCAGCTAGTAAGGATCACATAATTCCTAACAAATTTTGACACAGATTCCCAATTCGGGCATTCAGAACATATAGCACGTTGCTGTAAGCAAGCACATTCTCATTCAAAGTTGCAAGTTACTATGTAGGAACAAGTTTGTATACGTATTTCAAAGATGCGCAGAACTGTGCTAAACTTGATATGTGTCCAACTCCTAGAAATAACTTCATGCACCAACTCCCTTACTTCCAGCTAGTAAGAATCACATAATTCCTAACAAAGTTTTGACACAGATTCCCAATTCGGGCATTCAGAACATATAGCACGTTGCTGTAAGCAAGCACATTCTCATTCAAAGTTGCAAGTTAATATGTAGGAACAAATTTGTATAGGTATTTCAAAGATGCACAGAACTGAGCTAATCTTGGTATGTCCTCAACTCCTAGAAATAACTTCATGCCCCATCTCCCTTACTTCCAGCTAGTAAGGATCACATAATTCCTAACAAAATTTTGACACAGATTCCCAATTCGGGCATTCAGAACATATAGCACGTTGCTGTAAGCAAGCACATTCTCATTCAAAGATGCAAGTTACTATGTAGGAACAAGTTTGAATAGGACTTTCAAAGATGCCCAGAACTGAGCTAAACTTGGTATGTCTCCAACTCCTAGAAATAACTTCATGCCCCATCTCCCTTACTTCCAGCTAGTAAGGATCACATAATTCCTAACAAAGTTTTGACACAGATTCCCAATTCGGGCATTCAGAACTTATAGCACGTTGCTGTAAGCAAGCACATTCTCTTTCAAAGTTGCAAGTTACTATGTAGGAACAAGTTTGTATAGGTATTTCAAAGACGCCCAGAACGGAGCTAAACTTGGTATGTCTCCAACTCCTAGAAATAACTTCATACCCCATCTCCCTTACTTCCAGCTAGTAAGGATCACATAATTCCTAACAAAGTTTTGACACAGATTCCCAATTCGGGCATTCAGAACATTTAGCACGTTGTTTTAAGCAAGCACATTCTCATTCAAAGTTGCAAGTTACTATGTAGGAACAAGTTTGTATAGGTATTTCAAAGATGCCCAGAACTGTGCTAAACTTGGTATGTGTCCAACTCCTAGAAATACCTTCATGCCACAACTCCCTTACTTCCAGCTAGTAAGGATCACGTAATTCCTAACAAATTTTGACACAGATTCCCAATTCGGGCATTCAGAACATATAGCACGTTGCTGTAAGCAACCACATTCTCATTCAAAGTTGCAAGTTACTATGTAGGAACAAGTTTGTATAGGTATTTCAAAGATGCCCAGAACTGAGCTAAACTTGTATGTGTCCAACTCCTAGAAATAACTTTATGCCCCATCTCACTTACTTCCAGCTAGTAAGGATCACATAATTCCTAACAAAGTTTTGACACAGATTTCCAATTCGGGCATTCAGAACATGTAGCACGTTGCTGTAAGCAAGCACATTCTCATTCAAAGTTGCAAGTTACTATGTAGGGACAAGTTTGTAAAGGTATTTCAAAGATGCCCAGAACTGAGCTAAACTTGGTATGTGTCCCACTCCTAGAAATAACTTCATGCCCCATCTCCCTTACTTCCAGCTAGTAAGGATCACATAAATCCTAACAAACTTTTGACACAGATTACCAATTCGGGCATTCAGAACATGTAGCACGTTGCTGTAAGCAAGCACATTCTCATTCAAAGTTGCAAGTTACTATGTAGGAACAAGTTTGTAAAGGTAGTTCAAAGATGCCCAGAACTGAGCTAAACGTTGTATGTCTCCAACTCCTTGAAATAACTTCATGCCCAATCTCCCTTCCTTCCAGCTAGTAAGGATCACATCATTCCTAACAATGTTTTGACACAGATTCCCAATTCGGGCATTCAGAACATATAGCACATTGCTGTAAGCAAGCATATTCTCATTCAAAGTTGCAAGTTACTATGTAGGAACAAGTTTGTATACGTATTTCAAAGATGCCCAGAACTGAGCTAAACGTTGTATGTCTCCAACTCCTAGAAATAACTTCATGCCCCATCTCCCTTACTTCCAGCTAGTAAGGATCACATAATTCCTAACAAAGTTTTGACACAGATTCCCAATTCGGGCATTCAGAACATATAGCACGTTGCTGTAAGCAAGCACATTCTCATTCAAAGTTGCAAGTTACTATGTAGGAACAAGTGTGTATAGGTATTTCAAAGATGCCCAGAACTGAGCTAAACGTTGTATGTCTCCAACTCCTAGAAATAACTTCATGCCCCATCTCCCTTACTTCCAGCTAGTAAGGATCACATAATTCCTAACAAAGTTTGGACACAGATTCCCAATTCGGGCATTCAGAACATATAGCACGTTGCTGTAAGCAAGCACATTCTCATTCAAAGTTGCAAGTTATTATGTAGGAACAAGTTTGTATAGGTATTTCAAAGATGCCCAGAACTGAGCTAAACTTGGAATGTCTCCAACTCCTAGAAATAACTTCATGCCCCATCTCCCTTACTTCCAGCTAGTAAGGATCACATAATTCCTAACAAAGTTTGGACACAGATTCCCAATTCGGGCATTCAGAACATATAGCACGTTGCTGTAAGCAAGCACATTCTCATTCAAAGTTGCAAGTTATTATGTAGGAACAAGTTTGTATAGGTATTTCAAAGATGCCCAGAACTGAGCTAAACTTGGAATGTCTCCAACTCCTAAAAATAACTTCATGCCCCAACTCCCTTACTTCCAGGTAGTAAGGATCACATAATTCCTAACAAATTTTGACACAGATTCCCAATTCGGGCATTCAGAACATATAGCACGTTGCTGTAAGCAAGCACATTCTCATTCAAAGTTGCAAGTTACTATGTAGGAACAAGTTTGTATACGTATTTCAAAGATGCGCAGAACTGTGCTAAACTTGATATGTGTCCAACTCCTAGAAATAACTTCATGTACCAACTCCCTTACTTCCAGCTAGTAAGAATCACATAATTCCTAACAAAGTTTTGACACAGATTCCCAATTCGGGCATTCAGAACATATAGCACGTTGCTGTAAGCAAGCACATTCTCATTCAAAGTTGCAAGTTAATATGTAGGAACAAATTTGTATAGGTATTTCAAAGATGCACAGAACTGAGCTAATCTTGGTATGTCCTCAACTCCTAGAAATAACTTCATGCCCCATCTCCCTTACTTCCAGCTAGTAAGGATCACATAATTCCTAACAAAGTTTTGACACAGATTCCCAATTCGGGCATTCAGAACATATAGCACGTTGCTGTAAGCAAGCACATTCTCATTCAAAGATGCAAGTTACTATGTAGGAACAAGTTTGAATAGGACTTTCAAAGATGCCCAGAACTGAGCTAAACTTGGTATGTCTCCAACTCCTAGAAATAACTTCATGCCCCATCTCCCTTACTTCCAGCTAGTAAGGATCACATAATTCCTAACAAAGTTTTGACACAGATTCCCAATTCGGGCATTCAGAACTTATAGCACGTTGCTGTAAGCAAGCACATTCTCTTTCAAAGTTGCAAGTTACTATGTAGGAACAAGTTTGTATAGGTATTTCAAAGATGCCCAGAACTGAGCTAAACTTGGTATGTCTCCAACTCCTAGAAATAACTTCATACCCCATCTCCCTTACTTCCAGCTAGTAAGGATCACATAATTCCTAACAAAGTTTTGACACAGATTCCCAATTCGGGCATTCAGAACATTTAGCACGTTGTTTTAAGCAAGCACATTCTCATTCAAAGTTGCAAGTTACTATGTAGGAACAAGTTTGTATAGGTATTTCAAAGATGCCCAGAACTGTGCTAAACTTGGTATGTGTCCAACTCCTAGAAATACCTTCATGCCACAACTCCCTTACTTCCAGCTAGTAAGGATCACGTAATTCCTAACAAATTTTGACACAGATTCCCAATTCGGGCATTCAGAACATATAGCACGTTGCTGTAAGCAACCACATTCTCATTCAAAGTTGCAAGTTATATGTAGGAACAAGTTTGTATACGTATTTCAAAGATGCCCAGAACTGAGCTAAACGTTGTATGTCTCCAACTCCTAGAAATAACTTCATGCCCCATCTCCCTTACTTCCAGCTAGTAAGGATCACATAATTCCTAACAAAGTTTTGACACAGATTCCCAATTAGGGCATTCAGAACATATAGCACGTTGCTGTAAGCAAGCACATTCTCATTCAAAGTTGCAAGTTACTATGTAGGAACAAGTGTGTATAGGTATTTCAAAGATGCCCAGAACTGAGCTAAACGTTGTATGTCTCCAACTCCTAGAAATAACTTCATGCCCCATCTCCCTTACTTCCAGCTAGTAAGGATCACATAATTCCTAACAAAGTTTGGACACAGATTCCCAATTCGGGCATTCAGAACATATAGCACGTTGCTGTAAGCAAGCACATTCTCATTCAAAGTTGCAAGTTATTATGTAGGAACAAGTTTGTATAGGTATTTCAAAGATGCCCAGAACTGAGCTAAACTTGGAATGTCTCCAACTCCTAAAAATAACTTCATGCCCCAACTCCCTTACTTCCAGCTAGTAAGGATCACATAATTCCTAACAAATTTTGACACAGATTCCCAATTCGGGCATTCAGAACATATAGCACGTTGCTGTAAGCAAGCACATTCTCATTCAAAGTTGCAAGTTACTATGTAGGAACAAGTTTGTATACGTATTTCAAAGATGCGCAGAACTGTGCTAAACTTGATATGTGTCCAACTCCTAGAAATAACTTCATGCACCAACTCCCTTACTTCCAGCTAGTAAGAATCACATAATTCCTAACAAAGTTTTGACACAGATTCCCAATTCGGGCATTCAGAACATATAGCACGTTGCTGTAAGCAAGCACATTCTCATTCAAAGTTGCAAGTTAATATGTAGGAACAAATTTGTATAGGTATTTCAAAGATGCACAGAACTGAGCTAATCTTGGTATGTCCTCAACTCCTAGAAATAACTTCATGCCCCATCTCCCTTACTTCCAGCTAGTAAGGATCACATAATTCCTAACAAAGTTTTGACACAGATTCCCAATTCGGGCATTCAGAACATATAGCACGTTGCTGTAAGCAAGCACATTCTCATTCAAAGTTGCAAGTTATTATGTAGGAACAAGTTTGTATAGGTATTTCAAAGATGCCCAGAACTGAGCTAAACTTGGAATGTCTCCAACTCCTAAAAATAACTTCATGCCCCAACTCCCTTACTTCCAGCTAGTAAGGATCACATAATTCCTAACAAATTTTGACACAGATTCCCAATTCGGGCATTCAGAACATATAGCACGTTGCTGTAAGCAAGCACATTCTCATTCAAAGTTGCAAGTTACTATGTAGGAACAAGTTTGTATAGGTATTTCAAAGATGCCCAGAACTGAGCTAAACGTTGTATGTCTGCAACTCCTAGAAATAACTTCATGCCCCATCTCCCTTACTTCCATCTAGTAAGGATCACATAATTCCTAACAAAGATTTGACACAGATTCCCAATTCGGGCATTGAGAACATATAGCACGTTGCTGTAAGCAAGCACATTCTCATTCAAAGTTGCAAGTTACTATGTAGGAACAAGTTTGTATAGGTATTTCAAAGATGCCCAGAACTGAGCTAAACGTTGTATGTCTGCAACTCCTAGAAATAACTTCATGCCCCATCTCCCTTACTTCCAGCTAGTAAGGATAACATAATTCCTAACAAAGTTTTGACACAGATTCCCAATTCGGGCATTCAGAACATATAGCACGTTGCTGTAAGCAAGCACATTCCCATTCAAAGTTGCAAGTTACTATGTAGGAACAAGTTTGTATAGGTATTTCAAAGATGCCCAGAACTGAGCTAAACTTGGTATGTGTCCAACTCCTAGAAATAACATCATGCCCCATCTCCCTTACTTCCAGCTAGTAAGGATCACATAATTCCTAACAAAGTTTTGACACAGATTCCCAATTCGGGCATTCAGAACATATAGCACGTTACTGTAAGCAAGCACATTCTCATTCAAAGTTGCAAGTTACTATGTAGGAACAAGTTTGTATATGTATTTCAAAGATGCCCAGAACTGAGCTAAACTTGGTATGTCTCCAACTCCTAGAAATAACTTCATGCTCCATCTCCCTTACTTCCAGCTAGTAAGGATCACATAATTCCTAACAAAGCTTTGACACAGATTCCCAATTCGGGCATTCAGAACATATAGCACGTTGGTGTAGCAAGCAGATTCTCATTCAAAGATGCAAGTTACTATGTAGGAACAAGTTTGTATAGGACTTTCAAAGATGCCCAGAACTGAGCTGAAGTGTGTATGTCTCCAACTCCTAGAAATAACTTCATGCCCCATCTCCCTTACTTCCAGCTAGTGAGGATCACATAATTCCTAACAAAGTTTTGACACAGATTCCCTATTCGGGCATTCAGAACATATAGCACGTTTCTGTAAGCAAGCACATTCTCATTCTAAGAAGCAAGTTACTATGTAGGAACAAGTTTGTATAGGTATTTCAAAAATGCCCAGAACTGAGCTAAAGTGGGTATGTGTCCAACTCCTAGAAATAACTTCATGCCCCATCTCCCTTACTTCCAGCTAGTAAGGATGACATAATTCCTAACAAAGTTTTGACACAGATTCCCAATTCGGGCATTCAGAACATATAGCACGTTGCTGTAGGCAAGCACATTCTCATTCAAAGTTGCAAGTTACTATGCAGGAACAAGTTTGTGTAGGTATTTCAAAGATGCCCAGAACTGAGCTAAACGTTGTATGTCTGCAACTCCTAGAAGTAACTTCATGCCCCATCTCCCTTACTTCCAGCTAGTAAGGATCACATAATTTCTAACAAAGTTTTGACACAGATTCCCAATTCGGGCATTCAGAACATATAGCACGTTGCTGTAAGCAAGCACATTCTCATTCAAAGTTGCAAGTTACTATGTAGGAACAAGTTTGTATACGACATTCAAAGATGCCCAGAACTGAGCTAAACTTGGTATGTGTCCAACCTCTAGAAATAACTTCATGCCCCAACTCCCTTACTTCCAGCTAGTAAGGATCACATAATTCCTAACAAAGTTTTGAAACAGATTCCCAATTCGGGCATTCAGAACATATAGCACGTTGCTGTAAGCAAGCACATTCTCATTCAAAGTTGCAAGTTACTATGTAGGAACAAGTTTGTATAAGTATTTCAAAGATGCCCAGAACTGAGCTAAACGTTGTATGTCTCCAACTCCTAGAAATAACTTCATGCCCCATCTCCCTTACTTCCAGCTAGTAAGGATCACATAATTCCTAACAAAGTTTTGACACAGATTCCCAATTCGGGCATTCAGAACATATAGCACGTTGCTGTAAGCAAGCACATTCTCATTCAAAGTTGCAAGTTACTATGTAGGAACAAGTTTGTATAGGTATTTCAAAGATGCCCAGAACTGAGCTAAACGTTGTATGTCTGCAACTCCTAGAAATAACTTCATGCCCCATCTCCCTTACTTCCAGTTAGTGAGGATCACATAATTCCTAACAAAGTTTTGACACAGATTCCCAATTCGGGCATTCAGAACATATAGCACGTTGCTGTAAGCAAGCACATTCTCATTCAAAGTTGCAAGTTACTATGTAGGAACAAGTTTGTATAGGTATTTCAAAGATGCCCAGAACTGAGCTAAACGTTGTATGTCTGCAACTCCTTGAAATAACTTCATGCCCCATCTCCCTTACTTCCATCTAGTAAGGATCACATAATTCCTAACAAAGATTTGACACAGATTCCCAATTCGGGCATTGAGAACATATAGCACGTTGCTGTAAGCAAGCACATTCTCATTCAAAGTTGCAAGTTACTATGTAGGAACAAGTTTGTATAGGTATTTCAAAGATGCCCAGAACTGAGCTAAACGTTGTATGTCTGCAACTCCTTGAAATAACTTCATGCCCCATCTCACTTACTTCCAGCTAGTAAGGATCACATAATTCCTAACAAAGTTTTGACACAGATTCCCAATTCGGGCATTCAGAACATATAGCACGTTGCTGTAAGCAAGCACATTCTCATTCAAAGTTGCAAGTTACTATGTAGGAACAAGTTTGTATAGGTATTTCAAAGAAGCCCAGAACTGAGCTAAACGTTGTATGTCTCCAACTCCTAGAAATAACTTCATGCCCCATCTCCCTTACTTCCAGCTAGTAAGGATCACATAATTCCAAACAAAGTTTTGACACAGATTCCCAATTCGGGCATTCAGAACATATAGCACGTTGCTGTAAGCAAGCACATTCTCATTCAAAGTTGCAAGTTACTATGTAGGAACAAGTTTGTATAGGTATATCAAAGATGCCCAGAACTGAGCTAAACTTGGTATGTCTCCAACTCCTAGAAATAACTTCATGCCCCATCTCCCTTACTTCCAGCTAGTAAGGATCACATAATTCCTAACAAAGTTTTGACACAGATTCCCAATTCGGGCATTCAGAACATATAGCACGTTGCTGTAGCAAGCACATTCTCATTCAAAGATGCAAGTTACTATGTAGGAACAAGTTTGTATAGGACTTTCAAAGATGCCCAGAACTGAGCTAAACGTTGTATGTCTCCAACTCCTAGAAATAACTTCATGCCCCATCTCCCTTACTTCCAGCTAGTGAGGATCACATAATTCCTAACAAAGTTTTGACACAGATTCCCTATTCGGGCATTCAGAACATATAGCACGTTGCTGTAAGCAAGCACATTCTCATTCTAAGAAGCAAGTTACTATGTAGGAAAAAGTTTGTATAGATATTTCAAAAATGCCCAGAACTGAGCTAAAGTGGATATGTGTCCAACTCCTAGAAATAACTTCATGCCCCATCTCCCTTACTTCCAGCTAGTAAGGATCACATAATTCCTAACAAAGTTTTGACACAGATTCCCAATTCGGGCATTCAGAACATATAGCACGTTGCTGTAGGCAAGCACATTCTCATTCAAAGTTGCAAGTTACTATGTAGGAACAAGTTTGTATAGGTATTTCAAAGATGCCCAGAACTGAGCTAAACGTTGTATGTCTGCAACTCCTAGAAATAACTTCATGCCCCATCTCCCTTACTTCCAGCTAGTAAGGATCACATAATTCCTAACAAAGTTTTGACACAGATTCCCAATTCGGGCATTCAGAACATATAGCACGTTGCTGTAAGCAAGCACATTCTCATTCAAAGTTGCAAGTTACTATGTAGGAACAAGTCTGTATAGGTATTTCAAAGATGCCCAGAATTGAGCTAAACGTTGTATATCTGCAACTCCTAGAAATAACTTCATGCCCCATCTCCCTTACTTCCATCTAGTAAGGATCACATAATTCCTAACAAAGATTTGACACAGATTCCCAATTCGGGCATTCAGAACATATAGCACGTTGCTGTAAGCAAGCACATTCTGATTCAAAGTTGCAAGTCACTATTTAGGAACAAGTTTGTATAGGTATTTCAAAGATGCCCAGAACTGTGCTAAACGTTGTATGTCTCCAACTCCTAGAAATAACTTCATGCCACATCTCCCTTACTTCCAGCTAGTGAGGATCAGATAATTCCTAACAAAGTTTTGACACAGATTCCCAATTCGGGCATTCAGAACATATAGCACGTTGCTGTAAGCAAGCACATTCTCATTCAAAGTTGCAAGTTACTATGTAGGAACAAGTGTGTATAGGTATTTCAAAGGTGCCCAGAACTGAGCAAAACGTTGTATGTCTCCAACTCCTAGAAATAACATCATGCCCCATCTCCCTTACTTCCATCTAGTAAGGATCACATAATTCCTAACAAAGATTTGACACAGATTCCCAATTCGGGCATTCAGAACATATAGCACATTGCTGTAAGCAAGCACATTCTCATTCAAAGTTGCAAGTTACTATGTAGGAACAAGTTTGTATAGGTATTTCAAAGATGCCCAGAACTGAGCTAAACGTTGTATGTCTGCAACTCCTAGAAATAACTTCATGCCCCATCTCCCTTACTTCCATCTAGTAAGGATCACATAATTCCTAACAAAGATTTGACACAGATTCCCAATTCGGGCATTGAGAACATATAGCACGTTGCTGTAAGCAAGCACATTCTCATTCTAAGAAGCAAGTTACTATGTAGGAACAAGTTTGTATAGGTATTTCAAAAATGCCCAGAACTGAGCTAAAGTGGGTATGTGTCCAACTCCTAGAAATAACTTCATGCCCCATCTCCCTTACTTCCAGCTAGTAAGGATCACATAATTCCTAACAAAGTTTTGACACAGATTCCCAATTCGGGCATTCAGAACATATAGCACGTTGCTGTAAGCAAGCACATTCTCATTCAAAGTTGCAAGTTACTATGTAGGAACAAGTTTGTATAGGTATTTCAAAGATGCCCAGAACTGAGCTAAACGTTGTATGTCTGCAACTCCTTGAAATAACTTCATGCCCCATCTCCCTTACTTCCATCTAGTAAGGATCACATAATTCCTAACAAAGATTTGACACAGATTCCCAATTCGGGCATTGAGAACATATAGCACGTTGCTGTAAGCAAGCACATTCTCATTCAAAGTTGCAAGTTACTATGTAGGAACAAGTTTGTATAGGTATTTCAAAGATGCCCAGAACTGAGCTAAACGTTGTATGTCTGCAACTCCTTGAAATAACTTCATGCCCCATCTCACTTACTTCCAGCTAGTAAGGATCACATAATTCCTAACAAAGTTTTGACACAGATTCCCAATTCGGGCATTCAGAACATATAGCACGTTGCTGTAAGCAAGCACATTCTCATTCAAAGTTGCAAGTTACTATGTAGGAACAAGTTTGTATAGGTATTTCAAAGAAGCCCAGAACTGAGCTAAACGTTGTATGTCTCCAACTCCTAGAAATAACTTCATGCCCCATCTCCCTTACTTCCAGCTAGTAAGGATCACATAATTCCAAACAAAGTTTTGACACAGATTCCCAATTCGGGCATTCAGAACATATAGCACGTTGCTGTAAGCAAGCACATTCTCATTCAAAGTTGCAAGTTACTATGTAGGAACAAGTTTGTATAGGTATATCAAAGATGCCCAGAACTGAGCTAAACTTGGTATGTCTCCAACTCCTAGAAATAACTTCATGCCCCATCTCCCTTACTTCCAGCTAGTAAGGATCACATAATTCCTAACAAAGTTTTGACACAGATTCCCAATTCGGGCATTCAGAACATATAGCACGTTGCTGTAGCAAGCACATTCTCATTCAAAGATGCAAGTTACTATGTAGGAACAAGTTTGTATAGGACTTTCAAAGATGCCCAGAACTGAGCTAAACGTTGTATGTCTCCAACTCCTAGAAATAACTTCATGCCCCATCTCCCTTACTTCCAGCTAGTGAGGATCACATAATTCCTAACAAAGTTTTGACACAGATTCCCTATTCGGGCATTCAGAACATATAGCACGTTGCTGTAAGCAAGCACATTCTCATTCTAAGAAGCAAGTTACTATGTAGGAAAAAGTTTGTATAGATATTTCAAAAATGCCCAGAACTGAGCTAAAGTGGATATGTGTCCAACTCCTAGAAATAACTTCATGCCCCATCTCCCTTACTTCCAGCTAGTAAGGATCACATAATTCCTAACAAAGTTTTGACACAGATTCCCAATTCGGGCATTCAGAACATATAGCACGTTGCTGTAGGCAAGCACATTCTCATTCAAAGTTGCAAGTTACTATGTAGGAACAAGTTTGTATAGGTATTTCAAAGATGCCCAGAACTGAGCTAAACGTTGTATGTCTGCAACTCCTAGAAATAACTTCATGCCCCATCTCCCTTACTTCCAGCTAGTAAGGATCACATAATTCCTAACAAAGTTTTGACACAGATTCCCAATTCGGGCATTCAGAACATATAGCACGTTGCTGTAAGCAAGCACATTCTCATTCAAAGTTGCAAGTTACTATGTAGGAACAAGTCTGTATAGGTATTTCAAAGATGCCCAGAATTGAGCTAAACGTTGTATATCTGCAACTCCTAGAAATAACTTCATGCCCCATCTCCCTTACTTCCATCTAGTAAGGATCACATAATTCCTAACAAAGATTTGACACAGATTCCCAATTCGGGCATTCAGAACATATAGCACGTTGCTGTAAGCAAGCACATTCTGATTCAAAGTTGCAAGTCACTATTTAGGAACAAGTTTGTATAGGTATTTCAAAGATGCCCAGAACTGTGCTAAACGTTGTATGTCTCCAACTCCTAGAAATAACTTCATGCCACATCTCCCTTACTTCCAGCTAGTGAGGATCAGATAATTCCTAACAAAGTTTTGACACAGATTCCCAATTCGGGCATTCAGAACATATAGCACGTTGCTGTAAGCAAGCACATTCTCATTCAAAGTTGCAAGTTACTATGTAGGAACAAGTGTGTATAGGTATTTCAAAGGTGCCCAGAACTGAGCAAAACGTTGTATGTCTCCAACTCCTAGAAATAACATCATGCCCCATCTCCCTTACTTCCATCTAGTAAGGATCACATAATTCCTAACAAAGATTTGACACAGATTCCCAATTCGGGCATTCAGAACATATAGCACATTGCTGTAAGCAAGCACATTCTCATTCAAAGTTGCAAGTTACTATGTAGGAACAAGTTTGTATAGGTATTTCAAAGATGCCCAGAACTGAGCTAAACGTTGTATGTCTGCAACTCCTAGAAATAACTTCATGCCCCATCTCCCTTACTTCCATCTAGTAAGGATCACATAATTCCTAACAAAGATTTGACACAGATTCCCAATTCGGGCATTGAGAACATATAGCACGTTGCTGTAAGCAAGCACATTCTCATTCTAAGAAGCAAGTTACTATGTAGGAACAAGTTTGTATAGGTATTTCAAAAATGCCCAGAACTGAGCTAAAGTGGGTATGTGTCCAACTCCTAGAAATA
Source organism: Diceros bicornis minor (assembly GCF_020826845.1). NCBI lineage: Eukaryota > Metazoa > Chordata > Mammalia > Perissodactyla > Rhinocerotidae > Diceros > Diceros bicornis. The sequence continues at coordinate 1,559,153 of NW_026691718.1, forward strand.
ACTTCATGCCCCATCTCCCTTACTTCCAGCTAGTAAGGATCACATAATTCCTAACAAAGTTTTGACACAGATTCCCAATTCGGGCATTCAGAACATATAGCACGTTGCTGTAGGCAAGCACATTCTCATTCAAAGTTGCAAGTTACTATGTAGGAACAAGTTTGTATAGGTATTTCAAAGATGCCCAGAACTGAGCTAAACGTTGTATGTCTGCAACTCCTAGAAATAACTTCATGCCCCATCTCCCTTACTTCCAGCTAGTAAGGATCACATAATTCCTAACAAAGTTTTGACACAGATTCCCAATTCGGGCATTCAGAACATATAGCACGTTGCTGTAAGCAAGCACATTCTCATTCAAAGTTGCAAGTTACTATGTAGGAACAAGTTTGTATAGGTATTTCAAAGATGCCCAGAATTGAGCTAAACGTTGTATGTCTGCAACTCCTAGAAATAACTTCATGCCCCATCTCCCTTACTTCCAGCTAGTAAGGATCACATAATTCCTAACAAAGTTTTGACACAGATTCCCAATTCGGGCATTCAGAACATATAGCACGTTGCTGTAAGCAAGCACATTCTCATTCAAAGCTGCAAGTTACTATGTAGGAACAAGTTTGTATAGGTATTTCAAAGATGCCCAGAACTGAGCTAAACGTTGTATGTCTGCAACTCCTAGAAATAACTTCATGCCCCATCTCCCTTACTTCCATCTAGTAAGGATCACATAATTCCTAACAAAGTTTTGACACAGATTCCCAATTCGGGCATTCAGAACATATAGCACGTTGCTGTAAGCAAGCACATTCTCATTCAAAGTTGCAAGTTACTATGTAGGAACAAGTTTGTATAGGTATTTCAAAGATGCCCACAACTGAGCTAAACGTTGTATGTCTGCAACTCCTAGAAATAACTTCATGCCCCATCTCCCTTACTTCCAGCTAGTAAGGATCACATAATTCCTAACAAAGTTTTGACACAGATTCCCAATTCGGGCATTCAGAACATATAGCACGTTGCTGTAAGCAAGCACATTCTCATTCAAAGTTGCAAGTTACTATGTAGGAACAAGTTTGTATAGGTATTTCAAGGATGCCCAGAACTGAGATAAACTTGGTATGTCTGCAACTCCTAGAAATAACTTCATGCCCCATCTCCCTTACTTCCAGCTAGTAAGGATCACATAATTCCTAACAAAGTTTTGACACAGATTCCCAATTCGGGCATTCAGAACATATAGCACGTTGCTGTAAGCAAGCACATTCTCATTCAAAGTTGCAAGTTACTATGTAGGAACAAGTTTGTATAGGTATCTCAAAGATGCCCAGAACTGAGCTAAACGTTGTATGTCTCTAACTCCTAGAAATAACTTCATGCCCCATCTCCCTTACTTCCATCTAGTAAGGATCACATAATTCCTAACAAAGTTTTGACACAGATTCCCAATTCGGGCATTCAGAACATATAGCACGTTGCTGTAAGCAAGCACATTCTGATTCAAAGTTGCAAGTTACTGTGCAGGAACAAGTTTGTATAAGTATTTCAAAGATGCCCAGAACTGAGCTAAACGTTGTATGTCTCCAACTCCTAGAAATAACTTCATGCCCCATCTCCCTTACTTCCAGCTAGTAAGGATCACATAATTCCGAACAAAGTTTTGACACAGATTCCCAATTCGGGCATTCAGAACATATAGCACGTTGCTGTAAGCAAGCACATTCTGATTCAAAGTTGCAAGTTACTATGTAGGAACAAGTTTGTATAGGTATTTCAAAGATGCCCAGTACTGAGCTAAACTTGGTATGTCTCCAACTCCTAGAAATAAGTTCATGCCCCATCTCCCTTACTTCCATATAGTAAGGATCTCATAATTCCTAACAAAGTTTCGACACAGCTTCCCAATTCGGGCATTCAGAACATATAGCACGTTGCTGTAAGCAAGCACATTCTCATTCAAAGTTGCAAGTTACTATGTAGGAACAAGTGTGTATAGGTATTTCAAAGATGCCCAGAACTGAGCTAAACGTTGTATGTCTCCAACTCCTAGAAATAACTTCATGCCCCATCTCCCTTACTTCCATCTAGTAAGGATCACATAATTCCTAACAAAGTTTTGACACAGATTCCCAATTCGGGTATTCAGAACATATAGCACGTTGCTGTAAGCAAGCACATTCTCATTCAAAGTTGCAAGTTACTATGTAGGAACAAGTTTGTATAGGTATTTCAAAGATGCCCAGAACTGAGCTAAACGTTGTTTGTCTGCAACTCCTAGAAATAACTTCATGCCCCATCTCCCTTACTTCCAGCTAGTAAGGAATACATAATTTCTAACAAAGTTTTGACACAGATTACCTATTCGGGCATTCAGAACATATAGCACGTTGCTGTAAGCAAGCACATTCTCATTCAAAGTTGCAAGTTACTATGTAGGAACAAGTTTGTATAGGTATTTCAAAGATGCCCAGAACTGAGCTAAACGTTGTATGTCTGCAACTCCTAGAAATAACTTCATGCCCCATCTCCCTTACTTCCATCTAGTAAGGATCACATAATTCCTAACAAAGATTTGACACAGATTCCCAATTCGGGCATTGAGAACATATAGCACGTTGCTGTAAGCAAGCACATTCTCATTCTAAGAAGCAAGTTACTATGTAGGAACAAGTTTGTATAGGTATTTCAAAAATGCCCAGAACTGAGCTAAAGTGGGTATGTGTCCAACTCCTAGAAATAACTTCATGCCCCATCTCCCTTACTTCCAGCTAGTAAGGATCACATAATTACTAACAAAGTTTTGACACAGATTCCCAATTCGGGCATTCAGAACATATAGCACGTTGCTGTAGGCAAGCACATTCTCATTCAAAGTTGCAAGTTACTATGTAGGAACAAGTTTGTATAGGTATTTCAAAGATGCCCAGAACTGAGCTAAACGTTGTATGTCTGCAACTCCTAGAAATAACTTCATGCCCCATCTCCCTTACTTCCAGCTAGTAAGGATCACATAATTCCTAACAAAGTTTTGACACAGATTCCCAATTCGGGCATTCAGAACATATAGCACGTTGCTGTAAGCAAGCACATTCTCATTCAAAGTTGCAAGTTACTATGTAGGAACAAGTTTGTATAGGTATTTCAAAGATGCCCAGAATTGAGCTAAACGTTGTATGTCTGCAACTCCTAGAAATAACTTCATGCCCCATCTCCCTTACTTCCAGCTAGTAAGGATCACATAATTCCTAACAAAGTTTTGACACAGATTCCCAATTCGGGCATTCAGAACATATAGCACGTTGCTGTAAGCAAGCACATTCTCATTCAAAGTTGCAAGTTACTGTGTAGGAACAAGTTTCTATAGGTATTTCAAAGATGCCCAGAACTGAGCTAAACTTGGTATGTCTCCAACTCCTAGAAATAACTTCATGCCCCATCTCCCTTACTTTCATCTAGTAAGGATCACATAATTCCTAAGAAAGTTTTGACACAGATTCCCAATTCGGGCATTGAGAACATATAGCACGTTGCTGTAAGCAAGCACATTCTCATTCAAAGTTGCAAGTTACTATGTAGGAACAAGTTTGTATAGGTATTTCAAAGATGCCCAGAACTGAGCTAAACGTTGTACGTCTGCAACTCCTAGAAATAACTTCATGCCCCATCTCCCTTACTTCGATCTAGTAAGGATCACATAATTCCTAACAAAGTTTTGACACAGATTCCCAATTCGGGCATTCAGAACATGTAGCACGTTGCTGTAAGCAAGCACATTCTCATTCAAAGTTGCAAGTTACTATGTAGGAACAAGTTTGTATAGGTATTTCAAAGATGCCCAGAACTGAGCTAAACGTTGTATGACTGCAACTCCTAGAAATAACTTCAATCCCATGTCCCTTACTTCCATCTAGTAAGGATCACATAATTCTTAACAAAGTTTTGACACAGATTCCCAATTCGGGCATTCAGAACATATAGCACGTTGCTGTAAGCAAGCACATTCTCATTCAAAGTTGCAAGTTACTATGTAGGAACAAGTTTGTATAGGTATTTCAAGGATGCCCAGAACTGAGCTAAACTTGGTATGTCTGCAACTCCTAGAAATAACTTCATGCCCCATCTCCCTTACTTCCAGCTAGTAAGGATCACATAATTCCTAACAATGTTTTGACACAGATTCCCAATTCGGGCATTCAGAACATAGAGCACGTTGCTGTAAGCAAGCACATTCTCATTCAAAGTTGCAAGTTACTATGTAGGAACAAGTTTGTATAGGTATCTCAAAGATGCCCAGAACTGAGCTAAACGTTGTATGTCTCTAACTCCTAGAAACAACTTCATGCCCCATCTCCCTTACTTCCATCTAGTAAGGATCACATAATTCCTAACAAAGTTTTGACACAGATTCCCAATTCGGGCATTCAGAACATATAGCACGTTGCTGTAAGCAAGCACATTCTCATTCAAAGTTGCAAGTTACTATGTAGGAACAAGTTTGTATAGGTATTTCAAACATGCCCAGAACTGAGCTGAAGTTTGTATGTCTCCAACTCCTAGAAATAACTTCATGCCCCAACTCCCTTACTTCCAGCTAATAAGGATCACAAAATTCCTAACAAAGTTTTGACACAGATTCCCAATTCGGGCATTCAGAACATATAGCACGTTGCTGTAAGCAAGCACATTCTCATTCAAAGTTGCAATTTACTGTGTAGGAACAAGTTTGTATAGGTATTTCAAAGATGCCCAGTACTGAGCTAAACTTGGTATGTCTCCAACTCCTAGAAATAACTTCATGCCCCGTCTCCCTTACTTCCAGCTAGTAAGGATCACATAATTCCTAACAAAGTTTTGACACAGATTCCGAAATCGGGCATTCAGAACATATAGCACGTTGCTGTAAGCAAGCACATTCTCATTCAAAGTTGCAAGTTACTATGTAGGAACAAGTTTGTATAGGTATTTCAAAGATGCCCAGAACTGAGCTAAACTTTGTATGTCTGCAACTCCTAGAAATAACTTCATGCCCCATTTCCCTTACTTCCATCTAGTAAGGATCACATAATTCCTAACAAAGTTTTGACACAGATTCCCAATTCGGGCATTCAGAACATATAGCACGTTGCTGTAAGCAAGCACATTCTCATTCATAGTTGCAAGATACTATGTAGGAACAAGTTTGTATAGGTATTTCAAAGATGCCCAGAACTGAGCTAAACGTTGTATGTCTGCAACTCCTAGAAATAACTTCATGCCCCATCTCCCTTACTTCCAGCTAGTAATGATCACATAATTCCTAACAAAGTTTTGACACAGATTCCCTATTCGGGCATTCAGAACATATAGCACGTTGCTGTAAGCAAGCACATTCTCATTCAAAGTTGCAAGTTACTATGTAGGAACAAGTTTGTATAGGTATTTCAAAGATGCCCAGAACTGAGCTAAACGTTGTATGTCTGCAACTCCTAGAAATAACTTCATGCCCCATCTCCCTTACGTCCAGCTAGTAAGTATCACATAATTCCTAACAAAGTTTTGACACAGATTCCCAATACGGGCATTCAGAACATATAGCACGTTGCTGTAAGCAAGCACATTCTCATTCAAAGTTGCAAGTTACTGTGTAGGAACAAGTTTGTATAGGTATTTCAAAGATGCCCAGTACTGAGCTAAACTTGGTATGTCTCCAACTCCTAGAAATAACTTCATGCCCCATCTCCCTTACTTCCAGCTAGTAAGGATCACATAATTCCTAACAAAGTTTCGACACAGATTCCCAATACGGGCATTCAGAACATATAGCACGTTGCTGTAAGCAAGCACATTCTCATTCAGAACTGCAAGTTACTATGAAGGAACAAGTTTGTATAGGTATTTCAAAGATGCCAAGAACTGAGCTAAAAGTTGTATGTCTGCAACTCCTAGAAATAACTTCATGCCCCATCACCCTTACTTCCAGCTAGTAAGGATCACATAATTCCTAACAAAGTTTTGACACAGATTCCCAATTCGGGCATTCAGAACATATAGCACGTTGCTGTAAGCAAGCACATTCTCATTCAAAGTTGCAAGTTACTATGTAGGAACAAGTTTGTATAGGTATTTCAAAGATGCCCAGAACTGAGCTAAACGTTGTATGTCTGCAACTCCTAGAAATAACTTCATGCCCCATCTCCCTTACTTCCTGCTAGTAAGGATCACATAATTCCTAACAAAGTTTTGACACAGATTCCCAATTCGGGCATTCAGAACATATAGCACGTTGCTGTAAGCAAGCACATTCTCATTCAAAGTTGCAAGTTACTGTGTAGGAACAAGTTTGTATAGGTATTTCAAAGATGCCCAGAACTGAGGTAAACTTGGTATGTCTGCAACTCCTAGAAATAACTTCATGCCCCTTCTCCCTTATTTCCAGCTAGTCAGGATCACATAATTCCTAACAAAGTTTTGACACAGATTCCCAATTCGGGCATTCAGACCATATAGCACGTTGCTGTAAGCAAGCACATTCTGATTCAAAGTTGCAAGTTACTATGTAGGAACAAGTTTGTATAGGTATTTCAAAGATGCCCAGAACTGAGATAAACGTTGTATATCTGCAACTCCTAGAAATAACTTCATGCCCCATCTCCCTTACTTCCATCTAGTAAGGATCACATAATTCTTAAGAAAGATTTGACACAGATTCCCAATTCGGGCATACAGAACATATAGCACGTTGCTGTAAGCAAGCACATTCTCATTCAAAGTTGCAAGTTACTATGTAGGAACAAGTTTGTATAGGTATTTCAAAGATGCCCAGAACTGAGCTAAACTTGGTACGTCTCCAACTCCTAGAAATAACTTCATGCCCAATCTCCCTTACTTCCATCTAGTAAGGATCACATAATTCCTAACAAAGTTTTGACACAGATTCCCAATTCGGGCATTCAGAACATATAGCACGTTGCTGTAAGCAAGCACATTCTCATTCATAGTTGCAAGTTACTATGTAGGAACAAGTTTGTATAGGTATTTCAAAGATGCCCAGAACTGAGCTAAACGTTGTATGACTGCAACTCCTAGAAATAACTTCCTTCCCCATGTCCCTTACTTCCATCTAGTAAGGATCACATAATTCTTAACAAAGTTTTGACACAGATTCCCAATTCGGGCATTCAGAACATATAGCACGTTGCTGTAAGCAAGCACATTCTCATTCAAAGTTGCAAGTTACTACGTAGGAACAAGTTTGTATAGGTATTTCAAGGATGCCCAGAACTGAGCTAAACTTGGTATGTCTGCAACTTCTAGAAATAACTTCATGCCCCATCTCCCTTAGTTCCAGCTAGTAAATATCACATAATTCCTAACAATGTTTTGACACAGATTCCCAATTCGGGCATTCAGAACATATAGCACGTTGCTGTAAGCAAGCACATTCTCATTCAAAGTTGCAAGTTACTATGTAGGAACAAGTTTGTATAGGTATCTCAAAGATGCCCAGAACTGAGCTAAACGTTGTATGTCTCTAACTCCTAGAAATAATTTCATGCCCCATCTCCCTTACTTCCATCTAGTAAGGATCACATAATTCCTAACAAAGTTTTGACACAGATTCCCAATTCGGGCATTCAGAACATATAGCACGTTGCTGTAAGCAAGCAAATTCTCATTCAAAGTTGCAAGTTACTATGTAGGAACAAGTTTGTATAGGTATTTCAAAGATGCCCAGAACTGAGCTAAACGTTGTATGTCTGCAACTCCTAGAAATAACTTCATGCCCCATCTCCCTTACGTCCAGCTAGTAAGGATCACATAATTCCTAACAAAGTTTTGACACAGATTCCCAATACGGGCATTCAGAACATATAGCACGTTGCTGTAAGCAAGCACATTCTCATTCAAAGTTGCAAGTTACTGTGTAGGAACAAGTTTGTATAGGTATTTCAAAGATGCCCAGTACTGAGCTAAACTTGGTATGTCTCCAACTCCTAGAAATAACTTCATGCCCCATCTCCATTACTTCCAGCTAGTAAGGATCACATAATTCCTAACAAAGTTTCGACACAGATTCCCAATACGGGCATTCAGAACATATAGCACGTTGCTGTAAGCAAGCACATTCTCATTCAAAACTGCAAGTTACTATGAAGGAACAAGTTTGTATAGGTATTTCAAAGATGCCCAGAACTGAGCTAAACGTTGTATGTCTGCAACTCCTAGAAATAACTTCATGCCCCATCACCCTTACTTCCAGCTAGTAAGGATCACATAATTCCTAACAAAGTTTTGACACAGATTCCCAATTCGGGCATTCAGAACATATAGCACGTTGCTGTAAGCAAGCACATTCTCATTCAAAGTTGCAAGTTACTATGTAGGAACAAGTTTGTATAGGAATTTCAAAGATGCCCAGAACTGAGCTAAACGTTGTATGTCTGCAACTCCTAGAAATAAATTCATGCCCCATCTCCTTTACTTCCTGCTAGTAAGGATCACATAATTCCTAACAAAGTTTTGACACAGATTCCCAATTCGGGCATTCAGAACATATAGCACGTTGCTGTAAGCAAGCACATTCTCATTCAAAGTTGCAAGTTACTGTGTAGGAACAAGTTTGTATAGGTATTTCAAAGATGCCCAGAACTGAGCTAAACTTGGTATGTCTGCAACTCCTAGAAATAACTTCATGCCCCATCTCCCTTATTTCCAGCTAGTAAGGATCACATTATTCCTAACAAAGTTTTGACACAGAATCCCAATTCGGGCATTCAGAACATATAGCACGTTGCTGTAAGCAAGCACATTCTGATTCAAAGTTGCAAGTTACTATGTAGGAACAAGTTTGTATAGGTATTTCAAAGATGCCCAGAACTGAGCTAAACGTTGTATATCTGCAACTCCTAGAAATAACTTCATGCCCCATCTCCCTTACTTCCATCTAGTAAGGATCACATAATTCTTAAGAAAGTTTTGACACAGATTCCCAATTCGGGCATTCAGAACATATAGCACGTTGCTGTAAGCAAGCACATTCTCATTCAAAGTTGCAAGTTACTATGTAGGAACAAGTTTGTATAGGTATTTCAAAGATGCCCAGAACTGAGCTAAACTTGGTACGTCTCCAACTCCTAGAAATAACTTCATGCCCCATCTCCCTTACTTCCATCTAGTAAGGATCACATAATTCCTAACAAAGTTTTGACACAGATTCCCAATTCGGGCATTCAGAACATATAGCACGTTGCTGTAAGCAAGCACATTCTCATTCAAAGTTGCAAGTTACTATGTAGGAACAAGTTTATATAGGTATTTCAAAGATGCCCAGAACTGAGCTGAAGTTTGTATGTCTCCAACTCCTAGAAATAACTTCATGTCCCATCTCCCTTACTTCCAGCTAGTAAGGATCACATAATTCCTAACAAAGTTTTGACACAGATTCCCAATTCGGGCATTCAGAACATATAGCACGTTGCTGTAAGCAAGCACATTCTCATTCAAAGTTGCAAGTTACTATGTAGGAACAAGTTTGTATAGGTATTTCAAAGATGCCCAGAACTGAGCTAAACGTTGTATGTCTCCAACTCCTAGAAATAACTTCATGCCCCATCTCCCTTACTTCCATCTAGTAAGGATCACATAATTCCTAACAAAGTTTTGACACAGATTCCCAATTCGGGCATTCAGAACATTTAGCACATTGCTGTAAGCAAGCACATTCTCATTCAAAGTTGCAAGTTACTATGTAGGAACAAGTTTGTATAGGACATTCAAAGATGCCCAGAACTGAGCTAAACTTGGTATGTGTCCAACCTCTAGAAATAACTTCATGCCCCATCTCTCTTACTTCCAGCTAGTAAGGATCACATAATTCCTAACAAAGTTTTTACACAGATTCCCAATTCGGGCATTCAGAACATATAGCACGTTGCTGTAAGCAAGCACATTCTCATTCAAAGTTGCAAGTTACTGTGTAGGAACAAGTTTGTATAGGTATTTCAGAGATGCCCAGAACTGAGCTAAACTTGGTATGTCTCCAACTCCTAGAAATAACTACATGCCCCATCTCCCTTACTTCCATCTAGTAAGGATCACATAATTCCTAACAAAGTTTTGACACAGATTCCCAATTCGGGCATTCAGAACATATAGCACGTTGCTGTAAGCAAGCACATTCTCATTCAAAGTTGCAAGTTACTATGTAGGAACAAGTTTGTATAGGTATTTCAAAGATGCCCAGAACTGAGCTAAACGTTGTACGTCTGCAACTCCTAGAAATAACTTCATGCCCCATCTCCCTTACTTCCATCTAGTAAGGATCACATAATTCCTAACAAAGTTTTGACACAGATTCCCAATTCGGGCATTCAGAACATGTAGCACGTTGCTGAAAGCAAGCACATTCTCATTCAAAGTTGCAAGTTACTATGTAGGAACAAGTTTGTATAGGTATTTCAAAGATGCCCAGAACTGAGCTAAACGTTGTATGACTGCAAATCCTAGAAATAACTTCATGCCCCATCTCCCTTACTTCCATCTAGTAAGGATCACATAATTCTTAACAAAGTTTTGACACAGATTCCCAAATCGGGCATTCAGAACATATAGCACGTTGCTGTAAGCAAGCACATTCTCATTCAAAGTTGCAAGTTACTATGTAGGAACAAGTTTGTATAGGTATTTCAAAATGCCCAGAACTGAGCTAAACTTGGTATGTCTGCAACTCCTAGAAATAACTTCATGCCCCATCTCCCTTACTTCCAGCTAGTAAGGATCACATAATTCTTAACAATGTTTTGACACAGATTCCCAAATCGGGCATTAAGAACATATAGCACGTTGCTGTAAGCAAGCACATTCTCATTCAAAGTTGCAAGTTACTATGTAGGAACAAGTTTGTATAGGTATTTCAAAGATGCCCAGAACTGAGCTAAACTCTGTATGTCTGCAACTCCTAGAAATAACTTCATGCCCCATTTCCCTTACTTCCATCTAGTAAGGATCACATAATTCCTAACAAAGTTTTGACACAGATTCCCAATTCGGGCATTCAGAACATATAGCACGTTGCTGTAAGCAAGCACATTCTCATTCAATGTTGCAAGTTACTATGTAGGAACAAGTTTGTATAGGTATTTCAAAGATGCCCAGAACTGAGCTAAACGTTGTATGTCTGCAACTCCTAGAAATAACTTCATGCCCCATCTCCCTTACTTCCAGCTAGTAAGGATCACATAATTCCTAACAAAGTTTTGACACAGATTCCCAATTCGGGCATTCAGAACATATAGCACGTTGCTGTAAGCAAGCACATTCTCATTCAAAGTTGCAAGTTACTGTGTAGGAACAAGTTTGTATAGGTATTTCAAAGATATCCAGAACTGAGCTAAACTTGGTATGTCTCCAACTCCTAGAAATAACTTCATGCCCCATCTCCCTTACTTCCATCTAGTAAGGATCACATAATTCCTAACAAAGTTTTGACACAGATTCCCAATTCGGGCATTCAGAACATATAGCACGTTGCTGTAAGCAAGCACATTCTCATTCAAAGTTGCAAGTTACTATGTAGGAACAAGTTTGTATAGGTATTTCAAAGATGCCCAGAACTGAGCTAAACGTTGTACGTCTGCAACTCCTAGAAATATCTTCATGCCCCATCTCCCTTACTTCGATCTAGTAAGGATCACATAATTCCTAACAAAGTTTTGACACAGATTCCCAATTCGGGCATTCAGAACATATAGCACGTTGCTGTAAGCAAGCACATTCTCATTCAAAGTTGCAAGTTACTATGTAGGAACAAGTTTGTATAGGTATTTCAAAGATGCCCAGAACTGAGCTAAACTTGGTATGTCTGCAACTCCTAGAAATATCTTCATGCCCCATCTCCCTTACTTCCAGCTAGTAAGGATCACATATTTCCTAACAAAGTTTTGACACAGATTCCCAATTCGGGCATTCAGAACATATAGCACGTTGCTGTAAGCAAGCACATTCTCATTCAAAGTTCCAAGTTACTATGTAGGAACAAGTTTGTATAGGTATCTCAAAGATGCCCAGAACTGAGCTAAACGTTGTATGTCTCTAACTCCTAGAAATAACTTCATGCCCCATCTCCCTTACTTCCATCTAGTAAGGATCACATAATTCCTAACAAAGTTTTGACACAGATTCCCAATTCGGGCATTCAGATCATATAGTACGTTGCTGTAAGCAAGCACATTCTCATTCAAAGTTGCAAGTTACTATGTAGGAACAAGTTTGTATAGGTATTTCAAACATGCCCAGAACTGAGCTGAAGTTTGTATGTCTCCAACTCCTAGAAATAACTTCATGCCCCATCTCCCTTACTTCCAGCTAGTAAGGATCACATAATTCCTAACAAAGTTTTGACACAGATTCCCTATTCGGGCATTCAGATCATATAGCACGTTGCTGTAAGCAAGCACATTCTCATTCAAAGTTGCAAGTTACTATGTAGGAACAAGTTTGTATAGGTATTTCAATGATGCCCAGAACTGAGCTAAACGTTGTATGTCTGCAACTCCTAGAAATAACTTCATGCCCCATCTCCCTTACGTCCAGCTAGTAAGGATCACATAATTCCTAACAAAGTTTTGACACAGATTCCCAATACGGGCATTCAGAACATATAGCACGTTGCTGTAAGCAAGCACATTCTCATTCAAAGTTGCAAGTTACTGTGTAGGAACAAGTTTGTATAGGTATATCAAAGAAGCCCAGTACTGAGCTAAACTTGGTATGTCTCCAACTCCTAGAAATAACTTCATGCCCCATCTCCCTTACTTCCAGCTAGTAAGGATCACATAATTCCTAACAAAGTTTCGACACAGATTCCCAATTCGGGCATTCAGAACATATAGCACGTTGCTGTTAGCAAGCACATTCTCATTCATAACTGCAAGTTACTATGAAGGAACAAGTTTGTATAGGTATTTCAAAGATGCCCAGAACTGAGCTAAACGTTGTATGTCTGCAACTCCTAGAAATAACTTCATGCCCCATCTCCCTTACTTCCATCTAGTAAGGATCACATAATTCCTAACAAAATTTTTGACACAGATTCCCAATTCGGGCATTCAGAACATATAGCACGTTGCTGTAAGCAAGCACATTCTGATTCAAAGTTGCAAGTTACTATGTAGGAAGAAATTTGTATAGGTATTTCAAAGATGCCCAGAACTGAGCTAAACGTTGTATATCTGCAACTCCTAGAAATAACTTCATGCCCCATCTCCCTTACTTCCATCTAGTAAGGATCACATAATTCCTAAGAAAGTTTTGACACAGATTCCCAATTCGGGCATTCAGAACATATAGCACGTTGCTGTAAGCAAGCACATTCTCATTCAAATTTGCAAGTTACTATGTAGGAACAAGTTTGTATAGGTATTTCAAAGATGCCCAGAACTGAGCTAAACTTGGTACGTCTCCAACTCCTAGAAATAACTTCATGCCCAATCTCCCTTACTTCCATCTAGTAAGGATCACATAATTCCTAACAAAGTTTTGACACAGATTCCCAATTCGGGCATTCAGAACATATAGCACGTTGCTGTAAGCAAGCACATTCTCATTCAAAGTTGCAAGTTACTATGTAGGAACCAGTTTGTATAGGTATTTCAAAGATGCCCAGAACTGAGCTAAACTTGGTATGTCTCCAACTCCTAGAAATAACTTCATGCCCCATCTCCCTTACTTCCATCTAGTAAGGATCACATAATTCCTAACAAAGTTTTGACACAGATTCCCAATTCGGGCATTCAGAACATATAGCACATTGCTGTAAGCAAGCACATTCTCATTCAATGTTGCAAGTTACTATGTAGGAACAAGTTTATATAGGTATTTCAAAGATGCCCAGAACTGAGCTGAAGTTTGTATGTCTCCAACTCCTAGAAATAACTTCATGCCCCATCTCCCTTACTTCCAGCTAGTAAGGATCACATAATTCCTAACAAAGTTTTGACACAGATTCCCAATTCGGGCATTCAGAACATATAGCACGTTGCTGTAAGCCAGCACATTATGATTCATAGTTGCAAGTTACTATGTAGGAACAAGTTTGTATAGGTATTTCAAAGATGCCCAGAACTGAGCTAAACGTTGTATGTCTCCAACTCCTAGAAATAACTTCATGCCCCATCTCCCTTACTTCCATCTAGTAAGGATCACATAATTCCTAACAAAGTTTTGACACAGATTCCCAATTCGGGCATTCAGAACATATAGCACGTTGCTGTAAGCAAGCACATTCTCATTCAAAGTTGCAAGTTACTATGTAGGAACAAGTTTGTATAGGACTTTCAATGATGCCCAGAACTGAGCTTAACTTGGTATGTGTCCAACCTCTAGAAATAACTTCATGCCCCATCTCCCTTACTTCCAGCTAGTAAGGGTCACATAATTCCTAACAAAGTTTTGACACAGATTCCCAATTCGGGCATTCAGAACATATAGCACGTTGCTGTAAGCAAGCACATTCTGATTCAAAGTTGCAAGTTACTATGTAGGAACAAGTTTGTATAGGTATTTCAAAGATGCCCAGAACTGAGGTAAACGTTGTATGTCTGCAACTCCTAGAAATATCTTCATGCGCCGTCTCCCGTACTTCCAGCTAGTAAGGATCACATAATTCCTAACAAAGTTTTGACACAGATTCCCAATTCAGGCATTCAGAACATATAGCACGTTGCTGTAAGCAAGCACATTCTGATTCAAAGTTGCAAGTTACTATGTAGGAACAAGTTTGTATAGGTATTTCAAAGATGCCCAGAACTGAGCTAATCGTTGTATGTCTCCAACTCCTAGAAATAACTTCATGCCCCTTCTCCCTTACTTCCATCTAGTAAGGATCACATAATTCCTAACAAAGTTTGACACAGATTCCCAATTCGGGCATTCAGAACATATAGCACGTTGCTGTAAGCAAGCACATTCTCATTCAAAGTTGCAAGTTACTATGTAGGAACAAGTTTGTATAGGTATTTCAAAGATGCCCAGAACAGAGCTAAACGTTGTATGTCTGCAACTCCTAGAAATATCTTCATGCCCTATCTCCCTTACTTCCAGCTAGTAAGGATCACATAATTCCTAACAAAGTTTTGACACACATTCCCAATTCGGACATTCAGAACATATACCACGTGGCTGTAAGCAAGCACATTCTCATTCAAAGTTGCAAGTTACTATGTAGGAACAAGTTTGAATAGGTATTTCAAAGATGCCCAGAACTGAGCTAAACGTTGTATGTCTCCAACTCCTAGAAATAAGTTCCTGCCCCTTCTCCCTTACTTCCATCTAGTAAGGATCACATAATTCCTAACAAGTTTTCGACACAGATTCCCAATTCGGGCATTCAGAACATATAGCACGTTGCTGTAAGCAAGCACATTCTCATTCAAAGTTGCAAGTTACTGTGTAGGAACAAGTTTGTATAGGTATTTCAAAGATGCCCAGAACTGAGCTAAACGTTGTATGTCTGCAACTCCTAGAAATAACTTCATGCCCCATCTCCCTTACTTCCAGCTAGTAAGGATCACATAATTCCTAACAAAGTTTTGACACAGATTCCCAATTCGGGCATTCAGAACATATAGCACGTTGCTGTAAGCAAGCACATTCTCATTCAAAGTTGCAAGTTACTGTGTAGGAACAAGTTTGTATAGGTATTTCAAAGATATCCAGAACTGAGCTAAACTTGGTATGTCTCCAACTCCTAGAAATAACTTCATGCCCCATCTCCCTTACTTCCATCTAGTAAGGATCACATAATTCCTAACAAAGTTTTGACACAGATTCCCAATTCGGGCATTCAGAACATATAGTACGTTGCTGTAAGCAAGCACATTCTCATTCAAAGTTGCAAGTTACTATGTAGGAACAAGTTTGTATAGGTATTTCAAAGATGCCCAGAACTGAGCTAAACGTTGTACGTCTGCAACTCCTAGAAATATCTTCATGCCCCATCTCCCTTACTTCGATCTAGTAAGGATCACATAATTCCTAACAAAGTTTTGACACAGATTCCCAATTCGGGCATTCAGAACATATAGCACGTTGCTGTAAGCAAGCACATTCTCATTCAAAGTTGCAAGTTACTATGTAGGAACAAGTTTGTATAGGTATTTCAAAGATGCCCAGAACTGAGCTAAACTTGGTATGTCTGCAACTCCTAGAAATATCTTCATGCCCCATCTCCCTTACTTCCAGCTAGTAAGGATCACATAATTCCTAACAAAGTTTTGACACAGATTCCCAATTCGGGCATTAAGAACATATAGCACGTTGCTGTAAGCAAGCACATTCTCATTCAAAGTTCCAAGTTACTATGTAGGAACAAGTTTGTATAGGTATCTCAAAGATGCCCAGAACTGAGCTAAACGTTGTATGTCTCTAACTCCTAGAAATAACTTCATGCCCCATCTCCCTTACTTCCATCTAGTAAGGATCACATAATTCCTAACAAAGTTTTGACACAGATTCCCAATTCGGGCATTCAGATCATATAGCACGTTGCTGTAAGCAAGCACATTCTCATTCAAAGTTGCAAGTTACTATGTAGGAACAAGTTTGTATAGGTATTTCAAACATGCCCAGAACTGAGCTGAAGTTTGTATGTCTCCAACTCCTAGAAATAACTTCATGACCCATCTCCCTTACTTCCAGCTAATAAGGATCACAAAATTCCTAACAAAGTTTTGACACAGATTCCCAATTCGGGCATTCAGAACATATAGCACGTTGCTGTAAGCAAGCACATTCTCATTCAAAGTTGCAAGTTACTGTGTAGGAACAAGTTTGTATAGGTATTTCAAAGATGCCCAGAACTGAGCTAAACGTTGTATGTCTCCAACTCCTAGAAATAACTTCATGCCCCATCTCCCTTACTTCCAGCTAGTAAGGATCACATAATTCCTAACAAAGTTTTGACACAGATTCCCTATTCGGGCATTCAGATCATATAGCACGTTGCTGTAAGCAAGCACATTCTCATTCAAAGTTGCAAGTTACTATGTAGGAACAAGTTTGTATAGGTATTTCAATGATGCCCAGAACTGAGCTAAACGTTGTATGTCTGCAACTCCTAGAAATAACTTCATGCCCCATCTCCCTTACGTCCAGCTAGTAAGGATCACATAATTCCTAACAAAGTTTTGACACAGATTCCCAATACGGGCATTCAGAACATATAGCACGTTGCTGTAAGCAAGCACATTCTCATTCAAAGTTGCAAGTTACTGTGTAGGAACAAGTTTGTATAGGTATATCAAAGATGCCCAGTACTGAGCTAAACTTGGTATGTCTCCAACTCCTAGAAATAACTTCATGCCCCATCTCCCTTACTTCCAGCTAGTAAGGATCACATAATTCCTAACAAAGTTTCGACACAGATTCCCAATTCGGGCATTCAGAACATATAGCACGTTGCTGTAAGCAAGCACATTCTCATTCATAACTGCAAGTTACTATGAAGGAACAAGTTTGTATAGGTATTTCAAAGATGCCCAGAACTGAGCTAAACGTTGTATGTCTGCAACTCCTAGAAATAACTTCATGCCCCATCTCCCTTACTTCCATCTAGTAAGGATCACATAATTCCTAACAAAGTTTTGACACAGATTCCCAATTCGGGCATTCAGAACATATAGCACGTTGCTGTAAGCAAGCACATTCTCATTCAAAGTTGCAAGTTACTATGTAGGAACAAGTTTGTATAGGTATTTCAAAGATGCCCAGAACTGAGCTAAACTTGGTATGTCTGCAACTCCTAGAAATATCTTCATGCCCCATCTCCCTTGCTTCCAGCTAGTAAGGATCACATAATTCCTAACAAAGTTTTGACACAGATTCCCAATTCGGGCATTCAGAACATATAGCACGTTGCTGTAAGCAAGCACATTCTCATTCAAAGTTCCAAGTTACTATGTAGGAACAAGTTTGTATAGGTATCTCAAAGATGCCCAGAACTGAGCTAAACGTTGTATGTCTCTAACTCCTAGAAATAACTTCATGCCCCATCTCCCTTACTTCCATCTAGTAAGGATCACATAATTCCTAACAAAGTTTTGACACAGATTCCCAATTCGGGCATTCAGATCATATAGCACGTTGCTGTAAGCAAGCACATTCTCATTCAAAGTTGCAAGTTACTGTGTAGGAACAAGTTTGTATAGGTATTTCAAAGATGCCCAGAACTGAGCTAAACGTTGTATGTCTGCAACTCCTAGAAATAACATCATGCCCCATCTCCCTTACTTCCAGCTAGTAAGGATCACATAATTCCTAACAAAGTTTTGACACAGATTCCCAATTCGGGCATTCAGAACATATAGCACGTTGCTGTAAGCAAGCACATTCTCATTCAAAGTTGCAAGTTACTATGTAGGAACAAGTTTGTATAGGTATTTCAAAGATGCCCAGAACTGAGCTAAACGTTGTATGTCTCCAACTCCTAGAAATAACTTCATGCCCCATCTCCCTTACTTCCAGCTAGTAAGGATCACATAATTCCTAACAAAGTTTTGACACAGATTCCCAATTCGGGCATTCAGATCATATAGCACGTTGCTGTAAGCAAGCACATTCTCATTCAAAGTTGCAAGTTACTATGTAGGAACAAGTTTGTATAGGTATTTCAATGATGCCCAGAACTGAGCTAAACGTTGTATGTCTGCAACTCCTAGAAATAACTTCATGCCCCATCTCCCTTACGTCCAGCTAGTAAGGATCACATAATTCCTAACAAAGTTTTGACACAGATTCCCAGTACGGGCATTCAGAACATATAGCACGTTGCTGTAAGCAAGCACATTCTCATTCAAAGTTGCAAGTTACTATGAAGGAACAAGTTTGTATAGGTATTTCAAAGATGCCCAGAACTGAGCTAAACGTTGTATGTCTGCAACTCCTAGAAATAACTTCATGCCCCATCTCCCTTACTTCCATCTAGTAAGGATCACATAATTCCTAACAAAATTTTTGACACAGATTCCCAATTCGGGCATTCAGAACATATAGCACGTTGCTGTAAGCAAGCACATTCTGATTCAAAGTTGCAAGTTACTATGTAGGAAGAAATTTGTATAGGTATTTCAAAGATGCCCAGAACTGAGCTAAACGTTGTATATCTGCAACTCCTAGAAATAACTTCATGCCCCATCTCCCTTACTTCCATCTAGTAAGGATCACATAATTCCTAAGAAAGTTTTGACACAGATTCCCAATTCGGGCATTCAGAACATATAGCACGTTGCTGTAAGCAAGCACATTCTCATTCAAAGTTGCAAGTTACTATGTAGGAACAAGTTTGTATAGGTATTTCAAAGATGCCCAGAACTGAGCTAAACTTGGTACGTCTCCAACTCCTAGAAATAACTTCATGCCCAATCTCCCTTACTTCCATCTAGTAAGGATCACATAATTCCTAACAAAGTTTTGACACAGATTCCCAATTCGGGCATTCAGAACATATAGCACGTTGCTGTAAGCAAGCACATTCTCATTCAAAGTTGCAAGTTACTATGTAGGAACCAGTTTGTATAGGTATTTCAAAGATGCCCAGAACTGAGCTAAACTTGGTATGTCTCCAACTCCTAGAAATAACTTCATGCCCCATCTCCCTTACTTCCATCTAGTAAGGATCACATAATTCCTAACAAAGTTTTGACACAGATTCCCAATTCGGGCATTCAGAACATATAGCACGTTGCTGTAAGCAAGCACATTCTCATTCAAAGTTGCAAGTTACTATGTAGGAACCAGTTTGTATAGGTATTTCAAAGATGCCCAGAACTGAGCTAAACTTGGTATGTCTGCAACTCCTAGAAATATCTTCATGCCCCATCTCCCTTGCTTCCAGCTAGTAAGGATCACATAATTCCTAACAAAGTTTTGACACAGATTCCCAATTCGGGCATTCAGAACATATAGCACGTTGCTGTAAGCAAGCACATTCTCATTCAAAGTTCCAAGTTACTATGTAGGAACAAGTTTGTATAGGTATCTCAAAGATGCCCAGAACTGAGCTAAACGTTGTATGTCTCTAACTCCTAGAAATAACTTCATGCCCCATCTCCCTTACTTCCATCTAGTAAGGATCACATAATTCCTAACAAAGTTTTGACACAGATTCCCAATTCGGGCATTCAGATCATATAGCACGTTGCTGTAAGCAAGCACATTCTCATTCAAAGTTGCAAGTTACTGTGTAGGAACAAGTTTGTATAGGTATTTCAAAGATGCCCAGAACTGAGCTAAACGTTGTATGTCTGCAACTCCTAGAAATAACATCATGCCCCATCTCCCTTACTTCCAGCTAGTAAGGATCACATAATTCCTAACAAAGTTTTGACACAGATTCCCAATTCGGGCATTCAGAACATATAGCACGTTGCTGTAAGCAAGCACATTCTCATTCAAAGTTGCAAGTTACTATGTAGGAACAAGTTTGTATAGGTATTTCAAAGATGCCCAGAACTGAGCTAAACGTTGTATGTCTCCAACTCCTAGAAATAACTTCATGCCCCATCTCCCTTACTTCCAGCTAGTAAGGATCACATAATTCCTAACAAAGTTTTAACACAGATTCCCAATTCGGGCATTCAGATCATATAGCACGTTGCTGTAAGCAAGCACATTCTCATTCAAAGTTGCAAGTTACTATGTAGGAACAAGTTTGTATAGGTATTTCAATGATGCCCAGAACTGAGCTAAACGTTGTATGTCTGCAACTCCTAGAAATAACTTCATGCCCCATCTCCCTTACGTGCAGCTAGTAAGGATCACATAATTCCTAACAAAGTTTTGACACAGATTCCCAATACGGGCATTCAGAACATATAGCACGTTGCTGTAAGCAAGCACATTCTCATTCAAAGTTGCAAGTTACTATGAAGGAACAAGTTTGTATAGGTATTTCAAAGATGCCCAGAACTGAGCTAAACGTTGTATGTCTGCAACTCCTAGAAATAACTTCATGCCCCATCTCCCTTACTTCCATCTAGTAAGGATCACATAATTCCTAACAAAATTTTTGACACAGATTCCCAATTCGGGCATTCAGAACATATAGCACGTTGCTGTAAGCAAGCACATTCTGATTCAAAGTTGCAAGTTACTATGTAGGAAGAAATTTGTATAGGTATTTCAAAGATGCCCAGAACTGAGCTAAACGTTGTATATCTGCAACTCCTAGAAATAACTTCATGCCCCATCTCCCTTACTTCCATCTAGTAAGGATCACATAATTCCTAAGAAAGTTTTGACACAGATTCCCAATTCGGGCATTCAGAACATATAGCACGTTGCTGTAAGCAAGCACATTCTCATTCAAAGTTGCAAGTTACTATGTAGGAACAAGTTTGTATAGGTATTTCAAAGATGCCCAGAACTGAGCTAAACTTGGTACGTCTCCAACTCCTAGAAATAACTTCATGCCCAATCTCCCTTACTTCCATCTAGTAAGGATCACATAATTCCTAACAAAGTTTTGACACAGATTCCCAATTCGGGCATTCAGAACATATAGCACGTTGCTGTAAGCAAGCACATTCTCATTCAAAGTTGCAAGTTACTATGTAGGAACCAGTTTGTATAGGTATTTCAAAGATGCCCAGAACTGAGCTAAACTTGGTATGTCTCCAACTCCTAGAAATAACTTCATGCCCCATCTCCCTTACTTCCATCTAGTAAGGATCACATAATTCCTAACAAAGTTTTGACACAGATTCCCAATTCGGGCATTCAGAACATATAGCACATTGCTGTAAGCAAGCACATTCTCATTCAATGTTGCAAGTTACTATGTAGGAACAAGTTTATATAGGTATGTCAAAGATGCCCAGAACTGAGCTGAAGTTTGTATGTCTCCAACTCCTAGAAATAACTTCATGCCCCATCTCCCTTACTTCCAGCTAGTAAGGATCACATAATTCCTAACAAAGTTTTGACACAGATTCCCAATTCGGGCATTCAGAACATATAGCACGTTGCTGTAAGCCAGCACATTATGATTCAAAGTTGCAAGTTACTATGTAGGAACAAGTTTGTATAGGTATTTCAAAGATGCCCAGAACTGAGCTAAACGTTGTATGTCTCCAACTCCTAGAAATAACTTCATGCCCCATCTCCCTTACTTCCATCTAGTAAGGATCACATAATTCCTAACAAAGTTTTGACACAGATTCCCAATTCGGGCATTCAGAACATATAGCACGTTGCTGTAAGCAAGCACATTCTCATTCAAAGTTGCAAGTTACTATGTAGGAACAAGTTTGTATAGGACTTTCAATGATGCCCAGAACTGAGCTTAACTTGGTATGTGTCCAACCTCTAGAAATAACTTCATGCCCCATCTCCCTTACTTCCAGCTAGTAAGGGTCACATAATTCCTAACAAAGTTTTGACACAGATTCCCAATTCGGGCATTCAGAACATATAGCACGTTGCTGTAAGCAAGCACATTCTGATTCAAAGTTGCAAGTTACTATGTAGGAACAAGTTTGTATAGGTATTTCAAAGATGCCCAGAACTGAGGTAAACGTTGTATGTCTGCAACTCCTAGAAATATCTTCATGCGCCGTCTCCCGTACTTCCAGCTAGTAAGGATCACATAATTCCTAACAAAGTTTTGACACAGATTCCCAATTCAGGCATTCAGAACATATAGCACGTTGCTGTAAGCAAGCACATTCTGATTCAAAGTTGCAAGTTACTATGTAGGAACAAGTTTGTATAGGTATTTCAAAGATGCCCAGAACTGAGCTAATCGTTGTATGTCTCCAACTCCTAGAAATAACTTCATGCCCCTTCTCCCTTACTTCCATCTAGTAAGGATCACATAATTCCTAACAATGTTTGACACAGATTCCCAATTCGGGCATTCAGAACATATAGCACGTTGCTGTAAGCAAGCACATTCTCATTCAAAGTTGCAAGTTACTATGTAGGAACAAGTTTGTATAGGTATTTCAAAGATGCCCAGAACTGAGCTAAACGTTGTATGTCTGCAACTCCTAGAAATATCTTCATGCCCTATCTCCCTTACTTCCAGCTAGTAAGGATCACATAATTCCTAACAAAGTTTTGACACACATTCCCAATTCGGACATTCAGAACATATACCACGTGGCTGTAAGCAAGCACATTCTCATTCAAAGTTGCAAGTTACTATGTAGGAACAAGTTTGAATAGGTATTTCAAAGATGTCCAGAACTGAGCTAAACGTTGTATGTCTCCAACTCCTAGAAATAAGTTCCTGCCCCTTCTCCCTTACTTCCATCTAGTAAGGATCACATAATTCCTAACAAGGTTTCGACACAGATTCCCAATTCGGGCATTCAGAACATATAGCACGTTGCTGTAAGCAAGCACATTCTCATTCAAAGTTGCAAGTTACTATGTAGGAACAAGTTTGTATAGGTATTTCAAAGATGCCCAGAACTGAGCTAAACGTTGTATGACTGCAAATCCTAGAAATAACTTCATGCCCCATCTCCCTTACTTCCATCTAGTAAGGATCACATAATTCTTAACAAAGTTTTGACACAGATTCCCAATTCGGGCATTCAGAACATATAGCACGTTGCTGTAAGCAAGCACATTCTCATTCAAAGTTGCAAGTTACTATGTAGGAACAAGTTTGTATAGGTATTTCAAAATGCCCAGAACTGAGCTAAACTTGGTATGTCTGCAACTCCTAGAAATAACTTCATGCCCCATCTCCCTTACTTCCAGCTAGTAAGGATCACATAATTCTTAACAATGTTTTGACACAGATTCCCAATTCGGGCATTCAGAACATATAGCACGTTGCTGTAAGCAAGCACATTCTCATTCAAAGTTGCAAGTTACTATGTAGGAACAAGTTTGTATAGGTATCTCAAAGATGCCCAGAACTGAGCTAAAGGTTGTATGTCTCTAACTCCTAGAAATAACTTCATGCCCCATCTCCCTTACTTCCATCTAGTAAGGATCACATAATTCCTAACAAAGTTTTGACACAGATTGCCAATTCGGGCATTCAGAACATATAGCACGTTGCTGTAAGCAAGCCCATTCTCATTCAAAGTTGCAAGTTACAATGTAGGAACAAGTTTGTATAGGTATTTCAAACATGCCCAGAACTGAGCTGAAGTTTGTATGTCTCCAACTCCTAGAAATAACTTCATGCCCCAACTCCCTTACTTCCAGCTAATAAGGATCACAAATTTCCTAACAAAGTTTTGACACAGATTCCCAATTCGGGCATTCAGAACATATAGCACGTTGCTGTAAGCAAGCACATTCTCATTCAAAGTTGCAAGTTACTGTGTAGGAACAAGTTTGTATAGGTATTTCAAAGATGCCCAGTACTGAGCTAAACTTGGTATGTCTCCAACTCCTAGAAATAACTTCCTGCCCCATCTCCCTTACTTCCAGCTAGTAAGGATCACATAATTCCTAACAAAGTTTTGACACAGATTCCCAAATCGGGCATTCAGAACATATAGCACGTTGCTGTAAGCAAGCACATTCTCATTCAATGTTGCAAGTTACTATGTAGGAACAAGTTTGTATAGGTATTTCAAAGATGCCCAGAACTGAGCTAAACTTTGTATGTCTGCAACTCCTAGAAATAACTTCATGCCCCATTTCCCTTACTTCCATCTAGTAAGGATCACGTAATTCCTAACAAAGTTTTGACACAGATTCCCAATTCGGGCATTCAGAACATATAGCACGTTGCTGTAAGCAAGCACATTCTCATTCAATGTTGCAAGTTACTATGTAGGAACAAGTTTGTATAGGTATTTCAAAGATGCCCAGAACTGAGCTAAACGTTGTATGTCTGCAACTCCTAGAAATAACTTCATGCCCCATCTCCCTTACTTCCAGCTAGTAAGGATCACATAATTCCTAACAAAGTTTTGACACAGATTCCCAATTCGGGCATTCAGAACATATAGCACGTTGCTGTAAGCAAGCACATTCTCATTCAAAGTTGCAAGTTACTGTGTAGGAACAAGTTTGTATAGGTATTTCAAAGATATCCAGAACTGAGCTAAACTTGGTATGTCTCCAACTCCTAGAAATAACTTCATGCCCCATCTCCCTTACTTCCATCTAGTAAGGATCACATAATTCCTAACAAAGTTTTGACACAGATTCCCAATTCGGGCATTCAGAACATATAGCACGTTGCTGTAAGCAAGCACATTCTCATTCAAAGTTGCAAGTTACTATGTAGGAACAAGTTTGTATAGGTATTTCAAAGATGCCCAGAACTGAGCTAAACGTTGTACGTCTGCAACTCCTAGAAATATCTTCATGCCCCATCTCCCTTACTTCGATCTAGTAAGGATCACATAATTCCTAACAAAGTTTTGACACAGATTCCCAATTCGGGCATTCAGAACATATAGCACGTTGCTGTAAGCAAGCACATTCTCATTCAAAGTTGCAAGTTACTATGTAGGAACAAGTTTGTATAGGTATTTCAAAGATGCCCAGAACTGAGCTAAACTTGGTATGTCTGCAACTCCTAGAAATATCTTCATGCCCCATCTCCCTTACTTCCAGCTAGTAAGGATCACATAATTCCTAACAAAGTTTTGACACAGATTCCCAATTCGGGCACTCAGAACATATAGCACGTTGCTGTAAGCAAGCACATTCTCATTCAAAGTTCCAAGTTACTATGTAGGAACAAGTTTGTATAGGTATCTCAAAGATGCCCAGAAGTGAGCTAAACGTTGTATGTCTCTAACTCCTAGAAATAACTTCATGCCCCATCTCCCTTACTTCCATCTAGTAAGGATCACATAATTCCTAACAAAGTTTTGACACAGATTCCCAATTCGGGCATTCAGATCATATAGCACGTTGCTGTAAGCAAGCACATTCTCATTCAAAGTTGCAAGTTACTATGTAGGAACAAGTTTGTATAGGTATTTCAAACATGCCCAGAACTGAGCTGAAGTTTGTATGTCTCCAACTCCTAGAAATAACTTCATGACCCATCTCCCTTACTTCCAGCTAATAAGGATCACAAAATTCCTAACAAAGTTTTGACACAGTTTCCCAATTCGGGCATTCAGAACATATAGCACGTTGCTGTAAGCAAGCACATTCTCATTCAAAGTTGCAAGTTACTGTGTAGGAACAAGTTTGTATAGGTATTTCAGAGATGCCCAGAACTGAGCTAAACTTGGTATGTCTCCAACTCCTAGAAATAACTACATGCCCCATCTCCCTTACTTACATCTAGTAAGGATCACATAATTCCTAACAAAGTTTTGACACAGATTCCCAATTCGGGCATTCAGAACATATAGCACGTTGCTGTAAGCAAGCACATTCTCATTCAAAGTTGCAAGTTACTATGTAGGAACAAGTTTGTATAGGTATTTCAAAGATGCCCAGAACTGAGCTAAACGTTGTACGTCTGCAACTCCTAGAAATAACTTCATGCCCCATCTCCCTTACTTCCATCTAGTAAGGATCACATAATTCCTAACAAAGTTTTGACACAGATTCCCAATTCGGGCATTCAGAACATGTAGCACGTTGCTGTAAGCAAGCATATTCTCATTCAAAGTTGCAAGTTACTATGTAGGAACAAGTTTGTATAGGTATTTCAAAGATGCCCAGAACTGAGCTAAACGTTGTATGACTGCAAATCCTAGAAATAACTTCATGCCCCATCTCCCTTACTTCCATCTAGTAAGGATCACATAATTTTTAACAAAGTTTTGACACAGATTCCCAATTCGGGCATTCAGAACATATAGCACGTTGCTGTAAGCAAGCACATTCTCATTCAAAGTTGCAAGTTACTATGTAGGAACAAGTTTGTATAGGTATTTCAAAATGCCCAGAACTGAGCTAAACTTGGTATGTCTGCAACTCCTAGAAATAACTTCATGCCCCATCTCCCTTACTTCCAGCTAGTAAGGATCACATAATTCTTAACAATATTTTGACACAGATTCCCAATTCGGGCATTAAGAACATATAGCACGTTGCTGTAAGCAAGCACATTCTCATTCAAAGTTGCAAGTTACTATGTAGGAACAAGTTTGTATAGGAATCTCAAAGATGCCCAGAACTGAGCTAAACGTTGTATGTCTCTAACTCCTAGAAATAACTTCATGCACCATCTCCCTTACTTCCATCTAGTAAGGATCACATAATTCCTAACAAAGTTTTGACACAGATTGCCAATTCGGGCATTCAGAACATATAGCACGTTGCTGTAAGCAAGCCCATTCTCATTCAAAGTTGCAAGTTACAATGTAGGAACAAGTTTGTATAGGTATTTCAAACATGCCCAGAACTGAGCTGAAGTTTGTATGTCTCCAACTCCTAGAAATAACTTCATGCCCCAACTCCCTTACTTCCAGCTAATAAGGATCACAAAATTCCTAACAAAGTTTTGACACAGATTCCCAATTCGGGCATTCAGAACATATAGCACGTTGCTGTAAGCAAGCACATTCTCATTCAAAGTTGCAAGTTACTGTGTAGGAACAAGTTTGTATAGGTATTTCAAAGATGCCCAGTACTGAGCTAAACTTGGTATGTCTCCAACTCCTAGAAATAACTTCATGCCCCATCTCCCTTACTTCCAGCTAGTAAGGATCACATAATTCCTAACAAAGTTTTGACACAGATTCCCAAATCGGGCATTCAGAACATATAGCACGTTGCTGTAAGCAAGCACATTCTCATTCAATGTTGCAAGTTACTATGTAGGAACAAGTTTGTATAGGTATTTCAAAGATGCCCAGAACTGAGCTAAACTTTGTATGTCTGCAACTCCTAGAAATAACTTCATGCCCCATTTCCCTTACTTCCATCTAGTAAGGATCACATAATTCCTAACAAAGTTTTGACACAGATTCCCAATTCGGGCATTCAGAACATATAGCACGTTGCTGTAAGCAAGCACATTCTCATTCAATGTTGCAAGTTACTATGTAGGAACAAGTTTGTATAGGTATTTCAAAGATGCCCAGAACTGAGCTAAACGTTGTATGTCTGCAACTCCTAGAAATAACTTCATGCCCCATCTCCCTTACTTCCAGCTAGTAAGGATCACATAATTCCTAACAAAGTTTTGACACAGATTCCCAATTCGGGCATTCAGAACATATAGCACGTTGCTGTAAGCAAGCACATTCTCATTCAAAGTTGCAAGTTACTGTGTAGGAACAAGTTTGTATAGGTATTTCAAAGATATCCAGAACTGAGCTAAACTTGGTATGTCTCCAACTCCTAGAAATAACTTCATGCCCCATCTCCCTTACTTCCATCTAGTAAGGATCACATAATTCCTAACAAAGTTTTGACACAGATTCCCAATTCGGGCATTCAGAACATATAGCACGTTGCTGTAAGCAAGCACATTCTCATTCAAAGTTGCAAGTTACTATGTAGGAACAAGTTTGTATAGGTATTTCAAAGATGCCCAGAACTGAGCTAAACGTTGTACGTCTGCAACTCCTAGAAATATCTTCATGCCCCATCTCACTTACTTCGATCTAGTAAGGATCACATAATTCCTAACAAAGTTTTGACACAGATTCCCAATTCGGGCATTCAGAACATATAGCACGTTGCTGTAAGCAAGCACATTCTCATTCAAAGTTGCAAGTTACTATGTAGGAACAAGTTTGTATAGGTATTTCAAAGATGCCCAGAACTGAGCTAAACTTGGTATGTCTGCAACTCCTAGAAATATCTTCATGCCCCATCTCCCTTACTTCCAGCTAGTAAGGATCACATAATTCCTAACAAAGTTTTGACACAGATTCCCAATTCGGGCGTTCAGAACATATAGCACGTTGCCGTAAGCAAGCACATTCTCATTCAAAGTTCCAAGTTACTATGTAGGAACAAGTTTGTATAGGTATCTCAAAGATGCCCAGAACTGAGCTAAACGTTGTATGTCTCTAACTCCTAGAAATAACTTCATGCCCCATCTCCCTTACTTCCATCTAGTAAGGATCACATAATTCCTAACAAAGATTTGACACAGATTCCCAATTCGGGCATTCAGATCATATAGCACGTTGCTGTAAGCAAGCACATTCTCATTCAATGTTGCAAGTTACTATGTAGGAACAAGTTTATATAGGTATTTCAAAGATGCCCAGAACTGAGCTGAAGTTTGTATGTCTCCAACTCCTAGAAATAACTTCATGCCCCATCTCCCTTACTTCCAGCTAGTAAGGATCACATAATTCCTAACAAAGTTTTGACACAGATTCCCAATTCGGGCATTCAGAACATATAGCACGTTGCTGTAAGCAAGCACATTCTCATTCAAAGTTCCAAGTTACTATGTAGGAACAAGTTTGTATAGGTATTTCAAAGAAGCCCAGAACTGAGCTGAAGTTTGTATGTCTCCAACTCCTAGAAATAACTTCATGACCCATCTCCCTTACTTCCAGCTAATAAGGATCACAAAATTCCTAACAAAGTTTTGACACAGATTCCCAATTCGGGCATTCAGAACATATAGCACGTTGCTGTAAGCAAGCACAATCTCATTCAAAGTTTCAAGTTACTGTGTAGGAACAAGTTTGTATAGGTATTTCAAAGATGCCCAGAACTGAGCTAAACGTTGTATGTCTGCACCTCCTAGAAATAACTTCATGCCCCATCTCCCTTACTTCCAGCTAGTAAGGATCACATAATTCCTAACAATGTTTGGCACAGATTCCCAATTCGGGCATTCAGAACATATAGCACGTTGCTGTAAGCAAGCACATTCTCATTCAAAGTTGCAAGTTACTATGTAGGAACAAGTTTGTATAGGTATTTCAAAGATGCCCAGAACTGAGCTAAACGTTGTATGTCTCCAACTCCTAGAAATAACTTCATGCCCCATCTCCCTTACTTCCAGCTAGTAAGGATCACATAATTCCTAACAAAGTTTTGACACAGATTCCCTATTCGGGCATTCAGATCATATAGCACGTTGCTGTAAGCAAGCACATTCTCATTCAAAGTTGCAAGTTACTATGTAGGAACAAGTTTGTATAGGTATTTCAATGATGCCCAGAACTGAGCTAAACGTTGTATGTCTGCAACTCCTAGAAATAACTTCATGCCCCATCTCCCTTACGTCCAGCTAGTAAGGATCACATAATTCCTAACAAAGTTTTGACACAGATTCCCAATACGGGCATTCAGAACATATAGCACGTTGCTGTAAGCAAGCACATTCTCATTCAAAGTTGCAAGTTACTGTGTAGGAACAAGTTTGTATAGGTATATCAAAGATGCCCAGTACTGAGCTAAACTTGGTATGTCTCCAACTCCTAGAAATAACTTCATGCCCCATCTCCCTTACTTCCAGCTAGTAAGGATCACATAATTCCTAACAAAGTTTCGACACAGATTCCCAATTCGGGCATTCAGAACATATAGCACGTTGCTGTAAGCAAGCACATTCTCATTCAAAGTTGCAAGTTACTATGTAGGAACAAGTTTGTATAGGTATTTCAAAGATGCCCAGAACTGAGCTAAACGTTGTATGTCTCCAACTCCTAGAAATAACTTCATGCCCCATCTCCCTTACTTCCATCTAGTAAGGATCACATAATTCCTAACAAAGTTTTGACACAGATTCCCAATTCGGGCATTCAGAACATATAGCACGTTGCTGTAAGCAAGCACATTCTCATTCAAAGTTGCAAGTTACTATGTAGGAACAAGTTTGTATAGGACTTTCAATGATGCCCAGAACTGAGCTTAACTTGGTATGTGTCCAACCTCTAGAAATAACTTCATGCCCCATCTCCCTTACTTCCAGCTAGTAAGGGTCACATAATTCCTAACAAAGTTTTGACACAGATTCCCAATTCGGGCATTCAGAACATATAGCACGTTGCTGTAAGCAAGCACATTCTGATTCAAAGTTGCAAGTTACTATGTAGGAACAAGTTTGTATAGGTATTTCAAAGATGCCCAGAACTGAGGTAAACGTTGTATGTCTGCAACTCCTAGAAATATCTTCATGCGCCGTCTCCCGTACTTCCAGCTAGTAAGGATCACATAATTCCTAACAAAGTTTTGACACAGATTCCCAATTCAGGCATTCAGAACATATAGCACGTTGCTGTAAGCAAGCACATTCTGATTCAAAGTTGCAAGTTACTATGTAGGAACAAGTTTGTATAGGTATCTCAAAGATGCCCAGAACTGAGCTAAACGTTGTATGTCTCTAACTCCTAGAAATAACTTCATGCCCCATCTCCCTTACTTCCATCTAGTAAGGATCACATAATTCCTAACAAAGATTTGACACAGATTCCCAATTCGGGCATTCAGATCATATAGCACGTTGCTGTAAGCAAGCACATTCTCATTCAATGTTGCAAGTTACTATGTAGGAACAAGTTTATATAGGTATTTCAAAGATGCCCAGAACTGAGCTGAAGTTTGTATGTCTCCAACTCCTAGAAATAACTTCATGCCCCATCTCCCTTACTTCCAGCTAGTAAGGATCACATAATTCCTAACAAAGTTTTGACACAGATTCCCAATTCGGGCATTCAGAACATATAGCACGTTGCTGTAAGCAAGCACATTCTCATTCAAAGTTCCAAGTTACTATGTAGGAACAAGTTTGTATAGGTATTTCAAAGAAGCCCAGAACTGAGCTGAAGTTTGTATGTCTCCAACTCCTAGAAATAACTTCATGACCCATCTCCCTTACTTCCAGCTAATAAGGATCACAAAATTCCTAACAAAGTTTTGACACAGATTCCCAATTCGGGCATTCAGAACATATAGCACGTTGCTGTAAGCAAGCACAATCTCATTCAAAGTTTCAAGTTACTGTGTAGGAACAAGTTTGTATAGGTATTTCAAAGATGCCCAGAACTGAGCTAAACGTTGTATGTCTGCACCTCCTAGAAATAACTTCATGCCCCATCTCCCTTACTTCCAGCTAGTAAGGATCACATAATTCCTAACAATGTTTGGCACAGATTCCCAATTCGGGCATTCAGAACATATAGCACGTTGCTGTAAGCAAGCACATTCTCATTCAAAGTTGCAAGTTACTATGTAGGAACAAGTTTGTATAGGTATTTCAAAGATGCCCAGAACTGAGCTAAACGTTGTATGTCTCCAACTCCTAGAAATAACTTCATGCCCCATCTCCCTTACTTCCAGCTAGTAAGGATCACATAATTCCTAACAAAGTTTTGACACAGATTCCCTATTCGGGCATTCAGATCATATAGCACGTTGCTGTAAGCAAGCACATTCTCATTCAAAGTTGCAAGTTACTATGTAGGAACAAGTTTGTATAGGTATTTCAATGATGCCCAGAACTGAGCTAAACGTTGTATGTCTGCAACTCCTAGAAATAACTTCATGCCCCATCTCCCTTACGTCCAGCTAGTAAGGATCACATAATTCCTAACAAAGTTTTGACACAGATTCCCAATACGGGCATTCAGAACATATAGCACGTTGCTGTAAGCAAGCACATTCTCATTCAAAGTTGCAAGTTACTGTGTAGGAACAAGTTTGTATAGGTATATCAAAGATGCCCAGTACTGAGCTAAACTTGGTATGTCTCCAACTCCTAGAAATAACTTCATGCCCCATCTCCCTTACTTCCAGCTAGTAAGGATCACATAATTCCTAACAAAGTTTCGACACAGATTCCCAATTCGGGCATTCAGAACATATAGCACGTTGCTGTAAGCAAGCACATTCTCATTCAAAGTTGCAAGTTACTATGTAGGAACAAGTTTGTATAGGTATTTCAAAGATGCCCAGAACTGAGCTAAACGTTGTATGTCTCCAACTCCTAGAAATAACTTCATGCCCCATCTCCCTTACTTCCATCTAGTAAGGATCACATAATTCCTAACAAAGTTTTGACACAGATTCCCAATTCGGGCATTCAGAACATATAGCACGTTGCTGTAAGCAAGCACATTCTCATTCAAAGTTGCAAGTTACTATGTAGGAACAAGTTTGTATAGGACTTTCAATGATGCCCAGAACTGAGCTTAACTTGGTATGTGTCCAACCTCTAGAAATAACTTCATGCCCCATCTCCCTTACTTCCAGCTAGTAAGGGTCACATAATTCCTAACAAAGTTTTGACACAGATTCCCAATTCGGGCATTCAGAACATATAGCACGTTGCTGTAAGCAAGCACATTCTGATTCAAAGTTGCAAGTTACTATGTAGGAACAAGTTTGTATAGGTATTTCAAAGATGCCCAGAACTGAGGTAAACGTTGTATGTCTGCAACTCCTAGAAATATCTTCATGCGCCGTCTCCCGTACTTCCAGCTAGTAAGGATCACATAATTCCTAACAAAGTTTTGACACAGATTCCCAATTCAGGCATTCAGAACATATAGCACGTTGCTGTAAGCAAGCACATTCTGATTCAAAGTTGCAAGTTACTATGTAGGAACAAGTTTGTATAGGTATTTCAAAGATGCCCAGAACTGAGCTAATCGTTGTATGTCTCCAACTCCTAGAAATAACTTCATGCCCCTTCTCCCTTACTTCCATCTAGTAAGGATCACATAATTCCTAACAAAGTTTGACACAGATTCCCAATTCGGGCATTCAGAACATATAGCACGTTGCTGTAAGCAAGCACATTCTCATTCAAAGTTGCAAGTTACTATGTAGGAACAAGTTTGTATAGGTATTTCAAAGATGCCCAGAACTGAGCTAAACGTTGTATGTCTGCAACTCCTAGAAATATCTTCATGCCCTATCTCCCTTACTTCCAGCTAGTAAGGATCACATAATTCCTAACAAAGTTTTGACACACATTCCCAATTCGGACATTCAGAACATATACCACGTGGCTGTAAGCAAGCACATTCTCATTCAAAGTTGCAAGTTACTATGTAGGAACAAGTTTGAATAGGTATTTCATAGATGCCCAGAACTGAGCTAAACTTTGTATGTCTCCAACTCCTAGAAATAAGTTCCTGCCACTTCTCCCTTACTTCCATCTAGTAAGGATCACATAATTCCTAACAAGGTTTCGACACAGATTCCCAATTCGGGCATTCAGAACATATAGCACGTTGCTGTAAGCAAGCACATTCTCATTCAAAGTTGCAAGTTACTATGTAGGAACAAGTTTGTATAGGTATTTCAAAGATGCCCAGAACTGAGCTAAACGTTGTATGACTGCAAATCCTAGAAATAACTTCATGCCCCATCTCCCTTACTTCCATCTAGTAAGGATCACATAATTCTTAACAAAGTTTTGACACAGATTCCCCATTCGGGCATTCAGAACATATAGCACGTTGCTGTAAGCAAGCCCATTCTCATTCAAAGTTGCAAGTTACTATGTAGGAACAAGTTTGTATAGGTATTTCAAAATGCCCAGAACTGAGCTAAACTTGGTATGTCTGCAACTCCTAGAAATAACTTCATGCCCCATCTCCCTTACTTCCAGCTAGTAAGGATCACATAATTCTTAACAATGTTTTGACACAGATTCCCCATTCGGGCATTCAGAACATATAGCACGTTGCTGTAAGCAAGCCCATTCTCATTCAAAGTTGCAAGTTACAATGTAGGAACAAGTTTGTATAGGTATCTCAAAGATGCCCAGAACTGAGCTAAACGTTGTATGTCTCTAACTCCTAGAAATAACTTCATGCCCCATCTCCCTTACTTCCATCTAGTAAGGATCACATAATTCCTAACAAAGTTTTGACACAGATTGCCAATTCGGGCATTCAGAACATATAGCACGTTGCTGTAAGCAAGCCCATTCTCATTCAAAGTTGCAAGTTACAATGTAGGAACAAGTTTGTATAGGTATTTCAAACATGCCCAGAACTGAGCTGAAGTTTGTATGTCTCCAACTCCTAGAAATAACTTCATGCCCCAACTCCCTTACTTCCAGCTAATAAGGATCACAAAATTCCTAACAAAGTTTTGACACAGATTCCCAATTCGGGCATTCAGAACATATAGCACGTTGCTGTAAGCAAGCACATTCTCATTCAAAGTTGCAAGTTACTGTGTAGGAACAAGTTTGTATAGGTATTTCAAAGATGCCCAGAACTGAGCTAAACGTTGTATGTCTGCAACTCCTAGAAATAACTTCATGCCCCATCTCCCTTACTTCCAGCTAGTAAGGATCACATAATTCCTAACAAAGTTTTGACACAGATTGCCAATTCGGGCATTCAGAACATATAGCACGTTGCTGTAAGCAAGCACATTCTCATTCAAAGTTGCAAGTTACTATGTAGGAACAAGTTTGTATAGGTATTTCAAAGATGCCCAGAACTGAGCTAAACGTTGTATGTCTCCAACTCCTAGAAATAACTTCATGCCCCATCTCCCTTACTTCCAGCTAGTAAGGATCACATAATTCCTAACAAAGTTTTGACACAGATTCCCAATTCGGGCATTCAGAACATATAGCACATTGCTGTAAGCAAGCACATTCTCATTCAAAGTTGCAAGTTACTATGTAGGAACAAGTTTATATAGGTATTTCAAAGATGCCCAGAACTGAGCTGAAGTTTGTATGTCTCCAACTCCTAGAAATAACTTCATGCCCCATCTCCCTTACTTCCAGCTAGTAAGGATCACATAATTCCTAACAAAGTTTTGACACAGATTCCCAATTCGGGCATTCAGAACATATAGCACGTTGCTGTAAGCCAGCACATTATGATTCAAAGTTGCAAGTTACTATCAAGGAACAAGTTTGTATAGGTATTTCAAAGATGCCCAGAACTGAGCTAAACGTTGTATGTCTCCAACTCCTAGAAATAACTTCATGCCCCATCTCCCTTACTTCCATCTAGTAAGGATCACATAATTCCTAACAAAGTTTTGACACAGATTCCCAATTCGGGCATTCAGAACATATAGCACGTTGCTGTAAGCAAGTACATTCTCATTCAAAGTTGCAAGTTACTATGTAGGAACAAGTTTGTATAGGACTTTCAATGATGCCCAGAACTGAGCTTAACTTGGTATGTGTCCAACCTCTAGAAATAACTTCATGCCCCATCTCCCTTACTTCCAGCTAGTAAGGGTCACATAATTCCTAACAAAGTTTTGACACAGATTCCCAATTCGGGCATTCAGAACATATAGCACGTTGCTGTAAGCAAGCACATTCTGATTCAAAGTTGCAAGTTACTATGTAGGAACAAGTTTGTATAGGAATTTCAAAGATGCCCAGAACTGAGCTAAACGTTGTATGTCTCCAACTCCTAGAAATAACTTCATGCCCAATCTCCCTTACTTCCAGCTAGTAAGGATCACATAATTCCTAACAAAGTTTTGACACAGATTCCCAATTCGGGCATTCAGAACATATAGCACGTTGATGTAAGCAAGCACATTCTCATTCAAAGTTGCAAGTTACTATGTAGGAACAAGTTTGTATAGGTATTTCAAAGATGCCCAGAACTGAGCTAAACTTGGTATGTCTCCAACTCCTAGAAATAACTTCATGCCCCATCTCCCTTACTTCCAGCTAGTAAGGATCACATAATTCCTAACAAAGTTTTGACACAGATTCCCAATTCGGGCATTCAGAACATGTAGCACGTTGCTGTAAGCAAGCACATTCAATTCAAAGTTGCAAGTTACAATGTAGGAACAAGTTTGTATAGGTATTTCAAAGATGCCCAGAATTGAGCTAAACTTGGTATGTCTCCAACTCCTAGAAATAACTTCATGCCCCATCTCCCTTACTTCCAGCTAGTAAGGATCACATAATTTCTAACAAAGTTTTGACACAGATTCCCAATTCGGGCATTCAGAACATATAGCACGTTGCTGTAAGCAAGTACCTTCTCATTCAAAGTTGCAAGTTACTAAGTAGGAACAAGTTTGTAAAGGTATTTCAAAGATGCCCAGAACTGAGCTAAACGTTGTATGTCTCCAACTCCTAGAAATAACTTCATGCCCCATCACCCTTACTTCCAGCTAGTAAGGATCACATAATTCCTAACAAAGTTTTGACACAGATTCCCAATTCGGGCATTCAGAACATACAGCACGTTGCTGTAAGCAAGCACATTCTCATTCAAAGTTGCAAGTTACTATGTAGGAACAAGTTTGTATAGGTATTTCAAAGATGCCCAGAACTGAGCTAAACGTTGTATGTCTCCAACTCCTCGAAATAACTTCATGACCCATCTCCCTTACTTCCAGCTAGTAAGGATCACATAATTCCTAACAAAGTTTTGACACAGATTCCCAATTCGGGCATTCAGAACATACAGCACGTTGCTGTAAGCAAGCACATTCTCATTCAAAGTTGCAAGTTACTATGTAGGAACAAGTTTGTATAGGTATTTCAAAGATGCCCAGAACTGAGCTAAACGTTGTATGTCTCCAACTCCTAGAAATAACTTCATGCCCCATCTCCCTTACTTCCAGCTAGTAAGGATCACATAATTCCTAACCAAGTTTTGACACAGATTCCCAATTCGGGCATTCAGAATATATAGCACGTTGCTGTAAGCAAGCACATTCTGATTCAAAGTTGCAAGTTACTATGTAGGAACAAGTTTGTATAGGTATTTCAAAGATGCCCAGAACTGAGCTAAACTTGGTATGTCTCCAACTCCTAGAAAT
This sequence comes from Diceros bicornis minor, assembly GCF_020826845.1. Classification (NCBI taxonomy): domain Eukaryota; kingdom Metazoa; phylum Chordata; class Mammalia; order Perissodactyla; family Rhinocerotidae; genus Diceros; species Diceros bicornis. Next base: position 1,596,764 of record NW_026691718.1, read on the forward strand.
AACTTCATGCCCTACTCCCTTACTTCCAGCTAGTAAGGATCACATAATTCCTAACAAAGTTTTGACACAGATTCCCAATTCGGGCATTCAGAACATATAGCACGTTGCTGTAAGCAAGCACATTCTCATTCAAAGATGCAAGTTACTATGTAGGAACAAGTTTGTATAGGTATTTCAAAGATGCCCAGAACTGAGCTAAACTTGGTATGTGTCCAACCTCTAGAAATAACTTCATGCCCCAACTCCCTTACTTCCAGCTAGTAAGGATCACATAATTCCTAACAAAGTTTTGACACAGATTCCCAATTCGGGCATTCAGAACATATAGCACGTTGCTGTAAGCAAGCACATTCTCATTCAAAGTTGCAAGTACTATGTAGGAACAAGTTTGTATAGGTATTTCAAAGATGCCCAGAACTGAGCTAAACTTGGTATGTGTCCAACTCCTAGAAATAACTTCATGCCCCATCTCACTTACTTCCAGCTAGTAATGATCACATAATTCCTAACAAAATTTGACATAGATTCCAAATTCGGGCATTCAGAACATATAGCACGTTGCTGTAAGCAATCACATTCTCATTCAAAGTTGCAAGTGACTATGTAGGAACAAGTTTGTATAGGTATTTCAAAGATGCCCAGAACTGAGCTAAACTTGGTATGTGTCCAACTCCTAGAAATAACTTCATGCCCCATCTCCCTTACTTCCAGCTAGTAAGGATCACATAATTCCTAACAAAGTTTTGACACAGATTCCCAATTCGGGCATTCAGAACATGTAGCACGTTGCTGTAAGCAAGCACATTCTCATTCTAAGTTGCAAGTGACTATGTAGGAACAAGTTTTTATAGGTATTTCAAAGATGCCCAGAACTGAGCTAAACGTTGTATGTCTCCAACTGCTAGAAATAACTTCATGCCCCATCTCACTTACTTCCAGCTAGTAAGGATCACATAATTTCTAACAAAGTTTTGACACAGATTCCCAATTCGGGCATTCAGAACATGTAGCACGTTGCTGTAAGCAAGCACATTCTCATTCAAAGTTGCAAGTTACTATGTAGGAACAAGTTTGTATAGGTATTTCAAAGAGGCCCAGAACTGAGCTAAACGTTGTATGTCTCCAATTCCTAGAAATAACTTCATGCCCCATCTCACTTACTTCCAGCTAGTAAGGATCACATAATTTCTAACAAAGTTTTGACACAGATTCCCAATTAGCGCATTCAGAACATATAGCACGTTGCTGTAAGCAAGCACATTCTGATTCAAAGTTGCAAGTTACTATGTAGGAACAAGTTTGTATAGGACTTTGAAAGATGTCCGGAACTGAGCTGAAGTTTGTATGTCTCCAACTCCTAGAAATAACTTCATGCCCCATCACCCTTACTTCCAGCTAGTGAGGATCACATAATTCCTAACAAAGATTTGACACAGATTCCCAATTCGGGCATTCAGAACATATAGCACGTTGCTGTAAGCAAGCACATTCTCATTCAAAGTTGCAAGTTACTATGTAGGAACAAGATTGTATAGGAATTTCAAAGATGCCCAGAACTGAGTTAAACGTTGTATGTCTCCAACTCCTAGAAATAACTTCATGCCCAATCTCCCTTACTTCCAGCTAGTAAGGATCACATAATTCCTAACAAAGTTTTGACACAGATTCCCAATTCGGGCATTCAGAACATATAGCACGTTGCTGTAAGCAAGCACATTCTCATTCAAAGTTGCAAGTTACTATGTAGGAACAAGTTTGTATAGGTATTTCAAAGATGCCCAGAACTGAGCTAAACTTGGTATGTGTCCAACTCCTCGAAATAACTTCATGCCCCAACTCCCTTACTTCCAGCTAGTAAGGATCACATAATTCCTAACAAAGTTTTGACACAGATTCCCAATTCGGACATTCAGAACATATAGCACGTTGCTGTAAGCAAGCACATTCTCATTCAAAGTTGCAAGTTACTATGTAGGAACAAGTTTGTATAGGTATTTAAAAGATGCCCAGAACTGAGCTAACCGATGTATGTCTCCAACTCCTAGAAATAACTTCATGCCCGATCTCCCTTACTTCCAGCTGGTAAGGATCACATAATTCCTAACAAAGTTTTGACACAGATTCCCAATTCGGGCATTCAGAACATATAGCACGTTGCTGTAAGCAAGCACATTCTCATTCAAAGTTGCAAGTTACTATGTAGGAACAAGTTTGTATAGGTATTTCAAAGATGCCCAGAACTGAGCTAAACTTGGTATGTCTCCAACTCCTAGAAATAACTTCATGCCCCATCTCCCTTACTTCCAGCTAGTAAGGATCACATAATTTCTAACAAAGTTTTGACACAGATTCCCAATTCGGGCATTCAGAACATATAGCACGTTGCTGTAAGCAAGTACCTTCTCATTCAAAGTTGCAAGTTACTAAGTAGGAACAAGTTTGTAAAGGTATTTCAAAGATGCCCAGAACTGAGCTAAACGTTGTATGTCTCCAACTCCTAGAAATAACTTCATGCCCCATCACCCTTACTTCCAGCTAGTAAGGATCACATAATTCCTAACAAAGTTTTGACACAGATTCCCAATTCGGGCATTCAGAACATACAGCACGTTGCTGTAAGCAAGCACATTCTCATTCAAAGTTGCAAGTTACTATGTAGGAACAAGTTTGTATAGGTATTTCAAAGATGCCCAGAACAGAGCTAAACTTGGTATGTGTCCAACCTCTAGAAATAACTTCATGCCCCAACTCCCTTACTTCCAGCTAGTAAGGATCACATAATTCCTAACAAAGTTTTGACACAGATTCCCAATTCGGACATTCAGAACATATAGCACGTTGCTGTAAGCAAGCACATTCTCATTCAAAGTTGCAAGTTACTATGTAGGAACAAGTTTGTATAGGTATTTCAAAGATGCCCAGAACAGAGCTAAACTTGGTATGTGTCCAACCTCTAGAAATAACTTCATGCCCCAACTCCCTTACTTCCAGCTAGTAAGGATCACATAATTCCTAACAAAGTTTTGACACAGATTCCCAATTCGGACATTCAGAACATATAGCACGTTGCTGTAAGCAAGCACATTCTCATTCAAAGTTGCAAGTTACTATGTAGGAACAAGTTTGTATAGGTATTTCAAAGATGCCCAGAACTGAGCTAACCGATGTATGTCTCCATCTCCTAGAAATAACTTCATGCCCCATCTCCCTTACTTCCAGCTAGTAAGGATCACATAATACCTAACAATGATTTGACACAGATTCCCAATTCGGGCATTCAGAACATATAGCACGTTGCTGTAAGCAAGCACATTCTCATTCAAAGTTGGAAGTTACTATGTAGGAACAAGTTTGTATATATATTTCAAAGATGCCCAGAACTGAGCTAAACTTGGTATGTGTCCAACCTCTAGAAATAACTTCATGCCCCATCTCCCTTACTTCCAGCTAGTAAGGATCACATAATTCCTAACAAAGTTTTGACAGAGATTCCCAATTCGGGCATTCAGAACATATATCACGTTGCTGTAAGCAAGCACATTCTCATTCAAAGTTGCAAGTTACTATGTAGGAACAAGTTTGTATAGTTATTTCAAAGATGCCCAGAACTGAGCTAAACGTTGTATGTCTCCAACTCCTAGAAATAACTTCATGCCCCATCTCACTTACTTCCAGCTAGTAAGGATCACATAATTTCTAAGTCAGTTTTGACACAGATTCCCAATTCTGGCATTAAGAACATATAGTACGTTTCTGTAAGCAAGCACATTCTCATTCAAAGTTGCAAGTTACTATGTAGGAACAACTTTGTATAGGTATTTCAAAGATGCCCAGAACTGAGCTAATCTTGGTATGTCTCCAACTCCTAGAAATAACTTCATGCCCCATCTCCCTTACTTCCAGCTAGTAAGGATCACATAATTTCTAACTCAGTTTTGACACAGATTCCCAATTCTGGCATTAAGAACATATAGTACGTTTCTGTAAGCAAGCACATTCTCATTCAAAGTTGCAAGTTACTATGTAGGAACAAGTTTGTATAGGTATTTCAAAGATGCCCAGAACTGAGCTAAACTTGGTATGTCTCCAACTCCTAGAAATAACTTCATGCCCTACTCCCTTACTTCCAGCTAGTAAGGATCACATAATTCCTAACAAAGTTTTGACACAGATTCCCAATTCGGGCATTCAGAACATATAGCACGTTGCTGTAAGCAAGCACATTCTCATTCAAAGATGCAAGTTACTATGTAGGAACAAGTTTGTATAGGTATTTCAAAGATGCCCAGAACTGAGCTAAACTTGGTATGTGTCCAACCTCTAGAAATAACTTCATGCCCCAACTCCCTTACTTCCAGCTAGTAAGGATCACATAATTCCTAACAAAGTTTTGACACAGATTCCCAATTCGGGCATTCAGAACATATAGCACGTTGCTGTAAGCAAGCACATTCTCATTCAAAGTTGCAAGTACTATGTAGGAACAAGTTTGTATAGGTATTTCAAAGATGCCCAGAACTGAGCTAAACTTGGTATGTCTCCAACTCCTAGAAATAACTTCATGCCCCATCTCACTTACTTCCAGCTAGTAATGATCACATAATTCCTAATAAAGTTTTGACACAGATTCCCAATTCGGGCATTCAGAACATATAGCACGTTGCTGTAAGCAAGCACATTCTCATTCAAAGTTGCAAGTTACTATGTAGAAACAAGTTTGTATAGGTATTTCAAAGATGTCAGGAACTGAGCTAAACTTGGTATGTGTCCAACTCCTCGAAATAACTTCATGCCCCATCTCCCTTACTTCCAGCTAGTAAGGATCACATAATTCCTAACAAAGTTTTGACACAGATTCCCAATTCGGGCATTCAGAACATGTAGCACGTTGCTGTAAGCAAGCACATTCTCATTCTAAGTTGCAAGTTACTATGTAGGAACAAGTTTTTATAGGTATTTCAAAGATGCCCAGAACTGAGCTAAACGTTGTATGTCTCCAACTCCTAGAAATAACTTCATGCCCCATCTCACTTACTTCCAGCTAGTAAGGATCACATAATTTCTAACAAAGTTTTGACACAGATTCCTAATTCGGGCATTCAGAACATATAGCACGTTGCTGTAAGCAAGCACATTCTCATTCAAAGTTGCAAGTTACTATGTAGGAACAAGTTTGTATAGGTATTTCAAAGATGCCCAGAACTGAGCTAAACTTGGTATGTCTCCAACTCCTAGAAATAACTTCATGCCCCATCTCCCTTACTTCCATCTAGTAAGGATCACATAATTCCTAAAAGTGTTTTGACACAGATTCCCAATTCGGGCATTCAGAACATGTAGCACGTTGCTGTAAGCAAGCACATTCTCATTCAAAGTTGCAAGTTACTATGTATGAACAAGTTTGTATAGGTATTTCAAAGAGGCCCAGAACTGAGCTAAACGTTTTATGTCTCCAATTCCTAGAAATAACTTCATGCCCCATCTCACTTACTTCCAGCTAGTAAGGATCACATAATTTCTAACAAAGTTTTGACACAGATTCCCAATTCGCGCATTCAGAACATATAGCACGTTGCTGTAAGCAAGCACATTCTCATTCAAAGTTGCAAGTTACTATGTAGGAACAAGTTTGTATAGGACTTTGAAAGATGCCCGGAACTGAGCTGAAGTTTGTATGTCTCCAACTCCTAGAAATAACTTCATGCCCCATCACCCTTACTTCCAGCTAGTGAGGATCACATAATTCCTAACAAAGTTTTGACACAGATTCCCAATTCGGGCATTCAGAACATATAGCACGTTGCTGTAAGCAAGCACATTCTCATTCAAAGTTGCAAGTTACTATGTAGGAACAAGATTGTATAGGAATTTCAAAGATGCCCAGAACTGAGCTAAACGTTGTATGTCTCCAACTCCTAGAAATAACTTCATGCCCAATCTCCCTTACTTCCAGCTAGTAAGGATCACATAATTCCTAACAAAGTTTTGACACAGATTCCCAATTCGGGCATTCAGAACATATAGCACGTTGCTGTAAGCAAGCACATTCTCATTCAAAGTTGCAAGTTACTATGTAGGAACAAGTTTGTATAGGTATTTCAAAGATGCCCAGAACTGAGCTAAACTTGGTATGTGTCCAACTCCTCGAAATAACTTCATGCCCCAACTCCCTTACTTCCAGCTAGTAAGGATCACATAATTCCTAACAAAGTTTTGACACAGATTCCCAATACGGGCATTCAGAACATATAGCACGTTGCTGTAAGCAAGCACATTCTCATTCAAAGTTGCAAGTTACTATGTAGGAACAAGTTTGTATAGGTATTTCAAAGATGCCCAGAACTGAGCTAAACTTGGTATGTGTCCAACTCCTCGAAATAACTTCATGCCCCAACTCCCTTACTTCCAGCTAGTAAGGATCACATAATTCCTAACAAAGTTTTGACACAGATTCCCAATTCGGACATTCAGAACATATAGCACGTTGCTGTAAGCAAGCACATTCTCATTCAAAGTTGCAAGTTACTATGTAGGAACAAGTTTGTATAGGTATTTAAAAGATGCCCAGAACTGAGCTAACCGATGTATGTCTCCAACTCCTAGAAATAACTTCATGCCCGATCTCCCTTACTTCCAGCTGGTAAGGATCACATAATTCCTAACAAAGTTTTGACACAGATTCCCAATTCGGGCATTCAGAACATATAGCACGTTGCTGTAAGCAAGCACATTCTCATTCAAAGTTGCAAGTTACTATGTAGGAACAAGTTTGTATAGGTATTTCAAAGATGCCCAGAACTGAGCTAACCGTTGTATGTCTCCAACTCCTAGAAATAACTTCATGCCCCATCTCCCTTACTTCCAGCTAGTAAGGATCACATAATTCCTAACAAAGTTTTGACACAGATTCCCAATTCGGGCATTCAGATCATATAGCACGTTGCTGTAAGCAAGCACATTCTCATTCAAAGTTGCAAGTTACTATGTAGGAACAAGTTTGTATAGGTATTTCAAAGATGCCCAGAACTTAGCTAAACTTGGTATGTGTCCAACCTCTAGAAATAACTTCATGCCCCAACTCCCTTACTTCCAGCTAGCAAGGATCACATAATTCCTAACAAAGTTTTGACACAGATTCCCAATTCGGGCATTCAGAACATACAGCACGTTGCTGTAAGCAAGCACATTCTCATTCAAAGTTGCACGTTACTATGTAGGAACAAGTTTGTATAGGTATTTCAAAGATGCCCAGAACTGAGCTAAACTTGGTATGTGTCCAACTCCTCGAAATAACTTCATGCCCCAACTCCCTTACTTCCAGCTAGTAAGGATCACATAATTCCTAACAAAGTTTTGACACAGATTCCCAATTCGGGCATTCAGAACATATAGCACGTTGCTGTAAGCAAGCACATTCTCATTCAAAGTTGCAAGTTACTATGTAGGCCCAAGTTTGTATAGGTATTTCAAAGATGCCCAGAACAGAGCTAAACTTGGTAAGTGTCCAACCTCTAGTAATAACTTCATGCCCCAACTCCCTTACTTCCAACTAGTAAGGATCACATAATTCCTAACAAAGTTTTGACACAGATTCCCAATTCGGACATTCAGAACATATAGCACGTTGCTGTAAGCAAGCACATTCTCATTCAAAGTTGCAAGTTACTATGTAGGAACAAGTTTGTATAGGTATTTCAAAGATGCCCAGAACTGAGCTAACCGATGTATGTCTCCATCTCCTAGAAATAACTTCATGCCCCATCTCCCTTACTTCCAGCTAGTAAGGATCACATAATACCTAACAAAGATTTGACACAGATTCCCAATTCGGGCATTCAGAACATATAGCACGTTGCTGTAAGCAAGCACATTCTCATTCAAAGTTGGAAGTTACTATGTAGGAACAAGTTTGTATATATATTTCAAAGATGCCCAGAACTGAGCTAAACTTGGTATGTGTCCAACCTCTAGAAATAACTTCATGCCCCATCTCCCTTACTTCCAGCTAGTAAGGATCACATAATTCCTAACAAAGTTTTGACAGAGATTCCCAATTCGGGCATTCAGAACATATATCACGTTGCTGTAAGCAAGCACATTCTCATTCAAAGTTGCAAGTTACTATGTAGGAACAAGTTTGTATAGTTATTTCAAAGATGCCCAGAACTGAGCTAAACGTTGTATGTCTCCAACTCCTAGAAATAACTTCATGCCCCATCTCACTTACTTCCAGCTAGTAAGGATCACATAATTTCTAACTCAGTTTTGACACAGATTCCCAATTCTGGCATTAAGAACATATAGTACGTTTCTGTAAGCAAGCACATTCTCATTCAAAGTTGCAAGTTACTATGTAGGAACAACTTTGTATAGGTATTTCAAAGATGCCCAGAACTGAGCTAAACTTGGTATGTCTCCAACTCCTAGAAATAACTTCATGCCCCATCTCCCTTACTTCCAGCTAGTAAGGATCACATAATTCCTAACAAAGTTTTGACACAGATTCCCAATTCGGGCATTCAGAACATATAGCACGTTGCTGTAAGCAAGCACATTCTCATTCAAAGTTGCAAGTTACTATGTAGGAACAAGTTTGTATAGGTATTTCAAAGATGCCCAGAATTGAGCTAAACTTGGTATGTGTCCAACCTCTAGAAATAACTTCATGCCCCAACTCCCTTACTTCCAGCTAGTAAGGATCACATAATTCCTAACAAAGTTTTGACACAGATTCCCAATTCGGGCATTCAGAACATAAAGCACGTTGCTGTAAGCAAGCACATTCTCATTCAAAGTTGCAAGTACTATGTAGGAACAAGTTTGTATAGGTATTTCAAAGATGCCCAGAACTGAGCTAAACTTGGTATGTCTCCAACTCCTAGAAATAACTTCATGCCCCATCTCACTTACTTCCAGCTGGTAATGATCACATAATTCCTAATAAAGTTTTGACACAGATCCCAATTCGGGCATTCAGAACATATAGCACGTTGCTGTAAGCAAGCACATTCTCATTCAATGTTGCAAGTTACTATGTAGGAACAAGTTTGTATAGGTATTTCAAAGATGTCCAGAACTGAGCTAAACTTGGTATGTGTCCAACTCCTAGAAACACCTTCATACCCCATCTCACTTACTTCCAGCTAGTAAAGATCACATAATTCCTAACAAAATTTGACATAGATTCCCAATTCGGGCATTCAGAACATATAGCACGTTGCTGTAAGCAATCACATTCTCATTCAAAGTTGCAAGTGACTATGTAGGAACAAGTTTGTATAGGTATTTCAAAGATGCCCAGAACTGAGCTAAACTTGGTATGTGTCCAACTCCTAGAAATAACTTCATGCCCCATCTCCCTTACTTCCAGCTAGTAAGGATCACATAATTCCTAACAAAGTTTTGACACAGATTCCCAATTCGGGCATTCAGAACATGTAGCACGTTGCTGTAAGCAAGCACATTCTCATTCTAAGTTGCAAGTTACTATGTAGGAACAAGTTTGTATAGGTATTTCAAAGATGCCCAGAACTGAGCTAAACGTTGTATGTCTCCAACTCCTAGAAATAACTTCAGGTCCCATCTCACTTACTTCCAGCTAGTAAGGATCACATAATTTCTAACAAAGTTTTGACACAGATTCCCAATTCGGGCATTCAGAACATATAGCACGTTGCTGTAAGCAAGCACATTCTCATTCAAAGTTGCAAGTTACTATGTAGGAACAAGTTTGTATAGGTATTTCAAAGATGCCCAGAACTGAGCTAAATTGGTATGTCTCCAACTCCTAGAAATAACTTCATGCCCCATCTCACTTACTTCCATCTAGTAAGGATCACATAATTCCTAAAAGTGTTTTGACACAGATTCCCAATTCGGGCATTCAGAACATGTAGCACGTTGCTGTAAGCAACCACATTCTCATTCAGAGTTGCAAGTTACTATGTAGGAACAAGTTTGTATAGGTATTTCAAAGATGCCCAGAACTGAGCTAAACTTGGTATGTCTCCAACTCCTAGAAATAACTTCATGCCCCATCCCCCTTACTTCCAGCTAGTAAGGATCACATAATTCCTAACAAAGTTTTGACACAGATTCCCAATTCGGGCATTCAGAACATATAGCACGTTGCTGTAAGCAAGCACATTCTCATTCAAAGTTGCAAGTTACTATGTAGGAACAAGTTTGTATTGGTATTTCAAAGATGCCCAGAACTGAGCTAAACGTGGTATGCCTCCAACTCCTAGAAATAACTTCATGCCCCATCACCCTTACTTCCAGCTAGTAAGGATCACATAATTCCTAACAAAGTTTTGACACAGATTCCCAATTCGGGCATTCAGAACATATAGCACGTTGCTGTAAGCAAGCACATTCTCATTCAAAGATGCAAGTTACTATGTAGGAACAAGTTTGTATAGGTATTTCAAAGATGCCCAGAACTGAGCTAAACTTGGTATGTGTCCAACCTCTAGAAATAACTTCATGCCCCAACTCCCTTACTTCCAGCTAGTAAGGATCACATAATTCCTAACAAAGTTTTGACACAGATTCCCAATTCGGGCATTCAGAACATATAGCACGTTGCTGTAAGCAAGCACATTCTCATTCAAAGTTGCAAGTACTATGTAGGAACAAGTTTGTATAGGTATTTCAAAGATGCCCATAACTGAGCTAAGCTTGGTATGTCTCCAACTCCTAGAAATAACTTCTTGCCCCATCTCACTTACTTCCAGCTGGTAATGATCACATAATTCCTAATAAAGTTTTGACACAGATTCCCAATTCGGGCATTCAGAACATATAGCACGTTGCTGTAAGCAAGCACATTATCATTCAAAGTTGCAAGTTACTATGTAGGAACAAGTTTGTATAGGTATTTCAAAGATGTCCAGAACTGAGCTAAACTTGGTATGTGTCCAACTCCTAGAAACACCTTCATACCCCATCTCACTTACTTCCAGCTAGTAAAGATCTCATAATTCCTAACAAAATTTGACATAGATTCCAAATTCGGGCATTCAGAACATATAGCACGTTGCTGTAAGCAATCACATTCTCATTCAAAGTTGCAAGTGACTATGTAGGAACAAGTTTGTATAGGTATTTCAAAGATGCCCAGAACTGAGCTAAACTTGGTATGTGTCCAACTCCTAGAAATAACTTCATGCCCCATCTCCCTTACTTCCAGCTAGTAAGGATCACATAATTCCTAACAAAGTTTTGACACAGATTCCCAATTCGGGCATTCAGAACATGTAGCACGTTGCTGTAAGCAAGCACATTCTCATTCTAAGTTGCAAGTTACTATGTAGGAACAAGTTTGTATAGGTATTTCAAAGATGCCCAGAACTGAGCTAAACGTTGTATGTCTCCAACTCCTAGAAATAACTTCAGGTCCATCTCACTTACTTCCAGCTAGTAAGGATCACATAATTTCTAACAAAGTTTTGACACAGATTCCCAATTCGGGCATTCAGAACATATAGCACGTTGCTGTAAGCAAGCACATTCTCATTCAAAGTTGCAAGTTACTATGTAGGAACAAGTTTGTATAGGTATTTCAAAGATGCCCAGAACTGAGCTAAATTGGTATGTCTCCAACTCCTAGAAATAACTTCATGCCCCATCTCACTTACTTCCATCTAGTAAGGATCACATAATTCCTAAAAGTGTTTTGACACAGATTCCCAATTCGGGCATTCAGAACATGTAGCACGTTGCTGTAAGCAACCACATTCTCATTCAAAGTTGCAAGTTACTATGTAGGAACAAGTTTGTATAGGTATTTCAAAGATGCCCAGAACTGAGCTAAACTTGGTATGTCTCCAACTCCTAGAAATAACTTCATGCCCCATCCCCCTTACTTCCAGCTAGTAAGGATCACATAATTCCTAACAAAGTTTTGACACAGATTCCCAATTCGGGCATTCAGAACATATAGCACGTTGCTGTAAGCAAGCACATTCTCATTCAAAGTTGCAAGTTACTATGTAGGAACAAGTTTGTATTGGTATTTCAAAGATGCCCAGAACTGAGCTAAACGTGGTATGCCTCCAACTCCTAGAAATAACTTCATGCCCCATCACCCTTACTTCCAGCTAGTAAGGATCACATAATTCCTAACAAAGTTTTGACACAGATTCCCAATTCGGGCATTCAGAACATATAGCACGTTGCTGTAAGCAAGCACATTCTCATTCAAAGATGCAAGTTACTATGTAGGAACAAGTTTGTATAGGTATTTCAAAGATGCCCAGAACTGAGCTAAACTTGGTATGTGTCCAACCTCTAGAAATAACTTCATGCCCCAACTCCCTTACTTCCAGCTAGTAAGGATCACATAATTCCTAACAAAGTTTTGACACAGATTCCCAATTCGGGCATTCAGAACATATAGCACGTTGCTGTAAGCAAGCACATTCTCATTCAAAGTTGCAAGTACTATGTAGGAACAAGTTTGTATAGGTATTTCAAAGATGCCCATAACTGAGCTAAGCTTGGTATGTCTCCAACTCCTAGAAATAACTTCATGCCCCATCTCACTTACTTCCAGCTGGTAATGATCACATAATTCCTAATAAAGTTTTGACACAGATTCCCAATTCGGGCATTCAGAACATATAGCACGTTGCTGTAAGCAAGCACATTATCATTCAAAGTTGCAAGTTACTATGTAGGAACAAGTTTGTATAGGTATTTCAAAGATGTCCAGAACTGAGCTAAACTTGGTATGTGTCCAACTCCTAGAAACACCTTCATACCCCATCTCACTTACTTCCAGCTAGTAAAGATCTCATAATTCCTAACAAAATTTGACATAGATTCCAAATTCGGGCATTCAGAACATATAGCACGTTGCTGTAAGCAATCACATTCTCATTCAAAGTTGCAAGTGACTATGTAGGAACAAGTTTGTATAGGTATTTCAAAGATGCCCAGAACTGAGCTAAACTTGGTATGTGTCCAACTCCTAGAAATAACTTCATGCCCCATCTCCCTTACTTCCAGCTAGTAAAGATCACATAATTCCTAACAAAGTTTTGACACAGATTCCCAATTCGGGCATTCAGAACATGTAGCACGTTGCTGTAAGCAAGCACATTCTCTTTCTAAGTTGCAAGTTACTATGTAGGAACAAGTTTTTATAGGTATTTCAAAGATGCCCAGAACTGAGCTAAACGTTGTATGTCTCCAACTCCTAGAAATAACTTCATGCCCCATCTCACTTACTTCCAGCTAGTAAGGATCACATAATTTCTAACAAAGTTTTGACACAGATTCCCAATTCGGGCATTCAGAACATATAGCACGTTGCTGTAAGCAAGCACATTCTCATTCAAAGTTGCAAGTGACTATGTAGGAACAAGTTTGTATAGGTATTTCAAAGATGCCCAGAACTGAGCTAAACTTGGTATGTCTCCAACTCCTAGAAATAACTTCATGCCCCATCTCCCTTACTTCCATCTAGTAAGGATCACATAATTCCTAAAAGTGTTTTGACACAGATTCACAATTCGGGCATTCAGAACATGTAGCACGTTGCTGTAAGCAAGCACATTCTCATTCAAAGTTGCAAGTTACTATGTAGGAACAACTTTGTATAGGTATTTCAAAGATGCCCAGAACTGTGCTAAAATTGGTATGTGTCCAACTCCTAGAAATAACTTCATGCCACAACTCCCTTACTTCCAGCTAGTAAGGATCACATAATTTCTAACAAAGTTTTGACACAGATTCCCAATTCGCGCATTCAGAACATATAGCACGTTGCTGTAAGCAAGCACATTCTCATTCAAAGTTGCAAGTTACTATGTAGGAACAAGTTTGTATAGGAATTTCAAAGATGCCCAGAACTGAGATAAACGTTGCATGTCTCCAACTCCTAGAAATAACTTCATGCCACATCTCCCTTACTTCCAGCTAGTAAGGATCACATAATTCCTAACAAAGTTTTGACACAGATTCCCAATTCGGGCATTCAGAACATGTAGCACGTTGCTGTAAGCAAGCACATTCAATTCAAAGTTGCAAGTTACAATGTAGGAACAAGTTTGTATAAGTATTTCAAAGATGCCCAGAATTGAGCTAAACTTGGTATGTCTCCAACTCCTAGAAATAACTTCATGCTCCATCTCCCTTACTTCCAGCTAGTAAGGATCACATAATTTCTAACAAAGTTTTGACACAGATTCCCAATTCGGGCATTCAGAACATATAGCACGTTGCTGTAAGCAAGTACCTTCTCATTCAAAGTTGCAAGTTACTAAGTAGGAACAAGTTTGTAAAGGTATTTCAAAGATGCCCAGAACTGAGTTAAACGTTGTATGTCTCCAACTCCTAGAAATAACTTCATGCCCCATCACCCTTACTTCCAGCTAGTAAGGATCACATAATTCCTAACAATGTTTTGACACAGATTCCCAATTCGGGCATTCAGAACATACAGCACGTTGCTGTAAGCAAGCACATTCTCATTCAAAGTTGCAAGTTACTATGTAGGAACAAGTTTGTATAGGTATTTCAAAGATGCCCAGAACTGAGCTAAACGTTGTATGTCTCCAACTCCTCGAAATAACTTCATGACCCATCTCCCTTACTTCCAGCTAGTAAGGATCACATAATTCCTAAAAAGTTTTGACACAGATTCCCAATTCGGGCATTCAGAACATACAGCACGTTGCTGTAAGCAAGCACATTCTCATTCAAAGTTGCAAGTTACTATGTAGGAACAAGTTTGTATAGGTATTTCAAAGATGCCCAGAACTGAGCTAAACTTGGTATGTGTCCAACCTCTAGAAATAACTTCATGCCCCAACTCCCTTACTTCCAGCTAGTAAGGATCACATAATTCCTAACAAAGTTTTGACACAGATTCCCAATTCGGGCATTCAGAACATATAGCACGTTGCTGTAAGCAAGCACATTCTCATTCAAAGTTGCAAGTACTATGTAGGAACAAGTTTGTATAGGTATTTCAAAGATGCCCAGAACTGAGCTAAACTTGGTATGTCTCCAACTCCTAGAAATAACTTCATGCCCCATCTCACTTACTTCCAGCTAGTAATGATCACATAATTCCTAATAAAGTTTTGACACAGGTTCCCAATTCGGGCATTCAGAACATATAGCACGTTGCTGTAAGCAAGCACATTCTCATTCAAAGTTGCAAGTTACTATGTAGGAAAAAGTTTGTATATGTATTTCAAAGATGTCCAGAACTGAGCTAAACTTGGTATGTGTCCAACTCCTAGAAACACCTTCATACCCCATCTCACTTACTTCCAGCTAGTAAAGATCACATAATTCCTAACAAAATTTGACATAGATTCCAAATTCGGGCATTCAGAACATATAGCACGTTGCTGTAAGCAATCACATTCTCATTCAAAGTTGCAAGTGACTATGTAGGAACAAGTTTGTATAGGTATTTCAAAGATGCCCAGAACTGAGCTAAACTTGGTATGTGTCCAACTCCTAGAAATAACTTCATGCCCCATCTCACTTACTTCCAGCTAGTAAGGATCACATAATTCCTAACAAAGTTTTGACACAGATTCCCAATTCGGGCATTCAGAACATGTAGCACGTTGCTGTAAGCAAGCACATTCTCATTCTAAGTTGCAAGTTACTATGTAGGAACAAGTTTTTATAGGTATTTCAAAGATGCCCAGAACTGAGCTAAACGTTGTATGTCTCCAACTCCTAGAAACAACTTCATGCCCCATCTCACTTACTTCCATCTAGTAAGGATCACATAATTTCTAACAAAGTTTTGACACAGATTCCCAATTCGGGCATTCAGAACATATAGCACGATGCTGTAAGCAAGCACATTCTCATTCAAAGTTGCAAGTTACTATGTAGGAACAAGTTTGTATAGGTATTTCAAAGATGCCCAGAACTGAGCTAAACTTGGTATGTCTCCAACTCCTAGAAATAACTTCATGCCCCATCTCCCTTACTTCCATCTAGTAAGGATCACATAATTCCTAAAAGTGTTTTGACACAGATTCCCAATTCGGGCATTCAGAACATGTAGCACGTTGCTGTAAGCAAGCACATTCTCATTCAAAGTTGCAAGTTACTATGTAGGAACAAGTTTGTATAGGTATTTCAAAGAGGCCCAGAACTGAGTTAAACGTTGTATGTCTCCAATTCCTAGAAATAACTTCATGCCCCATCTCACTTACTTCCAGCTAGTAAGGATCACATAATTTCTAACAAAGTTTTGACACAGATTCCCAATTCGGGCATTCAGAATATATAGCACGTTGCTGTAAGCAAGCACATTCTGATTCAAAGTTGCAACTTACTATGTAGGAACAAGTTTGTATAGGTATTTCAAAGATGCCCAGAACTGAGCTAAACTTGGTATGTCTCCAACTCCTAGAAATAACTTCATGCCCCAACTCCCTTACTTCCAGCTAGTAAGGATCACATAATTCCTAACAAAGTTTTGACACAGATTCCCAATTCGGGCATTCAGAACATATAGCACGTTGCTGTAAGCAAGCACATTCTCATTCAAAGATGCAAGTTACTAAGTAGGAACAAGTTTGTATAGGTATTTCAAAGATGCCCAGAACTGAGCTAAACTTGGTATGTGTCCAACCTCTAGAAATAACTTCATGCCCCAACTCCCTTACTTCCAGCTAGTAAGGATCACATAATTCCTAACAAAGTTTTGACACAGATTCCCAATTCGGGCATTCAGAACATATAGCACGTTGCTGTAAGCAAGCACATTCTCATTCAAAGTTGCAAGTACTATGTAGGAACAAGTTTGTATAGGTATTTCAAAGATGCCCAGAACTGAGCTAAACTTGGTATGTCTCCAACTCCTAGAAATAACTTCATGCCCCATCTCACTTACTTCTAGCTAGTAATGATCACATAATTCCTAATAAAGTTTTGACACAGATTCCCAATTCGGGCATTCAGAACATATAGCACGTTGCTGTAAGCAAGCACATTCTCATTCAAAGTTGCAAGTTACTATGTAGGAACAAGTTTTTATAGGTATTTCAAAGATGTCCAGAACTGAGCTAAACTTGGTATGTGTCCAACTCCTAGAAACACCTTCATACCCCATCTCACTTACTTCCAGCTAGTAAAGATCACATAATTCCTAACAAAATTTGACATAGATTCCAAATTCGGGCATTCAGAACATATAGCACGTTGCTGTAAGCAATCACATTCTCATTCAAAGTTGCAAGTGACTATGTAGGAACAAGTTTGTATAGGTATTTCAAAGATGCCCAGAACTGAGCTAAACTTGGTATGTGTCCAACTCCTAGAAATAACTTCATGCCCCATCTCCCTTACTTCCAGCTAGTAAGGATCACATAATTCCTAACAAAGTTTTGACACAGATTCCCAATTCGGGCATTCAGAACATGTAGCACGTTGCTGTAAGCAAGCACATTCTCATTCTAAGTTGCAAGTTACTATGTAGGAACAAGTTTTTATAGGTATTTCAAAGATGCCCAGAACTGAGCTAAACGTTGTATGTCTCCAACTCCTAGAAATAACTTCATGCCCCATCTCACTTACTTCCAGCTAGTAAGGATCACATAATTTCTAACAAAGTTTTGACACAGATTCCCAATTCGGGCATTCAGAACATATAGCACGTTGCTGTAAGCAAGCACATTCTCATTCAAAGTTGCAAGTTACTATGTAGGAACAAGTTTGTATAGGTATTTCAAAGATGCCCAGAACTGAGCTAAACTTGGTATGTCTCCAACTCCTAGAAATAACTTCATGCCCCATCTCCCTTACTTCCATCTAGTAAGGATCACATAATTCCTAAAAGTGTTTTGACACAGATTCCCAATTCGGGCATTCAGAACATGTAGCACGTTGCTGTAAGCAAGCACATTCTCATTCAAAGTTGCAAGTTACTATGTAGGAACAAGTTTGTATAGGTATTTCAAAGATGCCCAGAACTGAGCTAAACGTTGTATGTCTCCAATTCCTAGAAATAACTTCATGCCCCATCTCACTTACTTCCAGCTAGTAACGATCACATAATTTCTAACAAAGTTTTGACACAGATTCCCAATTCGCGCATTCAGAACATATAGCACGTTGCTGTAAGCAAGCACATTCTCATTCAAAGTTGCAAGTTACTATGTAGGAACAAGTTTGCATAGGAATTTCAAAGATGCCCAGAACTGAGCTAAACGTTGTATGTCTCCAACTCCTAGAAATAACTTCATGCCCAATCTCCCTTACTTCCAGCTAGTAAGGATCACATAATTCCTAACAAAGTTTTGACACAGATTCCCAATTCGGGCATTCAGAACATATAGCACGTTGATGTAAGCAAGCACATTCTCATTCAAAGTTGCAAGTTACTATGTAGGAACAAGTTTGTATAGGTATTTCAAAGATGCCCAGAACTGAGCTAAACTTGGTATGTCTCCAACTCCTAGAAATAACCTCATGCCCCATCTCCCTTACTTCCAGCTAGTAAGGATCACATAATTCCTAACAAAGTTTTGACACAGATTCCCAATTCGGGCATTCAGAACATGTAGCACGTTGCTGTAAGCAAGCACATTCAATTCAAAGTTGCAAGTTACAACGTAGTAACAAGTTTGTATAGGTATTTCAAAGATGCCCAGAATTGAGCTAAACTTGGTATGTCTCCAACTCCTAGAAATAACTTCATGCCCCATCTCCCTTACTTCCAGCTAGTAAGGATCACATAATTTCTAACAAAGTTTTGACACAGATTCCCAATTCGGGCACTCAGAACATATAGCACGTTGCTGTAAGCAAGTACATTCTCATTCAAAGTTGCAAGTTACTAAGTAGGAACAAGTTTGTAAAGGTATTTCAAAGATGCCCAGAACTGAGCTAAACGTTGTATGTCTCCAACTCCTAGAAATAACTTCATGCCCCATCACCCTTACTTCCAGCTAGTAAGGATCACATAATTCCTAACAAAGTTTTGACACAGATTCCCAATTCGGGCATTCAGAACATACAGCACGTTGCTGTAAGCAAGCACATTCTCATTCAAAGTTGCAAGTTACTATGTAGGAACAAGTATGTATAGGTATTTCAAAGATGCCCAGAACTGAGCTAAACGTTGTATGTCTCCAACTCCTCGAAATAACTTCATGCCCCATCTCCCTTACTTCCAGCTAGTAAGGATCACATAATTCCTAACAAAGTTTTGACACAGATTCCCAATTCGGGCATTCAGAACATATAGCACGTTGCTGTAAGCAAGCACATTCTCATTCAAAGTTGCAAGTTACTACGTAGGAACAAGTTTGTATAGGTATTTCAAAGATGCCCAGAACTGAGCTAAACGTTGTATGTCTCCAACTCCTAGAAATAACTTCATGCCCCATCTCCCTTACTTCCAGCTAGTAAGGATCACATAATTCCTAACCAAGTTTTGACACAGATTCCCAATTCGGGCATTCAGAATATATAGCACGTTGCTGTAAGCAAGCACATTCTGATTCAAAGTTGCAAGTTACTATGTAGGAACAAGTTTGTATAGGTATTTCAAAGCTGCCCAGAACTGAGCTAAACTTGGTATGTCTCCAACTCCTAGAAATAACTTCATGCCCCAACTCCCTTACTTCCAGCTAGTAAGGATCACATAATTCCTAACAAAGTTTTGACACAGATTCCCATTCGGGCATTCAGAACATATAGCACGTTGCTGTAAGCAAGCACATTCTCATTCAAAGTTGCAAGTTACTATGTAGGAACAAGTTTGTATAGGTATTTCAAAGATGCCCAGAACTGAGTTAAACTTGGTATGTGTCCAACCTCTAGAAATAACTTCATGCCCCAACTCCCTTACTTCCAGCTAGTAAGGATCACATAATTCCTAACAAAGTTTTGACACAGATTCCCAATTCGGGCATTCAGAACATATAGCACGTTGCTGTAAGCAAGCACATTCTCATTCAAAGTTGCAAGTACTATGTAGGAACAAGTTTGTATAGGTATTTCAAAGATGCCCAGAACTGAGCTAAACTTGGTATGTCTCCAACTCCTAGAAATAACTTCATGCCCCATCTCACTTACTTCCAGCTAGTAAGGATCACATAATTCCTAACAAAGTTTTGACACAGATTCCCAATTCGGGCATTCAGAACATATAGCACGTTGCTGTAAGCAAGCACATTCTCATTCAAAGTTGCAAGTTACTATGTAGGAACAAGTTTGTATAGGTATTTCAAAGATGTCCAGAACTGAGCTAAACTTGGTATGTGTCCAACTCCTAGAAATACCTTCATACCCCATCTCACTTACTTCCAGCTAGTAAGGATCACATAATTCCTAACAAAATTTGACATAGATTCCAGATTCGGCCATTCAGAACATATAGCACGTTGCTGTAAGCAATCACATTCTCATTCAAAGTTGCAAGTTACTATGTAGGAACAAGTTTGTATAGGTATTTCAAAGATGCCCAGAACTGAGCTAAACTTGGTATGTGTCCAACTCCTAGAAATATCTTCATGCCCCATCTCCCTTACTTCCAGCTAGTAAGGATCACATAATTCCTAACAAAGTTTTGACACAGGTTCCCAATTAGGGCATTCAGAACATGTAGCACGTTGCTGTAAGCAAGCAAATTCAATTCAAAGTTGCAAGTTACTATGTAGGAACAAGTTTGTATAGGTATTTCAAAGATGCCCAGAACTGAGCTAAATGTTGTATGTCTCCAACTCCTGGAAATAACTTCATGCCCAATCTCCCTTACTTCCAGCTAGTAAGGATCACATAATTTCTAACAAAGTTTTGACACAGATTCCCAATTCGGGCATTCAGAACATGTAGCACGTTGCTGTAAGCAAGCACATTCTCATACAAAGTTGCTAGTTACTATGTAGGAACAAGTTTGTAAAGGTATTTCAAAGATGCCCAGAACTGAGCTAAACGTAGTATGTGTCCAATTCCTAGAAATAACTTCATGCCCCATCTCCCTTACTTCCAGCTAGTAAGGATCACATAATTCCTAACAAAGTTTTGACACAGATTCCCAATTCGGGCATTCAGAACATATAGCACGTTGCTGTAAGCAAGCACATTCTCATTGAAAGTTGCAAGTTACTATGTAGGAACAAGTTTGTATAGGTATTTCAAAGATGCCCAGAACTGTGCTAAACTTGGTATGTGTCCAACTCCTAGAAATACCTTCATACCCCAACTCCCTTACTTCCAGCTAGTAAGGATCACATAATTCCTAACAAATTTTGACACAGATTCCCAATTCGGGCATTCAGAACATATAGCACGTTGCTGTAAGCAAGCACATTCTCATTCAAAGTTGCAAGTTACTATGTAGGAACAAGTTTGTATAGGACTTTCAAAAATGCCCAGAACTGAGCTAAACTTGGTATGTGTCCAACCTCTAGAAATAACTTCATGCCCCAACTCCATTACTTCCAGCTAGCAAGGATCACATAATTCCTAACAATGATTTGACACAGATTCCCAATTCGGGCATTCAGAACATATAGCAAGTTGCTGTAAGCAAGCACATTCTCATTCAAAGTTGAAAGTTACTATGTAGGAACAAGTTTGTATAGGTATTTCAAAGATGCCCAGAACTGAGCTAAACGTTGTATGTCTCCAACTCCCAGAAATATCTTCATGCCCCATTTCACCTTCTTCCAGCTAGTAAGGATCACATAATTCCTAACAAAGTTTTGACACAGATTCCCAATTCGGGCATTCAGAACATATAGCACGTTGCTGTAAGCAAGCACATTCTCATTCAAAGTTGCAAGATTCTATGTAGGAACAAGTGTGAATAGGACTTTCAAAGATGCCCAGAACTGAGCTATACGTTGTATGTCTCCAACTCCTAGAAATAACTTCATGCCCCATCTCCCTTACTTCCAGCTAGTAAGGATCACATAATTCCTAAAAGTGTTTTGACACAGATTCCCAATTCGGGCATTCAGAACCTATAGCACGTTGCTGTAAGCAAGCACAT
The DNA here is from genome assembly GCF_020826845.1 of Diceros bicornis minor. Classification (NCBI taxonomy): domain Eukaryota; kingdom Metazoa; phylum Chordata; class Mammalia; order Perissodactyla; family Rhinocerotidae; genus Diceros; species Diceros bicornis. The sequence goes on from NW_026691718.1 coordinate 1,618,749, forward strand.
TCAATTCAAAGTTGCAAGTTACTATGTAGGAACATGTTTGTATAGGTATTTCAAAGATGCCCAGAATTGAGCTAAACTTGGTATGTCTCCAACTCCTAGAAATAAATTCATGCCCCATCTCCCTTACTTCCAGCTAGTAAGGATCACATAATTCCTAACAAAGTTTTGACACAGATTCCCAATTCGCGCATTCAGAATATATAGCACGTTGCTGTAAGCAAGCACATTCTGATTCAAAGTTGCAAGTTACTATGTAGGAACAAGTTTGTATAGGGATTTCAAAGATGCCCAGAACTGAGCTAAACTTGGTATGTCTCCAACTCCTAGAAATAACTTCATGCCCCAACTCACTTACTTCCAGCTAGTAAGGACCACATAATTCCTAACAAAGTTTTGACACAGATTCCCAATTCGGGCATTCAGAACATATAGCACGTTGCTGTAAGCAAGCACATTCTCATTCAAAGTTGCAAGTTACTATGTAGGAACAAGTTTGTATAGGTATTTCAAAGATGCCCAGAACTGAGCTAAACTTGGTATGTCTCCAACCTCTAGAAATAACTTCATGCCCCAACTCACTTACTTCCAGCTAGTAAGGATCACATAATTCCTAACAAAGTTTTGACACAGATTCCCAATTCGGGCATTCAGAACATATAGCACGTTGCTGTAAGCAAGCACATTCTCATTCAAAGTTGCAAGTTACTATGTAGGAACAAGTTTGTATAGGTATTTCAAGGATGTCCAGAACTGAGCTAAACTTGGTATGTGTCCAACTCCTAGAAATACCTTCATACCCATTCTCACTTACTTCCAGCTAGTAAGGATCACATAATTCCTAACAAAATTTGACATAGATTCCCGATTCGGGCATTCAGAACATATAGCACGTTGCTGTAAGCAATCACATTCTCATTCAAAGTTGCAAGTTACTATGTAGGAACAAGTTTGTATAGGTATTTCAAAGATGCCCAGAACTGAGCTAAACTTGGTATGTGTCCAACTCCTAGAAATAACTTCATGCCCCATCTCCCTTACTTCCATCTAGTAAGGATCACATAATTCCTAACAAAGTTTTGACACAGATTCCCAATTCGGGCATTCAGAACATGTAGCACGTTGCTGTAAGCAAGCAAATTCAATTCAAAGTTGCAAGTTACTATGTAGGAACAAGTTTGTATAGGTATTTCAAAGATGCCCAGAACTGAGCTAAATGTTGTATGTCTCCAACTCCTGGAAATAACTTCATGCCCAATCTCCCTTACTTCCAGCTAGTAAGGATCACATAATTCCTAACAAAGTTTTGACACAGATTCCCAATTCGGGCATTCAGAACATGTAGCACGTTGCCGTAAGCAAGCACATTCTCATACAAAGTTGCAAGTTACTATGTAGGAACAAGTTTGTAAAGGTATTTCAAAGATGCCCACAACTGAGCTAAACGTTGTATGTCTCCAACTCCTAGAAATAACTTCATGTCAAATCACATTTACTTCCAGCTAGTAAGGATCACATAATTCCTAACAAAGTTTTGACACAGATTTCCAATTCGGGCATTCAGAACATATAGCACGTTGCTGTAAGCAAGCACATTCTCATTCAAATTTGCAAGTTACTATGTAGGAACAAGTTTGTATAGGTATTTCAAAGATGCCCAGAACTGAGCTAAACTTGGTATGTCTCCAACTCCTAGAAATAACTTCATGCCCCATCTCCCTTACTTCCAGCTAGTAAGGATCACATAATTCATAACAAAGTTTTGACACAGATTCCCAATTCGGGCATTCAGAACATATAGCACGTTGCTGTAAGCAAGCACATTCTCATTGAAAGTTGCAAGTTACTATGTAGGAACAAGTTTGTATAGGTATTTCAAAGATGCCCAGAACTGTGCTAAACTTGGTATGTGTCCAACTCCTAGAAATACCTTCATACCCCAACTCCCTTACTTCCAGCTAGTAAGGATCACATAATTCCTAACAAATTTTGACACAGATTCCCAATTCGGGCATTCAGAACATATAGCACGTTGATGTAAGCAAGCACATTGTCATTCAAAGTTGCAAGTTACTATGCAGGAACAAGTTTGTATAGGTATTTCAAAGATGCCCAGAACTGAGCTAAAATTGGTATGTCTTCAACTCCTAGAAATAACTTCATGCCCCATCTCCCTTACTTCCAGCTAGTAAGGATCACATAATTCCTAAAAGTGTTTTGACACAGATTCCCAATTCGGGCATTCAGAACATATAGCACGTTGCTGTAAGCAAGCACATTCTCATTCAAAGTTGCAAGTTACTATGTAGGAACAAGTTTGTATAGGACTTTCAAAAATGCCCAGAACTGAGCTAAACTTGGTATGTGTCCAACCTCTAGAAATAACTTCATGCCCCAACTCCATTACTTCCAGCTAGTAAGGATCACATAATTCCTAACAAAGTTTTGACACAGATTCCCAATTCGGACATTCAGAACATATAGCACGGTGCTGTAAGCAAGCACATTCTCATTCAAAGTTGCAAGTTTCTATGTAGGAACAAGTTTGTATAGGTCTTTCAAAGATGCCCAGAACTTAGCTAAACTTGGTATGTCTCCAACTCCTAGAAATAACTTCATGTCCCAACTCCCTTACTTCCAGCTTGTAAGGATCACATAATTCCTAACAAAGTTTTGACACAGATTCCCAATTCGGGCATTCAGAACATATAGCACATTGCTGTAAGCAAGCACATTCTCATTCAAAGATGCAAGTTACTATGTAGGAACAAGTTTGAATAGGACTTTCAAAGATTCCCAGAACTGAGCTAAACTTGGTATGTCTCCAACTCCTAGAAATAACTTCATGCCCCATCTCCCATACTTCCAGCTAGTAAGGATCACATAATTCCTAATAAAGTTTTGACACAGATTCCCAATTCGGGCATTCAGAACATATAGCACGTTGCTGTAAGCAAGCACATTCTCATTCAAAGTTGCAAGTTACTATGTAGGAACAAGTTTGTTTAGGTATTTCAGAGATGCCCAGAACTGAGCTAAACTTGGTATGTGTCCAACTCCTAGAAATAACTTCATGCCCCCTCTCCCTTACTTCCAGCTAGTAAGGATCACATAATTCCTAACAAAGTTTTGACACAGATTCCCAATTCGGGCATTCAGAACATATAGCACGTTGCTGTAAGCAAGCACATTCTCATTCAAAGTTGCAAGTTACTATGCAGGAACATGTTTGTATAGGTATTTCAAAGATGCCCAGAACTGAGCTAAACTTGGTATGTCTCCAACTCCTAGAAATAACTTCATGCCCCATCTCCCTTACTTCCAGATAGTAAGGATCACATAATTCCTAACAAAGTTTTGACACAGATTACCAATTCGGGCATTCAGAACATATAGCACGTTGCTGTAAGCAAGCACATTCTCATTCAAAGTTGCAAGTTACTATGTAGGAACAAGTTTGTATAGGTATTTCAAAGATGCCCAGAACTGTGCTAAACTTGGTATGTGTCCAACTCCTAGAAATACCTTCATGCCCCAACTCCCTTACTTCCAGCTAGTAAGGATCACATAATTCCTTACAAATTTTGACACAGATTCCCAATTCGGGCATTCAGAACATATAGCAAGTTGCTGTAAGCAAGCACATTCTCATTCAAAGTTGCAAGTTACTGTGTAGGAACAAGTTTATATAGGTATTTCAAAGATGCCCAGAAGTGAGCTAAACTTGGTATGTCTCCAACTCCTAGAAATAACTTCATGCCCCATCTCCCTTACTTCAGCTAGTAAGGATTACATCATTCCTAACAAAGTTTTGACACAGATTCCCAATTCGGGCATTCAGAACATATAGCACGTTGCTGTAAGTAAGCACATTCTCATTCAAAGTTGCAAGTTACTATGTAGGAACAAGTTTGTATAGGTATTTCAAAGATGCCCAGAACTGAGCTAAACTTGGTATGTCTCCAACTCCTAGAAATAACTTCATGCCCCAACTCCCTTACTTCCAGCTAGTAAGGATCACATAATTCCTAACAAAGTTTTGACACAGATTCACAATTCGGGCATTCAGAACATGTAGCACGTTGCTGTAAGCAAGCACATTCAATTCAAAGTTGCAAGTTACTATGTAGGAACAAGTTTGTATAGGTATTTCAAAGATGCCCAGAACTGAGCTAAACGTTGTATGTCTCCAACTCCTAGAAATAACTTCATGCCCCATCTCCCTTAATACCAGCTAGTAAGGATCACATAATTCCTAACAAAGTTTTGACACAGATTCCCAATTCGGGCATTCAGAACATATAGCACGTTGCTGTAAGCAAGCACATTCTCATTCAAAGTTGCAAGTTACTATGTAGGAACAAGTTTGTACAGGTATTTCAAAGATGCCCAGAACTGAGCTAAACTTGGTATGTGTCCAACTCCTCGAAATAACTTCATGCCCCAACTCCCTTACTTCAAGCTAGTAAGGATCACATAATTCCTAACAAAGTTTTGACACAGATTCCCAATTCGGACATTCAGAACATATAGCACGTTGCTGTAAGCAAGCACATTCTCATTCAAAGATGCAAGTTACTATGTAGGAACAAGTTTGTATAGGTATTTCAAAGATGCCCAGAACTGAGCTTAACATGGTATGTCTCCAACTCCTAGACATAACTTCATGCCCCATCTCCCTTAAGTCCAGCTAGTAAGGATCACATAATTCCTAACAAAGATTTGACACAGATTCCCCATTCGGGCATTCAGAACATATAGCAAGTTGCTGTAAGCAAGCACATTCTCATTCAAAGTTGCAAGTTACTATGTAGGAACAAGTTTGTATAGGTATTTCAAAGATGCCCAGAACTGAGCTAAACTTTGTATGTCTCCAACTCCTAGAAATAACTTCATGCCCCATCTCACTTACTTCCAGCTAGTAAGGATCACATAATTTCTAACAAAGTTTTGACACAAATTCCCAATTCGGGCATTCAGAACATATAGCACGTTGCTGTAAGCAAGCACATTCTCATTCAAAATTGCAAGTTACTATGTAGGAACAAGCTTGTATAGGAATTTCAAAGATGCCCAGAACTGAGCTAAACTTTGTATGTCTCCAACTCCTAGAAATAACATCATGCGCAATCTCCCTTACTTCCAGCTAGTAAGGATCACATAATTCCTAACAAAGTTTTGACACAGATTCCCAATTCGGGCATTCAGAACATATAGCACGTTGTTGTAAGCAAGCACATTCTCATTCAAAGATGCAAGTTACTATGTAGGAGCAAGTTTGAATGGGACTTTCAAAGATGCCCATAACTGAGCTAAACTTGGTATGTCTCCAACTCCTAGAAATAACTTCATGCCCCATCTCCCTTACTTCCAGCTAGTAAGGATCACATAATTCCTAACAAAGTTTAGACACAGATTCCCAATTCGGGCATTCAGAACATATAGCACGTTGCTGTAAGCAAGCACATTCTCATTCAAAGATGCACGTTACTATGTAGGAACAAGTTTGTATAGGTATTTCAAAGATGCCCAGAACTGAGCTAAACTTGGTGTGTCTCCAACTCCTAGAAATAACTTCATGCCCCATCTCCCTTACTGCCAGCTAGTAAGGATCACATAATTCCTAACAAAGTTTTGACACAGATTCCCAATTCGCGCATTCAGAACATATAGCACGTTGCTGTAAGCAAGCACATTCTCATTCAAAGTTGCAAGTTACTATGTAGGAACAAGTTTGCATAGGAATTTCAAAGATGCCCAGAACTGAGCTAAACGTTGTATGTCTCCAACTCCTAGAAATAACTTCATGCCCAATCTCCCTTACTTCCAGCTAGTAAGGATCACATAATTCCTAACAAAGTTTTGACACAGATTCCCAATTCGGGCATTCAGAACATATAGCACGTTGATGTAAGCAAGCACATTCTCATTCAAAGTTGCAAGTTACTATGTAGGAACAAGTTTGTATAGGTATTTCAAAGATGCCCAGAACTGAGCTAAACTTGGTATGTCTCCAACTCCTAGAAATAACCTCATGCCCCATCTCCCTTACTTCCAGCTAGTAAGGATCACATAATTCCTAACAAAGTTTTGACACAGATTCCCAATTCGGGCATTCAGAACATGTAGCACGTTGCTGTAAGCAAGCACATTCAATTCAAAGTTGCAAGTTACAACGTAGTAACAAGTTTGTATAGGTATTTCAAAGATGCCCAGAATTGAGCTAAACTTGGTATGTCTCCAACTCCTAGAAATAACTTCATGCCCCATCTCCCTTACTTCCAGCTAGTAAGGATCACATAATTTCTAACAAAGTTTTGACACAGATTCCCAATTCGGGCACTCAGAACATATAGCACGTTGCTGTAAGCAAGTACATTCTCATTCAAAGTTGCAAGTTACTAAGTAGGAACAAGTTTGTAAAGGTATTTCAAAGATGCCCAGAACTGAGCTAAACGTTGTATGTCTCCAACTCCTAGAAATAACTTCATGCCCCATCACCCTTACTTCCAGCTAGTAAGGATCACATAATTCCTAACAAAGTTTTGACACAGATTCCCAATTCGGGCATTCAGAACATACAGCACGTTGCTGTAAGCAAGCACATTCTCATTCAAAGTTGCAAGTTACTATGTAGGAACAAGTTTGTATAGGTATTTCAAAGATGCCCAGAACTGAGCTAAACGTTGTATGTCTCCAACTCCTCGAAATAACTTCATGCCCCATCTCCCTTACTTCCAGCCAGTAAGGATCACATAATTCCTAACAAAGTTTTGACACAGATTCCCAATTCGGGCATTCAGAACATATAGCACGTTGCTGTAAGCAAGCACATTCTCATTCAAAGTTGCAAGTTACTATGTAGGAACAAGTTTGTATAGGTATTTCAAAGATGCCCAGAACTGAGCTAAACGTTGTATGTCTCCAACTCCTAGAAATAACTTCATGCCCCATCTCCCTTACTTCCAGCTAGTAAGGATCACATAATTCCTAACCAAGTTTTGACACAGATTCCCAATTCGGGCATTCAGAATATATAGCACGTTGCTGTAAGCAAGCACATTCTGATTCAAAGTTGCAAGTTACTATGTAGGAACAAGTTTGTATAGGTATTTCAAAGCTGCCCAGAACTGAGCTAAACTTGGTATGTCTCCAACTCCTAGAAATAACTTCATGCCCCAACTCCCTTACTTCCAGCTAGTAAGGATCACATAATTCCTAACAAAGTTTTGACACAGATTCCCATTCGGGCATTCAGAACATATAGCACGTTGCTGTAAGCAAGCACATTCTCATTCAAAGTTGCAAGTTACTATGTAGGAACAAGTTTGTATAGGTATTTCAAAGATGCCCAGAACTGAGCTAAACTTGGTATGTGTCCAACCTCTAGAAATAACTTCATGCCCCAACTCCCTTACTTCCAGCTAGTAAGGATCACATAATTCCTAACAAAGTTTTGACACAGATTCCCAATTCGGGCATTCAGAACATATAGCACGTTGCTGTAAGCAAGCACATTCTCATTCAAAGTTGCAAGTACTATGTAGGAACAAGTTTGTATAGGTATTTCAAAGATGCCCAGAACTGAGCTAAACTTGGTATGTCTCCAACTCCTAGAAATAACTTCATGCCCCATCTCACTTACTTCCAGCTAGTAAGGATCACATAATTCCTAACAAAGTTTTGACACAGATTCCCAATTCGGGCATTCAGAACATATAGCACGTTGCTGTAAGCAAGCACATTCTCATTCAAAGTTGCAAGTTACTATGTAGGAACAAGTTTGTATAGGTATTTCAAAGATGTCCAGAACTGAGCTAAACTTGGTATGTGTCCAACTCCTAGAAATACCTTCATACCCCATCTCACTTACTTCCAGCTAGTAAGGATCACATAATTCCTAACAAAATTTGACATAGATTCCAGATTCGGCCATTCAGAACATATAGCACGTTGCTGTAAGCAATCACATTCTCATTCAAAGTTGCAAGTTACTATGTAGGAACAAGTTTGTATAGGTATTTCAAAGATGCCCAGAACTGAGCTAAACTTGGTATGTGTCCAACTCCTAGAAATATCTTCATGCCCCATCTCCCTTACTTCCAGCTAGTAAGGATCACATAATTCCTAACAAAGTTTTGACACAGGTTCCCAATTAGGGCATTCAGAACATGTAGCACGTTGCTGTAAGCAAGCAAATTCAATTCAAAGTTGCAAGTTACTATGTAGGAACAAGTTTGTATAGGTATTTCAAAGATGCCCAGAACTGAGCTAAATGTTGTATGTCTCCAACTCCTGGAAATAACTTCATGCCCAATCTCCCTTACTTCCAGCTAGTAAGGATCACATAATTCCTAACAAAGTTTTGACACAGATTCCCAATTCGGGCATTCAGAACATGTAGCACGTTGCTGTAAGCAAGCACATTCTCATACAAAGTTGCTAGTTACTATGTAGGAACAAGTTTGTAAAGGTATTTCAAAGATGCCCAGAACTGAGCTAAACGTAGTATGTGTCCAATTCCTAGAAATAACTTCATGCCCCATCTCCCTTACTTCCAGCTAGTAAGGATCACATAATTCCTAACAAAGTTTTGACACAGATTCCCAATTCGGTCATTCAGAACATATAGCACGTTGCTGTAAGCAAGCACATTCTCATTCAAAGTTGCAAGTTACTATGTAGGAACAAGTTTGTATAGGTATTTCAAAGATGCCCAGAACTGTGCTAAACTTGGTATGTGTCCAACTCCTAGAAATACCTTCATACCCCAACTCCCTTACTTCCAGCTAGTAAGGATCACATAATTCCTAACAAATTTTGACACAGATTCCCAATTCTGGCATTCAGAACATATAGCACGTTGCTGTAAGCAAGCACATTCTCATTCAAAGTTGCAAGTTACTATGTAGGAACAAGTTTGTATAGGACTTTCAAAAATGCCCAGAACTGAGCTAAACTTGGTATGTGTCCAACCTCTAGAAATAACTTCATGCCCCAACTCCATTACTTCCAGCTAGCAAGGATCACATAATTCCTAACAATGATTTGACACAGATTCCCAATTCGGGCATTCAGAACATATAGCAAGTTGCTGTAAGCAAGCACATTCTCATTCAAAGTTGAAAGTTACTATGTAGGAACAAGTTTGTATAGGTATTTCAAAGATGCCCAGAACTGAGCTAAACTTTGTATGTCTCCAACTCCCAGAAATATCTTCATGCCCCATTTCACTTACTTCCAGCTAGTAAGGATCACATAATTCCTAACAAAGTTTTGACACAGATTCCCAATTCGGGCATTCAGAACATATAGCACGTTGCTGTAAGCAAGCACATTCTCATTCAAAGTTGCAAGATTCTATGTAGGAACAAGTGTGAATAGGACTTTCAAAGATGCCCAGAACTGAGCTATACGTTGTATGTCTCCAACTCCTAGAAATAACTTCATGCCCCATCTCCCTTACTTCCAGCTAGTAAGGATCACATAATTCCTAAAAGTGTTTTGACACAGATTCCCAATTCGGGCATTCAGAACCTATAGCACGTTGCTGTAAGCAAGCACATTCAATTCAAAGTTGCAAGTTACTATGTAGGAACATGTTTGTATAGGTATTTCAAAGATGCCCAGAATTGAGCTAAACTTGGTATGTCTCCAACTCCTAGAAATAACTTCATGCCCCATCTCCCTTACTTCCAGCTAGTAAGGATCACATAATTCCTAACAAAGTTTTGACACAGATTCCCAATTCGGGCATTCAGAATATATAGCACGTTGCTGTAAGCAAGCACATTCTGATTCAAAGTTGCAAGTTACTATGTAGGAACAAGTTTGTATAGGGATTTCAAAGATGCCCAGAACTGAGCTAAACTTGGTATGTCTCCAACTCCTAGAAATAACTTCATGCCCCAACTCACTTACTTCCAGCTAGTAAGGACCACATAATTCCTAACAAAGTTTTGACACAGATTCCCAATTCGGGCATTCAGAACATATAGCACGTTGCTGTAAGCAAGCACATTCTCATTCAAAGTTGCAAGTTACTATGTAGGAACAAGTTTGTATAGGTATTTCAAAGATGCCCAGAACTGAGCTAAACTTGGTATGTCTCCAACCTCTAGAAATAACTTCATGCCCCAACTCACTTAATTCCAGCTAGTAAGGATCACATAATTCCTAACAAAGTTTTGACACAGATTCCCAATTCGGGCATTCAGAACATATAGCACGTTGCTGTAAGCAAGCACATTCTCTTTCAAAGTTGCAAGTACTATGTAGGAACAAGTTTGTATAGGTATTTCAAAGAAGCCCAGAACTGAGCTAAACGTTGTATGTCTCCAACTCCTAGAAATAACTTCATGCCCCATCTCCCTTACTTCCAGCTAGTAAGGATCACATAATTCCTAACAAAGTTTTGACACAGATTCCCAATTCGGGCATTCAGAACATATAGCACGTTGCTGTAAGCAAGCACATTCTCATTCAAAGTTGCAAGTTACTATGTAGGAACAAGTTTGTATAGGTATTTCAAGGATGTCCAGAACTGAGCTAAACTTGGTATGTGTCCAACTCCTAGAAATACCTTCATAACCATTCTCACTTACTTCCAGCTAGTAAGGATCACATAATTCCTAACGAAATTTGACATAGATTCCCGATTCGGGCATTCAGAACATATAGCACGTTGATGTAAGCAATCACATTCTCATTCAAAGTTGCAAGTTACTATGTAGGAACAAGTTTGTATAGGTATTTCAAAGATGCCCAGAACTGAGCTAAACTTGGTATGTGTCCAACTCCTAGAAATAACTTCATGCCCCATCTCCCTTACTTCCATCTAGTAAGGATCACATATTTCCTAACAAAGTTTTGACACAGATTCCCAATTCGGGCATTCAGAACATGTAGCACGTTGCTGTAAGCAAGCAAATTCAATTCAAAGTTGCAAGTTACTATGTAGGAACAAGTTTGTATAGGTATTTCAAAGATGCCCAGAACTGAGCTAAATGTTGTATGTCTCCAACTCCTGGAAATAACTTCATGCCCAATCTCCCTTACTTCCAGCTAGTAAGGATCACATAATTCCTAACAAAGTTTTGACACAGATTCCCAATTCGGGCATTCAGAACATGTAGCACGTTGCCGTAAGCAAGCACATTCTCATACAATGTTGCAAGTTACTATGTAGGAACAAGTTTGTAAAGGTATTTCAAAGATGCCCAGAACTGAGCTAAACGTTGTATGTCTCCAACTCCTAGAAATAACTTCATGTCAAATCACATTTACTTCCAGCTAGTAAGGATCACATAATTCCTAACAAAGTTTTGACACAGATTTCCAATTCGGGCATTCAGAACATATAGCACGTTGCTGTAAGCAAGCACATTCTCATTCAAATTTGCAAGTTACTATGTAGGAACAAGTTTGTATAGGTATTTCAAAGATGCCCAGAACTGAGCTAAACTTGGTATGTCTCCAACTCCCAGAAATAACTTCATGCCCCATCTCCCTTACTTCCAGCTAGTAAGGATCACATAATTCATAACAAAGTTTTGACACAGATTCCCAATTCGGGCATTCAGAACATATAGCACGTTGCTGTAAGCAAGCACATTCTCATTGAAAGTTGCAAGTTACTATGTAGGAACAAGTTTGTATAGGTATTTCAAAGATGCCCAGAACTGTGCTAAACTTGGTATGTGTCCAACTCCTAGAAATACCTTCATACCCCAACTCCCTTACTTCCAGCTAGTAAGGATCACATAATTCCTAACAAATTTTGACACAGATTCCCAATTCGGGCATTCAGAACATATAGCACGTTGATGTAAGCAAGCACATTGTCATTCAAAGTTGCAAGTTACTATGCAGGAACAAGTTTGTATAGGTATTTCAAAGATGCCCAGAACTGAGCTAAAATTGGTATGTCTTCAACTCCTAGAAATAACTTCATGCCCCATCTCCCTTACTTCCAGCTAGTAAGGATCACATAATTCCTAAAAGTGTTTTGACACAGATTCCCAATTCGGGCATTCAGAACATATAGCACGTTGCTGTAAGCAAGCACATTCTCATTCAAAGTTGCAAGTTACTATGTAGGAACAAGTTTGTATAGGACTTTCAAAAATGCCCAGAACTGAGCTAAACTTGGTATGTGTCCAACCTCTAGAAATAACTTCATGCCCCAACTCCATTACTTCCAGCTAGTAAGGATCACATAATTCCTAACAAAGTTTTGACACAGATTCCCAATTCGGACATTCAGAACATATAGCACGGTGCTGTAAGCAAGCACATTCTCATTCAAAGTTGCAAGTTTCTATGTAGGAACAAGTTTGTATAGGTCTTTCAAAGATGCCCAGAACTTAGCTAAACTTGGTATGTCTCCAACTCCTAGAAATAACTTCATGTCCCAACTCCCTTACTTCCAGCTTGTAAGGATCACATAATTCCTAACAAAGTTTTGACACAGATTCCCAATTCGGGCATTCAGAACATATAGCACATTGCTGTAAGCAAGCACATTCTCATTCAAAGATGCAAGTTACTATGTAGGAACAAGTTTGAATAGGACTTTCAAAGATTCCCAGAACTGAGCTAAACTTGGTATGTCTCCAACTCCTAGAAATAACTTCATGCCCCATCTCCCATACTTCCAGCTAGTAAGGATCACATAATTCCTAACAAAGTTTTGACACAGATTCCCAATTCGGGCATTCAGAACATATAGCACGTTGCTGTAAGCAAGCACATTCTCATTCAAAGTTGCAAGTTACTATGTAGGAACAAGTTTGTTTAGGTATTTCAGAGATGCCCAGAACTGAGCTAAACTTGGTATGTGTCCAACTCCTAGAAATAACTTCATGCCCCCTCTCCCTTACTTCCAGCTAGTAAGGATCACATAATTCCTAACAAAGTTTTGACACAGATTCCCAATTCGGGCATTCAGAACATATAGCACGTTGCTGTAAGCAAGCACATTCTCATTCAAAGTTGCAAGTTACTATGCAGGAACATGTTTGTATAGGTATTTCAAAGATGCCCAGAACTGAGCTAAACTTGGTATGTCTCCAACTCCTAGAAATAACTTCATGCCCCATCTCCCTTACTTCCAGATAGTAAGGATCACATAATTCCTAACAAAGTTTTGACACAGATTACCAATTCGGGCATTCAGAACATATAGCACGTTGCTGTAAGCAAGCACATTCTCATTCAAAGTTGCAAGTTACTATGTAGGAACAAGTTTGTATAGGTATTTCAAAGATGCCCAGAACTGTGCTAAACTTGGTATGTGTCCAACTCCTAGAAATACCTTCATGCCCCAACTCCCTTACTTCCAGCTAGTAAGGATCACATAATTCCTTACAAATTTTGACACAGATTCCCAATTCGGGCATTCAGAACATATAGCAAGTTGCTGTAAGCAAGCACATTCTCATTCAAAGTTGCAAGTTACTGTGTAGGAACAAGTTTATATAGGTATTTCAAAGATGCCCAGAAGTGAGCTAAACTTGGTATGTCTCCAACTCCTAGAAATAACTTCATGCCCCATCTCCCTTACTTCAGCTAGTAAGGATCACATCATTCCTAACAAAGTTTTGACACAGATTCCCAATTCGGGCATTCAGAACATATAGCACGTTGCTGTAAGTAAGCACATTCTCATTCAAAGTTGCAAGTTACTATGTAGGAACAAGTTTGTATAGGTATTTCAAAGATGCCCAGAACTGAGCTAAACTTGGTATGTCTCCAACTCCAAGAAATAACTTCATGCCCCAACTCCCTTACTTCCAGCTAGTAAGGATCACATAATTCCTAACAAAGTTTTGACACAGATTCACAACACGGGCATTCAGAACATGTAGCACGTTGCTGTAAGCAAGCACATTCAATTCAAAGTTGCAAGTTACTATGTAGGAACAAGTTTGTATAGGTATTTCAAAGATGCCCAGAACTGAGCTAAACGTTGTATGTCTCCAACTCCTAGAAATAACTTCATGCCCCATCTCCCTTAATACCAGCTAGTAAGGATCACATAATTCCTAACAAAGTTTTGACACAGATTCCCAATTCGGGCATTCAGAACATATAGCACGTTGCTGTAAGCAAGCACATTCTCATTCAAAGTTGCAAGTTACTATGTAGGAACAAGTTTGTACAGGTATTTCAAAGATGCCCAGAACTGAGCTAAACTTGGTATGTGTCCAACTCCTCGAAATAACTTCATGCCCCAACTCCCTTACTTCAAGCTAGTAAGGATCACATAATTCCTAACAAAGTTTTGACACAGATTCCCAATTCGGACATTCAGAACATATAGCACGTTGCTGTAAGCAAGCACATTCTCATTCAAAGATGCAAGTTACTATGTAGGAACAAGTTTGTATAGGTATTTCAAAGATGCCCAGAACTGAGCTTAACTTGGTATGTCTCCAACTCCTAGACATAACTTCATGCCCCATCTCCCTTAAGTCCAGCTAGTAAGGATCACATAATTCCTAACAAAGATTTGACACAGATTCCCCATTCGGGCATTCAGAACATATAGCAAGTTGCTGTAAGCAAGCACATTCTCATTCAAAGTTGCAAGTTACTATGTAGGAACAAGTTTGTATAGGTATTTCAAAGATGCCCAGAACTGAGCTAAACTTTGTATGTCTCCAACTCCTAGAAATAACTTCATGCCCCATCTCACTTACTTCCAGCTAGTAAGGATCACATAATTTCTAACAAAGTTTTGACACAAATTCCCAATTCGGGCATTCAGAACATATAGCACGTTGCTGTAAGCAAGCACATTCTCATTCAAAATTGCAAGTTACTATGTAGGAACAAGCTTGTATAGGAATTTCAAAGATGCCCAGAACTGAGCTAAACGTTGTATGTCTCCAACTCCTAGAAATAACATCATGCGCAATCTCCCTTACTTCCAGCTAGTAAGGATCACATAATTCCTAACAAAGTTTTGACACAGATTCCCAATTCGGGCATTCAGAACATATAGCACGTTGTTGTAAGCAAGCACATTCTCATTCAAAGATGCAAGTTACTATGTAGGAGCAAGTTTGAATGGGACTTTCAAAGATGCCCATAACTGAGCTAAACTTGGTATGTCTCCAACTCCTAGAAATAACTTCATGCCCCATCTCCCTTACTTCCAGCTAGTAAGGATCACATAATTCCTAACAAAGTTTAGACACAGATTCCCAATTCGGGCATTCAGAACATATAGCACGTTGCTGTAAGCAAGCACATTCTCATTCAAAGATGCACGTTACTATGTAGGAACAAGTTTGTATAGGTATTTCAAAGATGCCCAGAACTGAGCTAAACTTGGTGTGTCTCCAACTCCTAGAAATAACTTCATGCCCCATCTCCCTTACTGCCAGCTAGTAAGGATCACATAATTCCTAACAAAGCTTGGACACAGATTCCCAATTCGGGCATTCAGAACATATAGCACGTTGCTGTAAGCAAGCACATTCTGATTCAAAGTTGCAAGTTACTATGTAGGAACAAGTTTGTATAGGTATTTCAAAGATTCCCAGAACTGTGCTAAACTTGGTATGTGTCCAATTCCTAGAAATACCTTCATACCCCAACTCCCTTACTTCCAGCTAGTAAGGATCACAAAATTCCTAACAAATTTTGACACAGATTCCCAATTCTGGCATTCAGAACATATAGCACGTTGATGTAAGCAAGCACATTATCATTCAAAGTTGCAAGTTACTATGTAGGAACAAGTTTGTATAGGTATTTCAAAGATGAGCAGAACTGAGCTAAACTTGGTATGTCTCCAACTCCTAGAAATAACTTCTTGCCCCATCTCCCTTACTTCCAGCTAGTAATGATCACATAATTCCTAACAAAGTTGTGACACAGATTCCCATTTTGGGCATTCAGAACATGTAGCACGTTGCTGTAAGCAAGCACATTCAATTCAAAGTTGCAAGTTACTATGTAGGAACAAGTTTGTATAGGTATTTCAAAGATGCCCAGAACTGAGCTAAACTTGGTATGTCTCCAACTCCTAGAAATAACTTCATGCCCCAACTCCCTTACTTCCAGCTAGTAAGGATCACATAATTCCTAACAAAGTTTTGACACAGATTCCCAGTTCGGGCTTTCTGAACATATAGCACGTTGATGTAAGCAAGCACATTGTCATTCAAAGTTGCAAGTTACTATGTAGGAACAAGTTTGTATAGGTATTTCAATGATGCCCAGAACTGAGCTAAACTTGGTATGTCTCCAACTCCTAGAAATAACTTCATGCCCCATCTCCCTTACTTCCAGCTAGTAAGGATCTCATAATTCCTAAAAGTGTTTTGACACAGATTCCCAATTCGGGCATTCAGAACATATAGCACGTTGCTGTAAGCACACACATTCTCATTCAAAGTTGCAAGATACTATGTAGGAACAATTTGTATAGGACTTTCAAAGATACCCAGAACTGAGCTAAACTTGGTATGTGTCCAACTCCTAGAAATATCTTCATGCCCCAACTCCCTTACTTCCAGCTAGTAAGGATCACATAATTCCTAAAAGTGTTTTGACACAGATTCCCAATTCGGGCATTCAGAACATATAGCACGTTGCTGTAAGTAAGCACATTCTCATTCAAAGATGCAAGTTACTATGTAGGAACAAGTTTGCATAGGAATTTCAAAGATGCCCAGAACTGAGCTAAACTTGGTATGTCTCCAACTCCTAGAAATAACTTCACGCGCCATCTCCCATACTACCAGCTAGTAAGGATCACAAATTTCCTAACAAAGTTTTGACACAGATTACCAATTCGGGCATTCAGAACATATAGCACGTTGCTGTAAGCTAGCACATTCTCATTTAAATTTGCAAGTTACTATGTAGGAACAAGTTTGTATAGGTCTTTCAAAGATGCCCAGAACTGAGCTAAACTTGGTATGTCTCCAACTCCTAGAAATAACTACATGCCTCATCACCCTTACTTCCAGCTAGTAAGGATCACATAATTCCTAACAAATTTTGACACAGATTCCCAATTCGGGCATTCAGAACATATAGCACGTTGCTGTAAGCAAGCACATTCTCATTCAAAGTGGCAAGTTAATATGTAGGAACAAGTTTGTATAGGTATTTCAAAGATGCCCAGAACTGAGCTAAACTTGGTATGTGTCCAAATCCTAGAAATAATTTCATACCCCATCTCCCTTACTTCCAGCTAGTAAGGATCACATAATTCCTAAAAAAGTTTTGACACAGATTCCCAATTCGGGCATTCAGAACATGTAGCACGTTGCTGTAAGCAAGCACATTCTCATTCAAAGTTGCAAGTTACTATGTAGGAACAAGTGTGTAAAGGTATTTCAAAGATGCCCAGAACTGAGCTAAACGTTGTATGTCTCCAACTCCTAGAAATAACTTCATGCCCCATCTGCCCTTACTTCCAGATAGTAAGGATCACATAATTCCTAACAAATTTTTGACACAGATTCCCAATTCGGGCATTCAGAACATGTAGCACGTTGCTGTAAGCAAGCACATTCTCATTCAAAGTTGCAAGTTACTGTGTAGGAACAAGTTTGTATAGGTATTTCAAAGATGCCCAGAACTGAGCTAAACGTTGTATGTCTCCAACTCCTAGAAATAACTTCATGCCCCATCTCCCTTACTTCCGTCTAGTAAGGATCACGTAATTCCTAACAAAGTTTTGACACAGATTCCCAATTCGGGCATTGAGAACATATAGCACGTTGCTGTAAGCAAGAACATTCTCATTCAAAGTTGCAAGTTACTATGTAGGAACAAGTTTGTATGGGCATTTCAAAGATGCCCAGAACTGTGCTAAACTTGGTATGTCTCCAACTCCTAGAAATACCTTCATGCCCCAACTCCCTTACTTCCAGCTAGTAAGGATCACATAATTCCTAACAAAGTTTTGACACAGATTCCCAATTCGGGCATTCAGAACATATAGCACGTTGTTGTAAGCCAGCACATTCTCATTCAACGTTGCAAGTTAATATGTAGGAGCAAGTTTGTATAGGTATTTCAAAGATGCCCAGAACTGAGCTAAACTTGGTATGTCTCAAACTCCTAGAAATAACTTCATGCCCCAACTCCCTTACTTCCAGCTAGTAAGGATCACATAATTCCTAACAAAGTTTTGACACAGATTCCCAATTCGGGCATTCAGAACATGTAGCACGTTGCTGTAAGCAAGCACATTCTCATTCAAAGTTGCAAGTTACTATGTAGGAACAAGTTTGTAAAGGTGTTTGAAAGATGCCCAGAACTGAGCTAAACGTTGTATGTCTCCAACTCCTTGAAATAACTTCATGCCCCATCTCCCTTACTTCCAGCTAGTAAGGATCACATAATTCCTAATAAAGTTTTGACACAGATTCCCAATTCGGGCATTCAGAACATATAGCACGTTGATGTAAGCAAGCACATTGTCATTCAAAGTTGCAAGTTACTATGTAGGAACAAGTTTGTATAGGTATTTCAAAGATGCCCAGAACTGAGCTAAACTTGGTATGTGTCCAATTCCTAGAAATAATTTCATGCCCCATCTCCCTTACTTCCAGCTAGTAAGGATCTCATAATTCCTAACAAAGTTTTGACACAGATTCCCAATTCGGACATTCAGAACATATAGCACGTTGCTGTAAGCAAGCACATTCTCATTCAAAGTTGCAAGATACTATGTAGGAACAAGTTTGAATAGGACTTTAAAAGATGCCCAGAACTGAGCTAAACGTTGTATGTCTCCAATTCCTAGAAATAACTTCATGACCCATCTCCCTTACTTCCATCTAGTAAGGATCACATAATTTCTAACAAAGTTTTGACACAGATTCCCAATTCGGGCATTCAGAACATGTAGCACGTTGCTGTAAGCAAGCACATTCTCATTCAAAGTTGCAAGTTACTATGTAGGAACAAGTTTGTAAAGGTATTTCAAAGATGCCCAGAACTGAGCTAAACTTGGTATGTGTGCAACCTCTAGAAATAACTTCATGCCCCAACTCCTTTACTTCCAGCTAGTAAGGATCACATAATTTCTAACAAAATTTTGACAGAGATTCCCAATTCGGGCATTCAGAACATATAGCACGTTGCTGTAAGCAAGCACATTCTCATTCAAAGATGCAAGTTACTATGTAGGAACAAGTTTGAATAAGACTTTCAAAGATGCCCAGAACTGAGCTAAACTTGGTATGTCTCCAACTCCTAGAAATAACTTCATGCCCCATCTCCCTTACTTCCAGCTAGTAAGGATCACATCATTCCTAGCAAAGATTTGACACAGATTTCCAATTCAGGCATTCAGAACATATAGCACGTTGATGTAAGCAAGCACATTCTCATTCAAAGTTGCAAGTTACTATGTAGGAACAAGTTTGTATAGGTATTACAAAGATGCCCAGAACTGAGCTAAACTTGGTATGTCTCCAACTCCTAGAAATAACTTGATGCCCCATCTCCCTTACTTCCAGCTAGTAAGGATCACATAATTCCTAACAAAATTTTGTCACAGATTCCCAATTCGGGCATTCAGAACATATAGCACGTTGCTGTAAACAAGCACATTCTCATTCAAAGATGCAAGTTACTATGTAGGAACAAGTTTGAATAGGACTTTCAAAGATGCCCAGAACTGAGCTAAACTTGGTATGTCTCCAACTCCTAGAAATAACTTCATGCCCCATCTCCCTTACTTCCAGCTAGTAAGGATCACATAATTCCTAACAAAGTTTTGACACAGATTCCCAATTCGGGCATTCACAACATGTAGCACGTTGCTGTAAGCAAGCACATTCTCATTCAAAGTTGCAAGTTACTATGTAGGAACAAGTTTGTATAGGTATTTCAATGATGCCTAGAACTGAGCTAAACTTGGTATGTCTCCAACTCCTAGAAATAACTTCATGCCCCATCTCCCTTACTTCCGTCTAGTAAGGATCACATAATTCCTAACAAAGATTTGACACAGATTCCCAATTCGGGCATTCAGAACATATAGCACGTTGCTGTAAGCAAGAACATTCTCATTCAAAGTTGCAAGTTACTATGTAGGAACAAGTTTGTATGGGTATTTCAAAGATGCCCAGAACTGTGCTAAACTTGGTATGTCTCCAACTCCTAGAAATACCTTCATGCCTCAACTCCCTTACTTCCAGCTAGTAAGGATCACATAATTCCTAACAAAGTTTTGACACAGATTCCCAATTCGGGCATTCAGATCATATAGCACGATGTTGTAAGCAAGCACATTCTCATTCAAAGTTGCAAGTTAATATGTAGGAGCAAGTTTGTATAGGTATTTCAAAGATGCCCAGAACTGAGCTAAACTTGGTATGTCTCAAACTCCTAGAAATAACTTCATGCCCCAACTCCCTTACTTCCAGCTAGTAAGGATCACATAATTCCTAACAAAGTTTTGACACAGATTCCCAATTCGGGCATTCAGAACATATAGCACGTTGCTGTAAGCAAGCACATTCTCATTCAAAGTTGCAAGTTACTATGTAGGAACAAGTTTGTAAAGGTATTTCAAAGATGCCCAGAACTGAGCTAAAAGTTGTATGTCTCCAACTCCTTGAAATAACTTCATGCCCAATCTCCCTTACTTCCAGCTAGTAAGGATCACATAATTCCTAACAAAGTTTTGACACAGATTCCCAATTCGGGCATTCAGAACATATAGCACGTTGATGTAAGCAAGCACATTGTCATTCAAAGTTGCAAGTTTCTATGTAGGAACAAGTTTGTATAGGTATTTCAAAGATGCCCAGAACTGAGCTAAACTTGGTATGTGTCAAATTCCTATAAATAATTTCATGCCCCATCTCCCTTACTTCCAGCTAGTAAGGATCTCATAATTCCTAACAAAGTTTTGACACAGATTCCCAATTCGGGCATTCAGAACATATAGCACGTTGCTGTAAGCAAGCACATTCTCATTCAAAGTTGCAAGATACTATGTAGGAACAAGTTTGAATAGGACTTTAAATGATGCCCAGAACTGAGCTAAACGTTGTATGTCTCCAACTCCTAGAAATAACTTCATGCCCCATCTCCCTTACTTCCATCTAGTAAGGATCACATAATTTCTAACAAAGTTTTGACACAGATTCCCAATTCGGGCATTCAGAACATGTAGCACGTTGCTGTAAGCAAGCACATTCTCATTCAAAGTTGCAAGTTACTATGTAGGAACAAGTTTGTAAAGGTATTTCAAAGATGCCCAGAACTGAGCTAAACTTGGTATGTGTGCAACCTCTAGAAATAACTTCATGCCCCAACTCCTTTACTTCCAGCTAGTAAGGATCACATAATTTCTAACAAAATTTTGACACAGATTCCCAATTCGGGCATTCAGAACATATAGCACGTTGCTGTAAGCAAGCACATTCTCATTCAATGATGCAAGTTACTATGTAGGAACAAGTTTGAATAAGACTTTCAAAGATGCCCAGAACTGAGCTAAACTTGGTATGTCTCCAACTCCTAGAAATAACTTCATGCCCCATCTCCCTTACTTCCAGCTAGTAAGGATCACATCATTCCTAACAAAGATTTGACACAGATTCCCAATTCGGGCATTCAGAACATATAGCACGTTGATGTAAGCAAGCACATTCTCATTCAAAGTTGCAAGTTACTATGTAGGAACAAGTTTGTATAGGTATTTCAAAGATGCCCAGAACTGAGCTAAACTTGGTATGTCTCCAACTCCTAGTAATAACTTCATGCCCCATCTCCCTTACTTCCAGCTAGTAAGGATCACATAATTCCTAACAAAGTTTTGACACAGATTCCCAATTCGGGCATTCAGAACATGTAGCACGTTGCTGTAAGCAAGGACATTCAATTCAAAGTTGCAAGTTACTATGTAGGAACAAGTTTGTATAGGTATTTCAAAGATGCCCAGAACTGAGCTAAACGTTGTATGTCTCCAATTCCTAGAAATAACTTCATGCACCATCTCCCTTACTTCCAGCTAGTAAGGATCACATAATTCCTACCAAAGTTTTGACACAGATTCCCAATTCGGGCATTCAGAACATATAACACGTTGCTGTAAGCAAGCACATTCTCATTCAAAGTTGCAAGTTACTATGTAGGAACAAGTTTGAATAGGACTTTCAAAGATGCCCAGAACTGAGCTAAACTTGGTATGTGTCCAACTCCTAGAAATAACTTCATGCCCCAACTCCCTTACTTCCAGCTAGTAAGGATCACATAATTCCTAACAAAATTTTGACACAGATTCCAAATTCGGGCATTCAGAACATATAGCACGTTGCTGTAAGCAAGCACATTCTCATTCAAAGTTGCAAGTTACTATGTAGGAACAAGTTTGTAAAGGTATTTCAAAGATGCCCAGAACTGAGCTAAACTTGGTATGTGTGCAACCTCTAGAAATAACTTCATGCCCCAACTCCTTTACTTCCAGCTAGTAAGGATCACATAATTTCTAACAAAATTTTGACACAGATTCCCAATTCGGGCATTCACAACATATAGCACGTTGCTGTAAGCAATCACCTTCTCATTCAAAGATGCAAGTTACTATGTAGGAACAAGTTTGAATAAGACTTTCAAAGATGCCCAGAACTGAGCTAAACTTGGTATGTCTCCAACTCATAGAAATAACTTCATGCCCCATCTCCCTTACTTCCAGCTAGTAAGGATCACATCATTCCTAACAAAGATTTGACACAGATTCCCAATTCGGGCATTCAGAACATATAGCACGTTGATGTAAGCAAGCACATTCTCATTCAAAGTTGCAAGTTACTATGTAGGAACAAGTTTGTATAGGTATTTCAAAGATGCCCAGAACTGAGCTAAACTTGGTATGTCTCCAACTCCTAGAAATAACTTCATGCCCCATCTCCCTTACTTCCAGCTAGTAAGGATCACATAATTACTAACAAAGTATTGACACAGATTCCCAATTCGGGCATTCAGAACATGTAGCACGTTGATGTAAGCAAGGACATTCAATTCAAAGTTGCAAGTTACTATGTAGGAACAAGTTTGTATAGGTATTTAAAGATGCCCAGAACTGAGCTAAACATTGTATGTCTCCAACTCCTAGAAATAACTTCATGCCCCATCTCCCTTACTTCCATCTAGTAAGGATCACATAATTCCTACCAAAGTTTTGACACAGATTCCCAATTCGGGCATTCAGAACATATAGCACGTTGCTGTAAGCAAGCACATTCTCATTCAAAGTTGCAAGTTACTATGTAGGAACAAGTTTGAATAGGACTTCCAAGATGCCCAGAACTGAGCTAAACTTGGTATGTGTCCAACTCCAAGAAATAACTTCATGCCCCATCTCCCATACTTCCAGCTAGTAAGGATCACATAATTCCTAACAAAGTTTTGACACAGATTCCCAATTCGGGCATTCAGACCATATAGCACGTTGCTGTAAGCAAGCACATTCTCATTCAAAGTTGCAAGTTACTATGTAGGAACAAGTTTGTATAGGTATTTCAAAGATGCCCAGAACTGAGCTAAACTTGGTATGTGTCCAACTCCTAGAAATAACTTCATGCCCCAATTCCCTTACTTCCAGCTAGTAAGGATCACATAATTCCTAACAAAGTTTTGACACAGATTCCCAATTCGGGCATTCAGAACATATAGCACGTTGCTGTAAGCAAGAACATTCTCATTCAAACTTGCAAGTTACTATGTAGTAACAAGTTTGTATAGGTATTTCAAAGATGCCCAGGACTGTGCTAAACTTGGTATGTGTCCAACTCCTAGAAATACCTTCATGTCGCAACTCCCTTACTTCCAGCTAGTAAGGATCACATAATTCCTACCAAAGTTTTGACACAGATTCCCAATTCGGGCATTCAGAACATATAGCACGTTGCTGTAAGCAAGCACATTCTCATTCAAAGTTGCAAGTTACTATGTAGGAACAAGTTTGTATAGGTATTTCAAAGTTGCCCAGAACTGAGCTAAACTTGGTATGTCTCCAACTCCTAGAAATAACTTCATGCCCCATCTCCCTTACTTCCAGCTAGTAAGGATCACATCATTCCTAACAAAGTTTTGACACAGATTCCCAATTCGGGCATTCAGAACATATAGCACCTTGCTGTAAGCAAGCACATTCTCATTCAAAGATGCAAGTTACTATGTAGGAACAAGTTTGAATAGGACTTTCAAAGATTCCCAGAACTGAGCTAAACTTGGTATGTCTCCAACTCCTAGAAATATCTTCATGCCCCATCTCCCTTACTTCCAGCTAGTAAGGATCACATAATTCCTAACAAATTTTGACACAGATTCCCAATTCGGGCATTCAGAACATGTAGCACGTTGCTGTAAGCAAGCACATTCTCATTCAAAGTTGCAAGTTACTATGTAGGAAGAAGTTTGTAAAGGTATTTCAAAGATGCCCAGAACTGAGCTAAACTTGGTATGTCTCCAACTCATAGAAATAACTTCATGCCCCATCTCCCTTACTTCCAGCTAGTAAGGATCACATAATTCCTAACAAATTTTGACACAGATTCCCAATTTGGGCATTCAGAACATATAGCACGTTGCTGTAAGCAAGCACATTCTCATTCAAAGTTGCAAGTTACTATGTAGGAACAAGTTTGTATAAGTATTTCAAAGATGCCCAGAATTGAGCTAAAAGTTGTATGTCTCCAACTCATAGAAATAACTTCATGCCCCATCTCACTTACTTCCAGCTAGTAAGGATCACATAATTTTTAACAAATATTTGACAGATTCCCATTTCGGGCATTCAGAACATATAGCACGTTGCTGTAAGCAAGCACATTCTCATTCAAAGTTGCAAGTTACTATGTAGGAACAAGTTTGTATAGGTATTTCAAAGATGCCCAGAACTGAGCTAAACTTGGTATGTCTCCAACTCCTAGAAATAACTTCATGCCCCATCTCCCTTACTTCCTGCTAGTAAGGATCACATAATTCCTAACAAAATTTTGACACAGAATCCCAATTCGGGCATTCAGAACATATAGCACGTTGCTGTGAGCAAGCACATTCTCATTCAAAGATGCAAGTTACTATGTAGGAACAAGTTTGAATAGGACTTTCAAAGATGCCCAGAACTGAGCTAAACTTGGTATGTGTCCAACTCCTAGAAATAACTTCATGCCCCATCTCCCTTACTTCCAGCTAGTAAGGATCACATAATTCCTAACAAAGTTTTGACACAGATTCCCAATTCGGGCCTTCAGAACATGTAGCACGTTGCTGTAAGCAAGCACATTCAATTCAAAGTTGCAAGTTACTATGTAGGAACAAATTTGTATAGGTATTTCAAAGATGCCCAGAACTGAGCTAAACTTGGTATGTGTCCAACTCCTAGAAATAACTTCATGCCCCAACTCCCTTACTTCCAGCTAGTAAGGATCACATAATTCCTAACAAAGTTTTGACACAGATTCCCAATTCGGGCATTCAGAACATATAGCACGTTGCTGTAAGCAAGCACATTCCCATTCAAAGTTGCAAGTTACTATGTAGGAACAAGTTTGTATAGGTATTTCAAAGATGCCCAGAACTGAGCTAAACTTGGTATGTGTCCAACTCCTAGAAATACCTTCATGACACAACTCCCTTACTTCCAGCTAGTAAGGATCACATAATTACTAACAAAGTTTTGACACAGATTCCCAATTCGGGCATTCAGAACATATAGCACGTTGCTGTAAGCAAGCACATTCTCATTCAAAGTTGCAAGTTACTATGTAGGAACAAGTTTGTATAGGTATTTCACAGTTGCCCAGAACTGAGCTAAACTTTGTATGTCTCCAACTCCTAGAAATAACTTCATGCCCCATCTCCCTTACTTCCAGCTAGTAAGGATCACATAATTCCTAACAAAGTTTTGACACAGATTCCCAATTCGGGCATTCAGAACATATAGCACGTTGCTGTAAGCAAGCACATTCTCATTCAAAGATGCAAGTTACTATGTAGGAACAAGTTTGAATAGGACTTTCAAAGATGCCCAGAACTGAGCTAAACTTGGTATGTCTCCAACTCCTAGAAATAACTTCATGCCCAATCTCCCTTACTTCCAGCTAGTAAGGATCACATCATTCGTAACAAAGTTTTGACACAGATTCCCAATTCGGGCAATCAGAACATATAGCACGTTGCTGTAAGCAAGCACATTCTCATTCGAAGTTGCAAGTTACTATGTAGGAACAAGTTTGTATAGGTATTTCAAAGAAGCCCAGAACTGAGCTAAACTTGGTATGTGTCCAGCTCCTAGAAATAACTTCATGCCCCATCTCCCTTACTTCCAGCTAGTAAGGATCACATAATTCCTAACAAAGTTTTGACACAGATTCTTAATTCGGGCATTCAGAACATATAGCACGTTGCTGTAAGCAAGCACATTCTCACTCAAAGTTGCAAGTTACTATGTAGGAACAAGTTTGTATAGGTATTTCAAAGATGCCCAGAACTGAGCTAAACTTGGTATGTGTCAAATTCCTAGAAATAATTTCATGCCCCATCTCCCTTACTTCCAGCTAGTAAGGATCTCATAATTCCTAACAAAGTTTTGACACAGATTCCCAATTCGGGCATTCAGAACATATAGCACGTTGCTGTAAGCAAGCACATTCTCATTCAAAGTTGCAAGATACTATGTAGGAACAAGTTTGAATAGGACTTTAAATGATGCCCAGAACTGAGCTAAACGTTGTATGTCTCCAACTCCTAGAAATAACTTCATGCCCCATCTCCCTTACTTCCATCTAGTAAGGATCACATAATTTCTAACAAAGTTTTGACACAGATTCCCAATTCGGGCATTCAGAACATGTAGCACGTTGCTGTAAGCAAGCACATTCTCATTCAAAGTTGCAAGTTACTATGTAGGAACAAGTTTGTAAAGGTATTTCAAAGATGCCCAGAACTGAGCTAAACTTGGTATGTGTGCAACCTCTAGAAATAACTTCATGCCCCAACTCCTTTACTTCCAGCTAGTAAGGATCACATAATTTCTAACAAAATTTTGACACAGATTCCCAATTCGGGCATTCAGAACATATAGCACGTTGCTGTAAGCAAGCACATTCTCATTCAAAGATGCAAGTTACTATGTAGGAACAAGTTTGTATAGGTATTTCAAAGATGCCCAGAACTGAGCTAAACTTGGTATGTCTCCAACTCCTAGTAATAACTTCATGCCCCATCTCCCTTACTTCCAGCTAGTAAGGATCACATAATTCCTAACAAAGTTTTGACACAGATTCCCAATTCGGGCATTCAGAACATGTAGCACGTTGCTGTAAGCAAGGACATTCAATTCAAAGTTGCAAGTTACTATGTAGGAACAAGTTTGTATAGGTATTTAAAGATGCCCAGAACTGAGCTAAACGGTGTATGTCTCCAATTCCTAGAAATAACTTCATGCACCATCTCCCTTACTTCCAGCTAGTAAGGATCACATAATTCCTACCAAAGTTTTGACACAGATTCCCAATTCGGGCATTCAGAACATATAACACGTTGCTGTAAGCAAGCACATTCTCATTCAAAGTTGCAAGTTACTATGTAGGAACAAGTTTGAATAGGACTTTCAAAGATGCCCAGAACTGAGCTAAACTTGGTATGTGTCCAACTCCTAGAAATAACTTCATGCCCCAACTCCCTTACTTCCAGCTAGTAAGGATCACATAATTCCTAACAAAATTTTGACACAGATTCCCAATTCGGGCATTCAGAACATATAGCACGTTGCTGTAAGCAAGCACATTCTCATTCAAAGTTGCAAGTTACTATGTAGGAACAAGTTTGTAAAGGTATTTCAAAGATGCCCAGAACTGAGCTAAACTTGGTATGTGTGCAACCTCTAGAAATAACTTCATGCCCCAACTCCTTTACTTCCAGCTAGTAAGGATCACATAATTTCTAACAAAATTTTGACACAGATTCCCAATTCGGGCATTCACAACATATAGCACGTTGCTGTAAGCAAGCACCTTCTCATTCAAAGATGCAAGCTACTATGTAGGAACAATTTTGAATAAGACTTTCAAAGATGCCCAGAACTGAGCTAAACTTGGTATGTCTCCAACTCATAGAAATAACTTCATGCCCCATCTCCCTTACTTCCAGCTAGTAAGGATCACATCATTCCTAACAAAGATTTGACACAGATTCCCAATTCGGGCATTCAGAACATATAGCACGTTGATGTAAGCAAGCACATTCTCATTCAAAGTTGCAAGTTACTATGTAGGAACAAGTTTGTATAGGTATTTCAAAGATGCCCAGAACTGAGCTAAACTTGGTATGTCTCCAACTCCTAGAAATAACTTCATGCCCCATCTCCCTTACTTCCAGCTAGTAACGATCACATAATTACTAACAAAGTATTGACACAGATTCCCAATTCGGGCATTCAGAACATGTAGCACGTTGATGTAAGCAAGGACATTCAATTCAAAGTTGCAAGTTACTATGTAGGAACAAGTTTGTATAGGTATTTAAAGATGCCCAGAACTGAGCTAAACATTGTATGTCTCCAACTCCTAGAAATAACTTCATGCCCCATCTCCCTTACTTCCAGCTAGTAAGGATCACATAATTCCTACCAAAGTTTTGACACAGATTCCCAATTCGGGCATTCAGAACATATAGCACGTTGCTGTAAGCAAGCACATTCTCATTCAAAGTTGCAAGTTACTATGTAGGAACAAGTTTGAATAGGACTTTCAAAGATGCCCAGAACTGAGCTAAACTTGGTATGTGTCCAACTCCAAGAAATAACTTCATGCCCCATCTCCCTTACTTCCAGCTAGTAAGGATCACATAATTCCTAACAAAGTTTTGACACAGATTCCCAATTCGGGCATTCAGAACATATAGCACGTTGCTGTAAGCAAGCACATTCTCATTCAAAGTTGCAAGTTACTATGTAGGAACAAGTTTGTATAGGTATTTCACAGTTGCCCAGAACTGAGCTAAACTTGGTATGTGTCCAACTCCTAGAAATAACTTCATGCCCCAACTCCCTTACTTCCAGCTAGTAAGGATCACATAATTCCTAACAAAGTTTTGACACAGATTCCCAATTCGGGCATTCAGAACATATAGCACGTTGCTGTAAGCAAGCACATTCCCATTCAAAGTTGCAAGTTACTATGTAGGAACAAGTTTGTATAGGTATTTCAAAGATGCCCAGAACTGAGCTAAACTTGGTATGTGTCCAACTCCTAGAAATACCTTCATGACACAACTCCCTTACTTCCAGCTAGTAAGGATCACATAATTACTAACAAAGTTTTGACACAGATTCCCAATTCGGGCATTCAGAACATATAGCACGTTGCTGTAAGCAAGCACATTCTCATTCAAAGTTGCAAGTTACTATGTAGGAACAAGTTTGTATAGGTATTTCACAGTTGCCCAGAACTGAGCTAAACTTTGTATGTCTCCAACTCCTAGAAATAACTTCATGCCCCATCTCCCTTACTTCCAGCTAGTAAGGATCACATAATTCCTAACAAAGTTTTGACACAGATTCCCAATTCGGGCATTCAGAACATATAGCACGTTGCTGTAAGCAAGCACATTCTCATTCAAAGATGCAAGTTACTATGTAGGAACAAGTTTGAATAGGACTTTCAAAGATGCCCAGAACTGAGCTAAACTTGGTATGTCTCCAACTCCTAGAAATAACTTCATGCCCAATCTCCCTTACTTCCAGCTAGTAAGGATCACATCATTCGTAACAAAGTTTTGACACAGATTCCCAATTCGGGCAATCAGAACATATAGCACGTTGCTGTAAGCAAGCACATTCTCATTCGAAGTTGCAAGTTACTATGTAGGAACAAGTTTGTATAGGTATTTCAAAGAAGCCCAGAACTGAGCTAAACTTGGTATGTGTCCAGCTCCTAGAAATAACTTCATGCCCCATCTCCCTTACTTCCAGCTAGTAAGGATCACATAATTCCTAACAAAGTTTTGACACAGATTCTTAATTCGGGCATTCAGAACATATAGCACGTTGCTGTAAGCAAGCACATTCTCACTCAAAGTTGCAAGTTACTATGTAGGAACAAGTTTGTATAGGTATTTCAAAGATGCCCAGAACTGAGCTAAACTTGGTATGTGTCAAATTCCTAGAAATAATTTCATGCCCCATCTCCCTTACTTCCAGCTAGTAAGGATCTCATAATTCCTAACAAAGTTTTGACACAGATTCCCAATTCGGGCATTCAGAACATATAGCACGTTGCTGTAAGCAAGCACATTCTCATTCAAAGTTGCAAGATACTATGTAGGAACAAGTTTGAATAGGACTTTAAATGATGCCCAGAACTGAGCTAAACGTTGTATGTCTCCAACTCCTAGAAATAACTTCATGCCCCATCTCCCTTACTTCCATCTAGTAAGGATCACATAATTTCTAACAAAGTTTTGACACAGATTCCCAATTCGGGCATTCAGAACATGTAGCACGTTGCTGTAAGCAAGCACATTCTCATTCAAAGTTGCAAGTTACTATGTAGGAACAAGTTTGTAAAGGTATTTCAAAGATGCCCAGAACTGAGCTAAACTTGGTATGTGTGCAACCTCTAGAAATAACTTCATGCCCCAACTCCTTTACTTCCAGCTAGTAAGGATCACATAATTTCTAACAAAATTTTGACACAGATTCCCAATTCGGGCATTCAGAACATATAGCACGTTGCTGTAAGCAAGCACATTCTCATTCAAAGATGCAAGTTACTATGTAGGAACAAGTTTGTATAGGTATTTCAAAGATGCCCAGAACTGAGCTAAACTTGGTATGTCTCCAACTCCTAGTAATAACTTCATGCCCCATCTCCCTTACTTCCAGCTAGTAAGGATCACATAATTCCTAACAAAGTTTTGACACAGATTCCCAATTCGGGCATTCAGAACATGTAGCACGTTGCTGTAAGCAAGGACATTCAATTCAAAGTTGCAAGTTACTATGTAGGAACAAGTTTGTATAGGTATTTAAAGATGCCCAGAACTGAGCTAAACGGTGTATGTCTCCAATTCCTAGAAATAACTTCATGCACCATCTCCCTTACTTCCAGCTAGTAAGGATCACATAATTCCTACCAAAGTTTTGACACAGATTCCCAATTCGGGCATTCAGAACATATAACACGTTGCTGTAAGCAAGCACATTCTCATTCAAAGTTGCAAGTTACTATGTAGGAACAAGTTTGAATAGGACTTTCAAAGATGCCCAGAACTGAGCTAAACTTGGTATGTGTCCAACTCCTAGAAATAACTTCATGCCCCAACTCCCTTACTTCCAGCTAGTAAGGATCACATAATTCCTAACAAAATTTTGACACAGATTCCCAATTCGGGCATTCAGAACATATAGCACGTTGCTGTAAGCAAGCACATTCTCATTCAAAGTTGCAAGTTACTATGTAGGAACAAGTTTGTAAAGGTATTTCAAAGATGCCCAGAACTGAGCTAAACTTGGTATGTGTGCAACCTCTAGAAATAACTTCATGCCCCAACTCCTTTACTTCCAGCTAGTAAGGATCACATAATTTCTAACAAAATTTTGACACAGATTCCCAATTCGGGCATTCACAACATATAGCACGTTGCTGTAAGCAAGCACCTTCTCATTCAAAGATGCAAGCTACTATGTAGGAACAATTTTGAATAAGACTTTCAAAGATGCCCAGAACTGAGCTAAACTTGGTATGTCTCCAACTCATAGAAATAACTTCATGCCCCATCTCCCTTACTTCCAGCTAGTAAGGATCACATCATTCCTAACAAAGATTTGACACAGATTCCCAATTCGGGCATTCAGAACATATAGCACGTTGATGTAAGCAAGCACATTCTCATTCAAAGTTGCAAGTTACTATGTAGGAACAAGTTTGTATAGGTATTTCAAAGATGCCCAGAACTGAGCTAAACTTGGTATGTCTCCAACTCCTAGAAATAACTTCATGCCCCATCTCCCTTACTTCCAGCTAGTAACGATCACATAATTACTAACAAAGTATTGACACAGATTCCCAATTCGGGCATTCAGAACATGTAGCACGTTGATGTAAGCAAGGACATTCAATTCAAAGTTGCAAGTTACTATGTAGGAACAAGTTTGTATAGGTATTTAAAGATGCCCAGAACTGAGCTAAACATTGTATGTCTCCAACTCCTAGAAATAACTTCATGCCCCATCTCCCTTACTTCCAGCTAGTAAGGATCACATAATTCCTACCAAAGTTTTGACACAGATTCCCAATTCGGGCATTCAGAACATATAGCACGTTGCTGTAAGCAAGCACATTCTCATTCAAAGTTGCAAGTTACTATGTAGGAACAAGTTTGAATAGGACTTTCAAAGATGCCCAGAACTGAGCTAAACTTGGTATGTGTCCAACTCCAAGAAATAACTTCATGCCCCATCTCCCTTACTTCCAGCTAGTAAGGATCACATAATTCCTAACAAAGTTTTGACACAGATTCCCAATTCGGGCATTCAGAACATATAGCACGTTGCTGTAAGCAAGCACATTCTCATTCAAAGTTGCAAGTTACTATGTAGGAACAAGTTTGTATAGGTATTTCAAAGATGCCCAGAACTGAGCTAAACTTGGTATGTGTCCAACTCCTAGAAATAACTTCATGCCCCAATTCCCTTACTTCCAGCTAGTAAGGATCACATAATTCCTAACAAAGTTTTGACACAGATTCCCAATTCGGGCATTCAGAACATATAGCACGTTGCTGTAAGCAAGAACATTCTCATTCAAACTTGCAAGTTACTATGTAGGAACAAGTTTGTATAGGTATTTCAAAGATGCCCAGAACTGTGCTAAACTTGGTATGTGTCCAACTCCTAGAAATACCTTCATGTCGCAACTCCCTTACTTCCAGCTAGTAAGGATCACATAATTCCTACCAAAGTTTTGACACAGATTCCCAATTCGGGCATTCAGAACATATAGCACGTTGCTGTAAGCAAGCACATTCTCATTCAAAGTTGCAAGTTACTATGTAGGAACAAGTTTGTATAGGTATTTCAAAGTTGCCCAGAACTGAGCTAAACTTGGTATGTCTCCAACTCCTAGAAATAACATCATGCCCCATCTCCCTTACTTCCAGCTAGTAAGGATCACATCATTCCTAACAAAGTTTTGACACAGATTCCCAATTCGGGCATTCAGAACATATAGCACCTTGCTGTAAGCAAGCACATTCTCATTCAAAGATGCAAGTTACTATGTAGGAACAAGTTTGAATAGGACTTTCAAAGATGCCCAGAACTGAGCTAAACTTGGTATGTGTCCAACTCCTAGAAATAACTTCATGCCCCAACTCCCTTACTTCCAGCTAGTAAGGATCACATAATTCCTAACAAAATTTTGACACAGATTCCCAATTCGGGCATTCAGAACATATAGCACGTTGCTGTAAGCAAGCACATTCTCATTCAAAGTTGCAAGTTACTATGTAGGAACAAGTTTGTAAAGGTATTTCAAAGATGCCCAGAACTGAGCTAAACTTGGTATGTGTGCAACCTCTAGAAATAACTACATGCCCCAACTCCTTTACTTCAAGCTAGTAAGGATCACATAATTTCTAACAAAATTTTGACACAGATTCCCAATTCGGGCATTCACAACATATAGCACGTTGCTGTAAGCAAGCACCTTCTCATTCAAAGATGCAAGTTACTATGTAGGAACAATTTTGAATAAGACTTTCAAAGATGCCCAGAACTGAGCTAAACTTGGTATGTCTCCAACTCATAGAAATAACTTCATGCCCCATCTCCCTTACTTCCAGCTAGTAAGGATCACATCATTCCTAACAAAGATTTGACACAGATTCCCAATTCGGGCATTCAGAACATATAGCACGTTGATGTAAGCAAGCACATTCTCATTCAAAGTTGCAAGTTACTATGTAGGAACAAGTTTGTATAGGTATTTCAAAGATGCCCAGAACTGAGCTAAACTTGGTATGTCTCCAACTCCTAGAAATAACTTCATGCCCCATCTCCCTTACTTCCAGCTAGTAAGGATCACATAATTACTAACAAAGTATTGACACAGATTCCCAATTCGGGCATTCAGAACATGTAGCACGTTGATGTAAGCAAGGACATTCAATTCAAAGTTGCAAGTTACTATGTAGGAACAAGTTTGTATAGGTATTTAAAGATGCCCAGAACTGAGCTAAACATTGTATGTCTCCAACTCCTAGAAATAACTTCATGCCCCATCTCCCTTACTTCCAGCTAGTAAGGATCACATAATTCCTACCAAAGTTTTGACACAGATTCCCAATTCGGGCATTCAGAACATATAGCACGTTGCTGTAAGCAAGCACATTCTCATTCAAAGTTGCAAGTTACTATGTAGGAACAAGTTTGAATAGGACTTTCAAAGATGCCCAGAACTGAGCTAAACTTGGTATGTGTCCAACTCCAAGAAATAACTTCATGCCCCATCTCCCTTACTTCCAGCTAGTAAGGATCACATAATTCCTAACAAAGTTTTGACACAGATTCCCAATTCGGGCATTCAGAACATATAGCACGTTGCTGTAAGCAAGCACATTCTCATTCAAAGTTGCAAGTTACTATGTGGGAACAAGTTTGTATAGGTATTTCAAAGATGCCCAGAACTGAGCTAAACTTGGTATGTGTCCAACTCCTAGAAATAACTTCATGCCCCAATTCCCTTACTTCCAGCTAGTAAGGATCACATAATTCCTAACAAAGTTTTGACACAGATTCCCAATTCGGGCATTCAGAACATATAGCACGTTGCTGTAAGCAAGAACATTCTCATTCAAACTTGCAAGTTACTATGTAGGAACAAGTTTGTATAGGTATTTCAAAGATGCCCAGAACTGTGCTAAACTTGGTATGTGTCCAACTCCTAGAAATACCTTCATGTCGCAACTCCCTTACTTCCAGCTAGTAAGGATCACATAATTCCTACCAAAGTTTTGACACAGATTCCCAATTCGGGCATTCAGAACATATAGCACGTTGCTGTAAGCAAGCACATTCTCATTCAAAGTTGCAAGTTACTATGTAGGAACAAGTTTGTATAGGTATTTCAAAGTTGCCCAGAACTGAGCTAAACTTGGTATGTCTCCAACTCCTAGAAATAACTTCATGCCCCATCTCCCTTACTTCCAGCTAGTAAGGATCACATCATTCCTAACAAAGTTTTGACACAGATTCCCAATTCGGGCATTCAGAACATATAGCACCTTGCTGTAAGCAAGCACATTCTCATTCAAAGATGCAAGTTACTATGTAGGAACAAGTTTGAATAGGACTTTCAAAGATTCCCAGAACTGAGCTAAACTTGGTATGTCTCCAACTCCTAGAAATATCTTCATGCCCCATCTCCCTTACTTCCAGCTAGTAAGGATCACATAATTCCTAACAAATTTTGACACAGATTCCCAATTCGGGCATTCAGAACATGTAGCACGTTGCTGTAAGCAAGCACATTCTCATTCAAAGTTGCAAGTTACTATGTAGGAAGAAGTTTGTAAAGGTATTTCAAAGATGCCCAGAACTGAGCTAAACTTGGTATGTCTCCAACTCATAGAAATAACTTCATGCCCCATCTCCCTTACTTCCAGCTAGTAAGGATCACATAATTCCTAACAAATTTTGACACAGATTCCCAATTTGGGCATTCAGAACATATAGCACGTTGCTGTAAGCAAGCACATTCTCATTCAAAGTTGCAAGTTACTATGTAGGAACAAGTTTGTATAAGTATTTCAAAGATGCCCAGAATTGAGCTAAAAGTTGTATGTCTCCAACTCATAGAAATAACTTCATGCCCCATCTCACTTACTTCCAGCTAGTAAGGATCACATAATTTTTAACAAATATTTGACAGATTCCCATTTCGGGCATTCAGAACATATAGCACGTTGCTGTAAGCAAGCACATTCTCATTCAAAGTTGCAAGTTACTATGTAGGAACAAGTTTGTATAGGTATTTCAAAGATGCCCAGAACTGAGCTAAACTTGGTATGTCTCCAACTCCTAGAAATAACTTCATGCCCCATCTCCCTTACTTCCTGCTAGTAAGGATCACATAATTCCTAACAAAATTTTGACACAGATTCCCAATTCGGGCATTCAGAACATATAGCACGTTGCTGTAAGCAAGCACATTCTCATTCAAAGATGCAAGTTACTATGTAGGAACAAGTTTGAATAGGACTTTCAAAGATGCCCAGAACTGAGCTAAACTTGGTATGTGTCCAACTCCTAGAAATAACTTCATGCCCCATCTCCCTTACTTCCAGCTAGTAAGGATCACATAATTCCTAACAAAGTTTTGACACAGATTCCCAATTCGGGCCTTCAGAACATGTAGCACGTTGCTGTAAGCAAGCACATTCAATTCAAAGTTGCAAGTTACTATGTAGGAACAAATTTGTATAGGTATTTCAAAGATGCCCAGAACTGAGCTAAACTTGGTATGTGTCCAACTCCTAGAAATAACTTCATGCCCCAACTCCCTTACTTCCAGCTAGTAAGGATCACATAATTCCTAACAAAGTTTTGACACAGATTCCCAATTCGGGCATTCAGAACATATAGCACGTTGCTGTAAGCAAGCACATTCCCATTCAAAGTTGCAAGTTACTATGTAGGAACAAGTTTGTATAGGTATTTCAAAGATGCCCAGAACTGAGCTAAACTTGGTATGTGTCCAACTCCTAGAAATACCTTCATGACACAACTCCCTTACTTCCAGCTAGTAAGGATCACATAATTACTAACAAAGTTTTGACACAGATTCCCAATTCGGGCATTCAGAACATATAGCACGTTGCTGTAAGCAAGCACATTCTCATTCAAAGTTGCAAGTTACTATGTAGGAACAAGTTTGTATAGGTATTTCACAGTTGCCCAGAACTGAGCTAAACTTTGTATGTCTCCAACTCCTAGAAATAACTTCATGCCCCATCTCCCTTACTTCCAGCTAGTAAGGATCACATAATTCCTAACAAAGTTTTGACACAGATTCCCAATTCGGGCATTCAGAACATATAGCACGTTGCTGTAAGCAAGCACATTCTCATTCAAAGATGCAAGTTACTATGTAGGAACAAGTTTGAATAGGACTTTCAAAGATGCCCAGAACTGAGCTAAACTTGGTATGTCTCCAACTCCTAGAAATAACTTCATGCCCAATCTCCCTTACTTCCAGCTAGTAAGGATCACATCATTCGTAACAAAGTTTTGACACAGATTCCCAATTCGGGCAATCAGAACATATAGCACGTTGCTGTAAGCAAGCACATTCTCATTCGAAGTTGCAAGTTACTATGTAGGAACAAGTTTGTATAGGTATTTCAAAGATGCCCAGAACTGAGCTAAACTTGGTATGTGTCCAGCTCCTAGAAATAACTTCATGCCCCATCTCCCTTACTTCCAGCTAGTAAGAATCACATAATTCCTAACAAAGTTTTGACACAGATTCTTAATTCGGGCATTCAGAACATATAGCACGTTGCTGTAAGCAAGCACATTCTCACTCAAAGTTGCAAGTTACTATGTAGGAACAAGTTTGTATAGGTATTTCAAAGATGCCCAGAACTGAGCTAAACTTGGTATGTCTCCAACTCCTAGAAATAACTTCATGCCCCATCTCCATTACTTCCAGCTAGTAAGGATCACATAATTCCTAACAAATTTTGACACAGATTCCCAATTCGGGCATTCAGAACATGTAGCACGTTGCTGTAAGCAAGCACATTCTCATTCAAAGCTGCAAGTTACTATGTAGGAAGAAGTTTGTAAAGGTATTTCAAAGATGCCCAGAACTGAGCTCAACGTTGTATGTCTCCAACTTCCTTGAAATAACTTCATGCCCAATCTCCCTTACTTCCAGCTAGTAAGGATCACATCATTCCTAACAAAGTTTTGACACAGATTCCCAATTCGGGCATTCAGAACATATAGCACGTTGATGTAAGCAAGCACATTGTCATTCAAAGTTGCAAGTTACTATGTAGGAACAAGTTTGTATAGGTATTTCAAAGATGCCCAGATCTGAGCTAAACTTGGTATGTCTCAAACTCCTAGAAATAATTTCATGCCCCATCTCCCTTACTTCCAGCTAGTAAGGATCACATAATTCCTAACAAAGTTTTGACACAGATTCCCAATTCGGGCATTCAGAAAATGTAGCACGTTGCTGTAAGCAAGCACATTCAATTCAAAGTTGCAAGTTACTATGTAGGAACAAGTTTGTATAGGTATTTCAAAGATGCCCAGAACTGAGCTAAACGTTGTATGTCTCCAACTCCTTGAAATAACTTCATGCCCCATCTCCCTTACTACCAGCTAGTAAGGATCACATAATTCCTAACAAAGTTTTGACACAGATTCCCAATTCGGGCATTCAGAACATATAGCACGTTGCTGTAAGCAAGCACATTCTCATTCAAAGTTGCAAGTTACTATGTAGGAACAAGTTTGTATACGTATTTCAAAGATGCCCAGAACTGAGCTAAACGTTGTATGTCTCCAACTCCTAGAAATAACTTCATGCCCCATCTCCATTACTTCCATCTAGTAAGGATCACATAATTCCTAACAAAGTTTTGACACAGATTCCCAATTCGGGCATTCAGAACATATAGCACGTTGCTGTAAGCAAGCACATTCTCATTCGAAGTTGCAAGTTACGATGTAGGAACAAGTTTGTATAGGTATTTCAAAGATGCCCAGAACTGAGCTAAACTTGGTATGTCTCCAACTCATAGAAATAACTTCATGCCCCATCTCCCTTACTTCCAGCTAGTAAGGATCACATAATTCCTACCAAAGTTTTGACACAGATTCCCAATTCAGGCATTCAGAACATATAGCACGTTGCTGTAAGCAAGCACATTCTCATTCAAAGTTGCAAGTTACTATGTAGGCACAAGTTTGAATAGGACATTCAAAGATGCCCAGAACTGAGCTAAACTTGGTATGTGTCCAACTCCTAGAATTAACTTCGTGCCCCAACTCCCTTACATCCAGCTTGTAAGGATCACATAATTCCTAACAAAATTTCGACACAGATTCCCAATTCGGGCATTCAGAACATATACCACGTTGCTGTAAGCAAGCACATTCTCATTCAAAGTTGCAAGTTACTATGTAGGAACAAGTTTGTATAGGTATTTCAAAGATGCCCAGAACTGAGCTAAACTTGGTATGTGTCCAGCTCCTAGAAATAACTTCATGCCCCATCTCCCTTACTTCCAGCTAGTAAGGATCACATAATTCCTAACAAAGTTTTGACACAGATTCCTTATTCGGGCATTCAGAACATATAGCACGTTGCTGTAAGCAAGCACATTCTCACTCAAAGTTGCAAGTTACTATGTAGGAACAAGTTTGTATAGGTATTTCAAAGATGCCCAGAACTGAGCTAAACTTGGTATGTCTCCAACTCCTAGAAATAACTTCATGCCCCATCTCCATTACTTCCAGCTAGTAAGGATCACATAATTCCTAACAAATTTTGACACAGATTCCCAATTCGGGCATTCAGAACATGTAGCACGTTGCTGTAAGCAAGCACATTCTCATTCAAAGTTGCAAGTTACTATGTAGGAACAAGTTTGTATAGGTATTTCAAAGATGCCCAGAACTGAGCTAAACGTGGTATGTCTCCAACTCCTAGAAATAAGTTATTGCCCCATCTCACTTACTTCCAGCTAGTAAGGATCACATAATTCCTAACAAAGTTTTGACACAGATTCCCAATTCGGGCATTCAGAACATATAGCACTTTGCTGTAAGCAAGCACATTCTCATTCAAAGTTGTAAGTTACTATGTAGGAACAAGTTTGTATAGGTATTTCAAAGATGCCCAGAACTGAGCTAAACGTTGTATGTCTTCAACTCCTTGAAATAACTTCATGCCCAATCTCCCTTACTTCCAGCTAGTAAGGATCACATCATTCCTAACAAAGTTTTGACACAGATTCCCAATTCGGGCATTCAGAACATATAGCACGTTGATGTAAGCAAGCACATTGTCATTCAAAGTTGCAAGTTACTATGTAGGAACAAGTTTGTATAGGTATTTCAAAGATGCCCAGAACTGAGCTAAACTTGGTGTGTCTCCAACTCCTAGAAATAACTTCATGCCCCATCTCCCTTACTTCCAGCTAGTAAGGATCACATAATTCCTAACAAAGTTTTGACACAGATTCCCAATTCGGGCATTCAGAACATGTAGCACGTTGCTGTAAGCAAGCACATTCAATTCAAAGTTGCAATTTACTATGGAGGAACAAGTTTGTATAGGTATTTCAAAGATGCCCAAAACTGAGCTAAACGTTGTATGTCTCCAACTCCTAGAAATAACTTCATGCCCCATCTCCCTTACTTCCAGCTAGTAAGGATCACATAATTCCTAACAAAGTTTTGACACAGATTCCCAATTCGGGCATTCAGAACATATAGCACGTTGCTGTAAGCAAGCACATTCTCATTCAAAGTTGCAAGTTACTATGTAGGAACAAGTTTGTATAGGACTTTCAAATATGCCCAGAACTGAGCTAAACTTGGTATGTGTCCAACTCCTAGAAATACCTTCATACCCCAACTCCCTTACTTCCAACTATTAAGGATCACATAATTCCTAACAAATTTTGACACAGATTCCCAATTCGGGCATTCAGAACATATAGCACGTTGCTGTAAGCAATCACATTCTCATTCAAGTTGCAAGTTACTCTGTAGGAACAAGTTTGTATAGGTATTTCAAAGATGCCCAGAACTGAGCTAAACTTGGAATGTCTCCAACTCCTAGAAATAACTTCATGCCCCATCTCCCTTACGTCCAGCTAGTAAGGATCACATAATTCCTACCAAAGTTTTGACACAGATTCCCAATTCGGGCATTCACAACATATAGCACGTTGCTGTAAGCAAGCACATTCTCACTCAAAGTTGCCAGTTACTATGTAGGAACAAGTTTGTATAGGTATTTCAAAGATGCCCAGAACTGAGCTAAAAGATGTATGTCTCCAACTCCTAGAAATAACTTCATGCCCCATCTCCCTTACTTCCAGCTAGTAAGGATCACATAATTTTTAACAAAGTTTTGACACAGATTCCCAATTCGGGCATTCAGAACATATAGCACGTTGCTGTAAGCAAGCACATTCTCATTCAAAGTTGAAAGTTACTATGTAGGAACAAGTTTGTATAGGTATTTCAAAGATGCCCAGAACTGAGCTAAACGTTGTATATCTCCAACTCCTTGAAATAATTTCATGCCCAATCTCCCTTACTTCCAGCTAGTAAGGATCACATAATTCCTAACAAATTTTGACACAGATTCCCATTTCGGGCATTCAGAACATATAGCACGTTGCTGTAAGCAATCACATTCTCATTCAAAGTTGCAAGTTAATAGGTAGGAACAAGTTTGTATAGGTATTTCAAAGATGCCCAGAACTGAGCTAAACTTGATATGTGTCCAAATCCTAGAAATAATTTCATGCCCCATCTCCCTTACTTCCAGCTAGTAAGGATCACATAATTCCTAACAAAGTTTTGACACAGATTCCCAATTCGGGCATTCAGAACATGTAGCACGTTGCTGTAAGCAAGCACATTCTCATTCAAAGTTGCAACTTACTATGTAGGAACAAGTTTGTAAAGGTATTTCAAAGATGCCCAGAACTGAGCTAAAGGTTGTATGTCTCCAACTCCTAGAAATAACTTCATGACTCATCACCCTTACTTCCAGCTAGTAAGGATCACATAATTCCTAACAATGTTTTGACACAGATTCCCAATTCGGGCATTCAGAACATATAGCACGTTGCTGTAAGCAAGCACATTCTGATTCAAAGTTGCAAGTTACTATGTAGGAACAAGTTTGTATAGGTATTTCAAAGATGCCAAGAACTGAGCTAATCGTTGTATGTCTCCAACTCCTTGAAATAACTTCATGCCCTGTCTCCCTTACTTCCAGCTAGTAAGGATCACATCATTCCTAACAAAGTTTTGACACAGATTCCCAATTCGGGCATTCGGAACATATAGCAAGTTGCTGTAAGCAAGCACATTCTCATTCATAGTTGCAAGTTACTATGTAGGAACAAGTTTGTATAGGTATTTCAAAGATGCCCAGAACTGAGCTAAACGTTGTATGTCTCCAACTCCTAGAAATAACTTCATGCCTCATGACCCTTACTTCCAGCTAGTAAGGATCACATCATTCCTAACAAAGTTTTGACACAGATTCCCAATTCGGGCATTCGGAACATATAGCAAGTTGCTGTAAGCAATCACATTCTCATTCAAAGTTGCAAAATAATATGTAGGAACAAGTTTGTATAGGTATTTCAAAGATACCCAGAACTGAGCTAAACTTGGTATGTATCGAAATCCTAGAAATAATTTCATGCCCCATCTCCCTTACTTCCAGCTAGTAAGGATCACATAATTCCTAACAAAGTTTTGACACAGATTCCCAATACGGGCATTCAGAACATGTACCACGTTGCTGTAAGCAAGCACATTCTCATTCAAAGTTGCAAGTTACTATGTAGGAACAAGTTTGTATAGGTATTTCAAAGATGCCCAGAACTGAGCTAAACTTGGTATGTCTCCAACTCCTAGAAATAACTTCATGCCCCATCTCCCTTACTTCCAGCTAGTAAGGATCACATAATTCCTAACAAAGTTTTGACACAGATTCCCAATTCGGGCATTCAGAAATTATAGCACGTTGCTGTAAGCAAGCACATTCAATTCAAAGTTGCAAGTTACTATGTAGGACCAAGTTTGTATAGGTATTTCAAAGATGCCCAGAACTGAGCTAAACGTTGTATGTCTCTAACTCCTAGAAATAACTTCATGCCCCATCTCCCTTACTTCCAGCTAGTAAGGATCACATAATTCCTAACAAAGTTTTGACACAGATTCCCA
Organism: Diceros bicornis minor; assembly: GCF_020826845.1. Lineage (NCBI taxonomy): Eukaryota > Metazoa > Chordata > Mammalia > Perissodactyla > Rhinocerotidae > Diceros > Diceros bicornis. Next base: position 1,661,740 of record NW_026691718.1, read on the forward strand.
ATTCGGGTATTCAGAACATATAGCACGTTGCTGTAAGCAAGCACATTCTCATTCAAAGATGCAAGTTACTATGTAGGAACTAGTTTGAATAGGACTTTCAAATATGCCCAGAACTGAGCTAAACTTGGTATGTCTCCAACTCCTAGAAATACCTTCATACCCCAACTCCCTTACCTCCAACTATTAAGGATCACATATTTCCTAACAAATTTTGACACAGATTCCCAATTCGGGCATTCAGAACATATAGCACGTTGCTGTAAGCAATCACATTCTCATTCAAAGTTGCAAGTTACTCTGTAGGAACAAGTTTGTATAGGTATTTCAAAGATGCCCAGAACTGAGCTAAACTTGGTATGTGTCCAAATCCAAGAAATAATTTCATGCCCCATCTCCCTTACTTCCAGCTAGTAAGGATCACATAATTCCTAACAAATTTTTGACACAGATTCCCAATTCCGGCATTCAGAACATGTAGCACGTTGCTGTAAGCAAGCACATTCTCATTCAAAGTTGCAACTTACTATGTAGGAACAAGTTTGTAAAGGTATTTCAAAGATGCCCAGAACTGAGCTAAACGTTTTATGTCTCCAACTCCTTGAAATAACTTCATGCCCCATCTCCCTTACTTCCAGCTAGTAAGGATCACATAATTCCTAACAAAGTTTTGACACAGATTCCAATTCGGGCATTCAGAACATGTAGCACGTTGCTGTAAGCAAGCACATTCAATTCAAAGTTGCAAGTTACTCTGTAGGATCAAGTTTGTATAGGTATTTCAAAAATGCCCAGAACTGAGCTAAACGTTGTATGTCTCCAACTGCTAGAAATAACTTCATGCCCCATCTCCCTTACTTCCAGCTAGTAAGGATCACATAATTCCTAACAAAGTTTTGACACAGATTCCCAATTCGGGCATTCAGAACATATACCACGTTGTTGTAAGCAAGCACATTCTCATTCAAAGTTGCAAGTTACTATGTAGGAACAAGTTTGTATAGGTATTTCAAAGATGCCCAGAACTGAGCTAAACTTGGAATGTCTCCAACTCCTAGAAATAACTTCATGCCCCAACTCCCTTACTTCCAGCAAGGAAGGATCACATAATTCCTAACAAAGTTTTGACACAGATTCCCAATTCGGGCATTCAGAACATATAGCACGTTGCTGTAAGCAAGCACATTCTCATTCAAAGTTGCATGTTACTATGTAGGAACAAGTTTGTATACGTATTTCAAAGATGCCCACAACTGAGCTAAACTTGGTATGTCCTAAACTCCTAGAAATATCTTCATGCCCCAACTCCCTTACTTCCAGCTAGTAAGGATCACATAATTCCTACCAAAGTTTTGACACAGATTCTCAATTCGGGCATTCAGAAAATATAGCACGTTGCTGTAAGCAAGCACATTCTCACTCAAAGTTGCAAGTTACTATGTAGGAACAAGTTTGTATAGGTATTTCAAAGATGCCCAGAACTGAGCTAAAAGATGTATGTCTCCAACTCCTAGAAATAACTTCATGCCCCATCTCACTTACTTCCAGCTACTAAGGATCACATAATTTTTAACAAAGTTTTGACACAGATTCCCAATTCGGGCATTCAGAACATATAGCACGTTGCTGTAAGCAAACACATTCTCATTCAAAGTTGCAAGTTACTATGTAGGAACAAGTTTGTATAGGTATTTCAAAGATGCCCAGAACTGAGCTAAACGTTGTATATCTCCAACTCCTTGAAATAACTTCATGCCCAATCTCCCTTATTTCCAGCTAGTAAGGATCACATAATTCCTAACAAAGATTTGACACAGATTCCCAATTTGGCATTCAGAACATATAGCACGTTGCTGTAAGCAAGCACATTCTCATTCAAAGTTGCATGTTACTATGTAGGAACAAGTTTCTATAGGTATTTCAAAGATGCCCAGATCTGTGCTAAACTTGGTATGTGTCCAACTCCTAGAAATACCTTCATACCCCAACTCCCTTACTTCCAGCTAGTAAGGATCACATAATTCCTAACAAATTTTGACACAGATTCCCAATTCGGGCATTCAGAACATATAGCACGTTGCTGTAAGCAATCACATTCTCATTCAAAGTTGCAAGTTAATAGGTAGGAACAAGTTTGTATAGGTATTTCAAAGATGACCAGAACTGAGCTAAACTTAATATGTGTCCAAATCCTAGAAATAATTTCATGCCCCATCTCCCATACTTCCAGCTAGTAAGGATCACATAATTCCTAACAAAGTTTTGACACAGATTCCCAATTCGGGCATTCAGAACATGTAGCACGTTGCTGTAAGCAAGCACATTCTCATTCAAAGTTGCAACTTACTATGTAGGAACAAGTTTGTAAAGGTATTTCAAAGATGCCCAGAACTGAGCTAAATGTTTTATGTCTCCAACTCCTAGAAATAACTTCATGCCTCATCACCCTTACTTCCAGCAAGTAAGGATCACATAATTTCTAACAATGTTTTGACACAGATTCCCAATTCGGGCATTCAGAACATATAGCACATTGCTGTAAGCAAGCACATTCTGATTCAAAGTTGCAAGTTACTATGTAGGAAGAAGTTTGTATAGGTATTTCAAAGATGCCCAGAACTGAGCTAATCGTTGTATGTCTCCAACTCCTTGAAATAACTTCATGCCCAATCTCCCTTACTTCCAGCTAGTAAGGATGACATAATTCCTAACACAGTTTTGACACAGATTCCCAATACGGGCATTCAGAACATGTACCACGTTGCTGTAAGCAAGAACATTCTCATTCAAAGTTGCAAGTTACTACGTAGGAACAAGTTTGTAAAGGTATTTCAAAGATGCCCAGAACTGAGCTAAACGTTGTATGTCTCCAACTCCTAGAAATAACTTCATGCCTCATGACACTTACTTCCAGCTAGTAAGGATCACATCATTACTAACAATGTTTTGACACAGATTCCCAATTCGGGCATTCAGAACATATAGCACGTTGCTGTAAGCAAGCACATTCTCATTCAAAGTTGCAAGTTACTATGTAGGAACAAGTTTGTATAGGTATTTCAAAGATGCCCAGAACTGAGCTAAACCTTGTATGTCTCCAACTCCTAGAAATAACTTCATGCCCAATCTCCCTTACTTCCAGCTAGTAAGGATCACATAATTCTTAACAAAGTTTTGACACAGATTCCCAATTCGGGCTTTCAGAACATATAGGACGTTGCTGTAAGCAAGCACATTCTCATTCAAAGTTGCAAGTTACTATGTAGGAACAAGTTTGTATAGGTATTTCAAAGATGCCCAGAACTGAGCTAAACGTTGTATGTCTCCAACTCCTAGAAATAACTTCATGTCCCATCTCCCTTTCTTCCATCTTGTAAGGATCACATAATTCCTAACAAAGTTTTGACACAGATTCCCAATTCGGGCATTAAGAACATGTAGCACGTTGCTGTAAGCAAGCACATTCTCATTCAAAGTTGCAAGTTACTATATAGGAACAAGTTTGTATAGGTATTTCAAAGATGCCCAGAACTGAGCTAAACGTTGTATGTCTCCAACTCCTAGAAATAACTTCATGCCCCATCAGCCTTACTTCCAGCTAGTAAGGATCACATAATTCCTAACAATGTTTTGACACAGAATCCCAATTCGGGCATTCAGAACATATAGCACGTTGCTGTAAGCAAACACATTCTCATTCAAAGTTGCAAGTTACTATGTAGGAACAAGTTTGTATAGGTATTTCAAAGATGCCCAGAACTGAGCTAAACGTTGTATATCTCCAACTCCTTGAAATAACTTCATGCCAAATCTCCCTTATTTCCAGCTAGTAAGGATCACATAATTCCTAACAAAGATTTGACACAGATTCCCAATTTGGCATTCAGAACATATAGCACGTTGCTGTAAGCAAGCACATTCTCATTCAAAGTTGCAAGTTACTATGTAGGAACAAGTTTCTATAGGTATTTCAAAGATGCCCAGAACTGTGCTAAACTTGGTATGTGTCCAACTCCTAGAAATACCTTCATACCCCAACTCCCTTACTTCCAGCTAGTAAGGATCACATAATTCCTAACAAATTTTGACACAGATTCCCAATTCGGGCATTCAGAACATATAGCACTTTGCTGTAAGCAATCACATTCTCATTCAAAGTTGCAAGTTAATAGGTAGGAACAAGTTTGTATAGGTATTTCAAAGATGCCCAGAACTGAGCTAAACTTAATATGTGTCCAAATCCTAGAAATAATTTCATGCCCCATCTCCCATACTTCCAGCTAGTAAGGATCACATAATTCCTAACAAAGTTTTGACACAGATTCCCAATTCGGGCATTCAGAACATGTAGCACGTTGCTGTAAGCAAGCACATTCTCATTCAAAGTTGCAACTTACTATGTAGGAACAAGTTTGTAAAGGTATTTCAAAGATGCCCAGAACTGAGCTAAACGTTGTATGTCTCCAACTCCTAGAAATAACTTCATGCCTCATCACCCTTACTTCCAGCAAGTAAGTATCACATAATTCCTAACAATGTTTTGACACAGATTCCCAATTCGGGAATTCAGAACATATAGCACATTGCTGTAAGCAAGCACATTCTGATTCAAAGTTGCAAGTTACTATGTAGGAAGAAGTTTGTATAGGTATTTCAAAGATGCCCAGAACTGAGCTAATCGTTGTATGTCTCCAACTCCTTGAAATAACTTCATGCCCAATCTCACTTACTTCCAGCTAGTAAGGATCACATAATTCCCAACAAAGTTTTGACACAGATTCCGAATACGGGCTTTCAGAACATGTACCACGTTGCTGTAAGCAAGAATATTCTCATTCAAAGTTGCAAGTTACTATGTAGGAACAAGTTTGTAAAGGTATTTCAAAGATGCCCAGAACTGAGCTAAACTTGGTATGTCTCCAACTCCTCGAAATAACATCATGCCCCATCTCCCTTACTTCCAGCTAGTAAGGATCACATAATTCCTAACAAAGTTTTGACACAGATTCCCAATTCGGGCATTCAGAACTTATAGCACGTTGCTGTAAGCAAGCACATTGAATTCAAAGTTGCAAGTTACTATGTAGGAACAAGTTTGTATAGGTATTTCAAAGATGCCCAGAACTGAGCTAAACGTTGTATGTCTCCAACTCCTAGAAATAACTTCATGCCCCATCTCCCTTACTTCCAGCTAGTAAAGATCACATAATTCCTAACAAAGTTTTGACACAGATTCCCAATTCAGGCTTTCAGAACATATAGGACGTTGCTGTAAGCAAGCACATTCTCATTCAAAGTTGCAAGTTACTATGTAGGAACAAGTTTGTATAGGTATTTCAAAGATGCCCAGAACTGAGCTAAACGTTGTATGTCTCCAACTCCTAGAAATAACTTCATGTCCCATCTCCCTTTCTTCCATCTTGTAAGGATCACATAATTCCTAACAAAGTTTTGACACAGATTCCCAATTCGGGCATTCAAAACATGTAGCACGTTGCTGTAAGCAAGCACATTCTCATTCAAAGTTGCAAGTTACTATATAGGAACAAGTTTGTATAGGTATTTCAAAGATGCCCAGAACTGAGCTAACCGTTGTATGTCTCCAACTCCTAGAAATAACTTCATGCCCCATCTCCCTTACTTCCAGCTAGTAAGGATCACATAATTCCTAACAATGTTTTGACACAGAATCCCAATTCGGGCATTCAGAACATATAGCACGTTGCTGTAAGCAAGCACATTCTCATTCACAGTTCTAAGTTACTATGTAGGAACAAGTTTGTATAGGTATTTCAAAGATGCCCAGAACGGAGCTAAACTTGGTATGTGTCCAACCTCTAGAAATAACTTCATGCCACAACTCCCTTACTTCCAGCTACTAAGGATCACATAATTCCTAACAATGTTTTGACACAGATTCCCAATTCGGGCATTCAGAACATATAGCAAGTTGCTGTAAGCAAGCACATTCTCATTCAAAGTTGCAAGTTACTATGTAGGAACAAGTTTGTATAGGTATTTCAAAGATGCACAGAACTAAGCTAAAAGTTGTATGTCTCCAACTCCTAGAAATAACTTCATGCCCCATCTCACTTACTTCCAGCTAGTAAGGATCACATAATTTTTAACAAAGTTTTGACACAGATTCCCAATTCGGTCATTCAGAACATATAGCACGTTGCTGTAAGCAAGCACATTCTCATTCAAAGTTGCAAGTTACTATGTAGGAACAAGATTGTATAAGTATTTCAAAGATGCCCAGAACTGAGCTAAACGTTGTATGTCTCCAACTGCTAGAAATAACTTCATGCCCAATCTCCCTTACTTCCAGCTAGTAAGATTAACATAATTCCTAACAAAGTTTTGACACAGATTCCCAATTCGGGCATTCAGAACATATAGCACGTTGATGTAGGCAAGCACATTCTCATTCAAAGTTGCAAGTTACTATGTAGGACCAAGTTTGTATAGGTATTTCAAAGATGCCCAGAACTGAGCTAAACTTGGTATGTCTCCAACTCCTAGAAATAACTTCATGCCCCATCTCCCTTACTTCCAGCTACTAAGGATCACATAATTCCTAACAAAGTTTTGACACAGATTCCCAATTCGGGCATTCAGAACATGTAGCACGTTGCTGTAAGCAAGCACATTCAATTCAAAGTTGCAAGTTACTATGTAGGAACAAGTTTGTGTAGGTATTTCAAAGATGCCCAGAACTGAGCTAAACGTTGTAGGTCTCCAACTCCTTGAAATAACTTCATGCCCAATCTCCCTTACTTCCAGCTAGTAAGGATCACATCATTCCTAACAATGTTTTGACACAGATTCCCAATTCGGGCATTCAGAACATATAGCAAATTGCTGTAAGCAAGCACATTCTCATTCAAAGTTGCAAGTTACTATGTAGGAACAAGTTTGTATAGGTATTTCAAAGATGCCCAGAACTGAGCTAAACTTGGTATTTCCTCAACTGCTAGAAATAACTTCATGCCCCAACTCCCTTACTTCCAGCTAGTAAGGATCACATAATTCCTAACAAAGTTTTGACACAGATTCCCAATTCGGGCATTCAGAACATATAGCACGTTGCTGTAAGCAAGCACATTCTCATGCAAACATGCAAGTTACTATGTAGGAACAAGTTTGAATAGGACTTTCAAAGATGCCCAGAACTGAGCTAAACTTGGTATGTCTCCAACTCCTAGAAATAACTTCATGCCCAATCTCCCTTACTTCCAGCTAGTAAGGATCACATAATTCCTAACACAGTTTTGACAAGATTCCCAATACGGGCATTCAGAACATGTACCACGTTGCTGTAAGCAAGAACATTCTCATTCAAAGTTGCAAGTTACTACGTAGGAACAAGTTTGTAAAGGTATTTCAAAGATGCCCAGAACTGAGCTAAACGTTGTATGTCTCCAACTCCTAGAAATAACTTCATGCCTCATGACACTTACTTCCAGCTAGTAAGGATCACATCATTCCTAACAATGTTTTGACACAGATTCCCAATTCGGGCATTCAGAACATATAGCACGTTGCTGTAAGCAAGCACATTCTCATTCAAAGTTGCAAGTTACTATGTAGGAACAAGTTTGTATAGGTATTTCAAAGATGCCCAGAACTGAGTTAAACGTTGTATGTCTCCAACTCCTAGAAATAACTTCATGCCCAATCTCCCTTACTTCCAGCTAGTAAGGATCACATAATTCTTAACAAAGTTTTGACACAGATTCCCAATTCGGGCTTTCAGAACATATAGGACGTTGCTGTAAGCAAGCACATTCTCATTCAAAGTTGCAAGTTACTATGTAGGAACAAGTTTGTATAGGTATTTCAAAGATGCCCAGAACTGAGCTAAACGTTGTATGTCTCCAACTCCTAGAAATAACTTCATGTCCCATCTCCCTTTCTTCCATCTTGTAAGGATCACATAATTCCTAACAAAGTTTTGACACAGATTCCCAATTCGGGCATTCAGAACATGTAGCACGTTGCTGTAAGCAAGCACATTCTCATTCAAAGTTGCAAGTTACTATATAGGAACAAGTTTGTATAGGTATTTCAAAGATGCCCAGAACTGAGCTAAACGTTGTATGTCTCCAACTCGTAGAAATAACTTCATGCCCCATCAGCCTTACTTCCAGCTAGTAAGGATCACATAATTCCTAACAATGTTTTGACACAGAATCCCAATTCGGGCATTCAGAACATATAGCACGTTGCTGTAAGCAAACACATTCTCATTCAAAGTTGCAAGTTACTATGTAGGAACAAGTTTGTATAGGTATTTCAAAGATGCCCAGAACTGAGCTAAACGTTGTATATCTCCAACTCCTTGAAATAACTTCATGCCCAATCTCCCTTATTTCCAGCTAGTAAGGATCACATAATTCCTAACAAAGATTTGACACAGATTCCCAATTTGGCTTTCAGAACATATAGCACGTTGCTGTAAGCAAGCACATTCTCATTCAAAGTTGCAAGTTACTATGTAGGAACAAGTTTGTATAGGTATTTCAAAGATGCCCAGAACTGAGCTAAACTTGGTATGTCTCCAACTGCTAGAAATAACTTCATGCCCCAACTCCCTTACTTCCAGCTAGTAAGGATCACATAATTCCTAACAAAGTTTTGACACAGATTCCCAATTCGGGCATTCAGAACATATAGCACGTTGCTGTAAGCAAGCACATTCTCATGCAAACATGCAAGTTACTATGTAGGAACAAGTTTGAATAGGACTTTCAAAGATGCCCAGAACTGAGCTAAACTTGGTATGTCTCCAACTCCTAGAAATAACTTCATGCCCCATCTCCCATACTTCCAGCTAGTAAGGATCACATAATTCCTAACAAAGTTTTGACACAGATTCCCAATTCGGGCATTCAGAACATATAGCACGTTGCTGTAAGCAAGCACATTCTAATACAAACTTGCAAGTTACTATGTAGGAACAAGTTTGTATAGGTATTTCAAAGATGCCCAGAACTGTGCTAAACTTGGTATGTGTCCAACTCCTAGAAATACCTTCATGCCACAACTCCCTTACTTCCAGTTAGTAAGGATCACATAATTCCTAACAAATTTTGACACAGATTCCCAATTCGGGCATTCAGAACATATAGCAAGTTGCTGTAAGCAAGCACATTCTCATTCAAAGTTGCAAGTTAATATGTAAGAACAAGTTTGTATAGGTATTTCAAAGATGCCCAGAACTGAGCTAAACGTTGTATGTGTCCAACTCCTAGAAATAATTTCATGCCCCATCTCCCTTACTTCCAGCTAGTAAGGATCACATAATTCCTAACAAAGTTTTGACACAGATTCCCAATTCGGGCATTCAGAACATGTAACACCTTGCTGTAAGCAAGCACATTCTCATTCAAAGTTGCAAGTTACTATGTAGGAACAAGTTTGTAAAGGTATTTCAAAGATGCCCAGAACTGAGCTAAACGTTGTATGTCTCCAACTCCTAGAAATAACTTCATGCCCCATCACCCTTACTTCCAGCTAGTAAGGATCACATAATTCCTAACAATGTTTTGACACAGAATCCCAATTCGGGCATTCAGAACATATAGCACGTTGCTGTAAGCAAGCACATTCTCATTCAAAGTTGCAAGTTACTATGTAGGAACAAGTTTGTATAGGTATTTCAAAGATGCCCAGAACTGAGCTAAACTTGGTATGTCTCCAACTCCTAGAAATAACTTCATACCCCATCTCCCTTACTTCTAGCTAGTAAGGATCACATAATTCCTAACAAAGTTTTGACACAGATTCCCAATTCGGGCATTCAGAACATATAGCACGTTGTTGAAAGCAAGCACATTCTCATTCAAAGTTGCAAGTTACTGTGTAGGAACAAGTTTGTATAGGTATTTCAAAGATGCCCAGAACTGTGCTAAAATTGGTATGTGTCCAACTCCTAGAAATACCTTCATGCCACAACTCCCTTACTTCCAGCTAGTAAGGATCACATAATTCCTAACAAATTTTGACACAGATTCCCAATTCGGGCATTCAGAACATATAGCACGTTGCTGTAAGCAAACACATTCTCATTCAAAGTTGCAAGTTACTATGTAGGAACATGTTTGTATAGGTATTTCAAAGATGCCCAGAACAGAGCTAAACTTGTATGTGTCCAACTCCTAGAAATAACTTCATGCCCCATCTCCCTTACTTCCAGCTAGTAAGGATCACATAATTCCTAACAAAGTTTTGACACAGATTCCCAATTCGGGCAATCAGAACATGTAGCACGTTGCTGTAAGCAAGCACATTCTTATTCAAAGTTGCAAGTTACTATGTAGGGACAAGTTTGTAAAGGTATTTCAAAGATGCCCAGAACTGAGCTAAACGTTGTATGTCTCCAACTCCTTGAAATAACTTCATGCCCAATCTCCCTTACTTCCAGCTAGTAAGGATCACATCATTCCTAACAATGTTTTGACACAGATTCCCAATACGGGCATTCAGAACATATAGCACATTGCCGTAAGCAAGCACATTCTCTTTCAAAGTTGCAAGTTACTATGTAGGAACAAGTTTGTATAGGTATTTCAAAGATGCCCAGAACTGAGCTAAACTTGGTATTTCCTCAACTCCTAGAAATAACTTCATGCCCCAACTCCCTTACTTCCAGCTAGTAAGGTTCACATAATTCCTAACAAAGTTTTGACACAGATTCCCAATTCGGGCATTCAGAACATATAGCACGTTGCTGTAAGCAAGCACATTCTCATGCAAAGATGCAAGTTACTATGTAGGAACAAGTTTGAATAGGACTTTCAAAGATGCCCAGAACTGAGCTAAACTTGGTATGTCTCCAACTCCTAGAAATAACTTCATGCCCCATCTCCCTTACTTCCAGCTAGTAAGGATCACATAATTCCTAACAAAGTTTTGACACAGATTCCCAATTCGGGCATTCAGAACATATAGCACGTTGCTGTAAGCAAGCACATTCTCATTCAAAGTTGCAAGTTACTATGTAGGAACAAGTTTGTATAGGTATTTCAAAGATGCCCAGAACTGTGCTAAACTTGGTATGTGTCCAACTCCTAGAAATACCTTCATGCCACAACTTCCTTACTTCCAGTTAGTAAGGATCACATAATTCCTAACAAATTTTGACACAGATTCCCAATTCGGGCATTCAGAACATATAGCACGTTGCTGTAAGCAAGCACATTCTCATTCAAAGTTGCAAGTTACTATGTAGGAACAAGATTGTATAGGTATTTCAAAGATGCCCAGAACTGAGCTAAACGTTGTATGTCTCCAACTGCTAGAAATAACTTCATGCCCAATCTCCCTTACTTCCAGCTAGTAAGGATCACATAATTCCTAACAAAGTTTTGACACAGATTCCCAATTCGGGCATTCAGAACATATAGCACGTTGATGTAAGCAAGCACATTCTCATTCAAAGTTGCAAGTTACTATGTAGGAACAAGTTTGTATAGGTATTTCAAAGATGCCAAGAACTGAGCTAAACTTGGTATGTCTCCAACTCCTAGAAATAACTTCATGCCCCATCTCCCTTACTTCCAGCTATTAAGGATCACATCATTCCTAACAAAGTTTTGACACAGATTCCCAATTCGGGCATTCAGAACATGTAGCACGTTGCTGTAAGCAAGCACATTCAATTCAAAGTTGCAAGTTACTATGTAGGAACAAGTTTGTGTAGGTATTTCAAAGATGCCCAGAACTGAGCTAAACGTTGTAGGTCTCCAACTCCTTGAAATAACTTCATGCCCAATCTCCCTTACATCCAGCTAGTAAGGATCACATCATTCCTAACAATGTTTTGACACAGATTCCCAATTCGGGCATTCAGATCATATAGCACATTGCTGTAAGCAAGCACATTCTCATTCAAAGTTGCAAGTTACTATGTAGGAACAAGTTTGTATAGGTATTTCAAAGATGCCCAGAACTGAGCTAAACTTGGTATTTCCTCAACTGCTAGAAATAACTTCATGCCCCAACTCCCTTACTTCCAGCTAGTAAGGATCACATAATTCCTAACAAAGTTTTGACACAGATTCCCAATTCGGGCATTCAGAACATATAGCACGTTGCTGTAAGCAAGCACATTCTCATGCAAACATGCAAGTTACTATGTAGGAACAAGTTTGAATAGGACTTTCAAAGATGCCCAGAACTGAGCTAAACTTGGTATGTCTCCAACTCCTAGAAATAACTTCATGCCCCATCTCCCTTACTTCCAGCTAGTAAGGATCACATAATTCCTAACAAAGTTTTGACACAGATTCCCAATTCGGGCATTCAGAACATATAGCACGTTGCTGTAAGCAAGCACATTCTCATACAAACTTGCAAGTTACTATGTAGGAACAAGTTTGTATAGGTATTTCAAAGATGCCCAGAACTCTGCTAAACTTGGTATGTGTCCAACTCCTAGAAATACCTTCATGCCACAACTCCCTTACTTCCAGTTAGTAAGGATCACATAATTCCTAACAAATTTTGACACGGATTCCCAATTCGGGCATTCAGAACATATAGCAAGTTGCTGTAAGCAAGCACATTCTCATTCAAAGTTGCAAGTTAATATGTAAGAACAAGTTTGTATAGGTATTTCAAAGATGCCCAGAACTGAGCTAAACGTTGTATGTGTCCAACTCCTAGAAATAATTTCATGCCCCATCTCCCTTACTTCCAGCTAGTAAGGATCACATAATTCCTAACAAAGTTTTGACACAGATTCCCAATTCGGGCATTCAGAACATGTAACACCTTGCTGTAAGCAAGCACATTCTCATTCAAAGTTGCAAGTTACTATGTAGGAACAAGTTTGTAAAGGTATTTCAAAGATGCCCAGAACTGAGCTAAACGTTTTATGTCTCCAACTCCTAGAAATAACTTCATGCCCCATCACGCTTACTTCCAGCTAGTAAGGATCACATAATTCCTAACAATGTTTTGACACAGAATCCCAATTTGGGCATTCAGAACATATAGCACGTTGCTGTAAGCAAGCACATTCTCATTCAAAGTTGCAAGTTACTATGTAGGAACAAGTTTGTATAGGTATTTCAAAGATGCCCAGAACTGAGCTAAACTTGGTATGTCTCCAACTCCTAGAAATAACTTCATACCCCATCTCCCTTACTTCTAGCTAGTAAGGATCACATAATTCCTAATAAAGTTTTGACACAGATTCCCAATTCGGGCATTCAGAACATATAGCACGTTGTTGAAAGCAAGCACATTCTCATTCAAAGTTGCAAGTTACTGTGTAGGAACAAGTTTGTATAGGTATTTCAAAGATGCCCAGAACTGTGCTAAAATTGGTATGTGTCCAACTCCTAGAAATACCTTCATGCCACAACTCCCTTACTTCCAGCTAGTAAGGATCACATAATTCCTAACAAATTTTGACACAGATTCCCAATTCGGGCATTCAGAACATATAGCACGTTGCTGTAAGCAAACACATTCTCATTCAAAGTTGCAAGTTACTATGTAGGAACAAGTTTGTATAGGTATTTCAAAGATGCCCAGAACAGAGCTAAACTTGTATGTGTCCAACTCCTAGAAATAACTTCATGCCCCATCTCCCTTACTTCCAGCTAGTAAGGATCACATAATTCCTAACAAAGTTTTGACACAGATTCCCAATTCGGGCAATCAGAACATGTAGCACGTTGCTGTAAGCAAGCACATTCTTATTCAAAGTTGCAAGTTACTATGTAGGGACAAGTTTGTAAAGGTATTTCAAAGATGCCCAGAACTGAGCTAAACGTTGTATGTCTCCAACTCATTGAAATAACTTCATGCCCAATCTCCCTTACTTCCAGCTAGTAAGGATCACATCATTCCTAACAATGTTTTGACACAGATTCCCAATTCGGGCATTCAGAACATATAGCACATTGCTGTAAGCAAGCACATTCTCTTTTAAAGTTGCAAGTTACTATGTAGGAACAAGTTTGTATAGGTATTTCAAAGATGCCCAGAACTGAGCTAAACTTGGTATTTCCTCAACTCCTAGAAATAACTTCATGCCCCAACTCCCTTACTTCCAGCTCTTAAGGATCACATAATTCCTAACAAAGTTTTGACACAGATTCCCAATTCGGGCATTCAGAACATATAGCACGTTGCTGTAAGCAAGCACATTCTCATGCAAAGATGCAAGTTACTATGTAGGAACAAGTTTGAATAGGACTTTCAAAGATGCCCAGAACTGAGCTAAACTTGGTATGTCTCCAACTCCTAGAAATAACTTCATGCCCCATCTCCCTAACTTCCAGCTAGTAAGGATCACATAATTCCTAACAAAGTTTTGACACAGATTCCCAATTCGGGCATTCAGAACATATAGCACGTTGCTGTAAGCAAGCACATTCTCATTCAATGTTGCAAGTTACTATGTAGGAACAAGTTTGTATAGGTATTTCAAAGATGCCCAGAACTGTGCTAAACTTGGTATGTGTCCAACTCCTAGAAATACCTTCATGCCACAACTCCCTTACTTCCAGTTAGTAAGGATCACATAATTCCTAACAAATTTTGACACAGATTCCCAATTCGGGCATTCAGAACATATAGCACGTTGCTGTAAGCAAGCACATTCTCATTCAAAGTTGCAAGTTACTATGTAGGAACAAGATTGTATAGGTATTTCAAAGATGCCCAGAACTGAGCTAAACGTTGTATGTCTCCAACTGCTAGAAATAACTTCATGCCCAATCTCCCTTACTTCCAGCTAGTAAGGATCACATAATTCCTAACAAAGTTTTGACACAGATTCCCAATTCGGGCATTGACAACATATAGCACGTTGATGTAAGCAAGCACATTCTCATTCAAAGTTGCAAGTTACTATGTAGGAACAAGTTTGTATAGGTATTTCAAAGATGCCCAGAACTGAGCTAAACTTGGTATGTCTCCAACTCCTAGAAATAACTTCATGCCCCATCTCCCTTACTTCCAGCTATTAAGGATCACATCATTCCTAACAAAGTTTTGACACAGATTCCCAATTCGGGCTTTCAGAACATGTAGCAAGTTGCTGTAAGCAAGCACATTCAATTCAAAGTTGCAAGTTACTATGTAGGAACAAGTTTGTGTAGGTATTTCAAAGATGCCCAGAACTGAGCTAAACGTTGTAGGTCTCCAACTCCTTGAAATAACTTCATGCCCAATATCCCTTACTTCCAGCTAGTAAGGATCACATCATTCCTAACAATGTTTTGACACAGATTCCCAATTCGGGCATTCAGAACATATAGCACATTGCTGTAAGCAAGCACATTCTCATTCAAAGTTGCAAGTTACTATGTAGGAACAAGTTTGTATAGGTATTTCAAAGATGCCCAGAACTGAGCTAAACTTGGTATTTCCTCAACTGCTAGAAATAACTTCATGCCCCAACTCCCTTACTTCCAGCTAGTAAGGATCACATAATTCCTAACAAAGTTTTGACACAGATTCCCAATTCGGGCATTCAGAACATATAGCACGTTGCTGTAAGCAAGCACATTCTCATGCAAACATGCAAGTTACTATGTAGGAACAAGTTTGAATAGGACTTTCAAAGATGCCCAGAACTGAGCTAAACTTGGTATGTCTCCAACTCCTAGAAATAACTTCATGCCCCATCTCCCTTACTTCCAGCTAGTAAGGATCACATAATTCCTAACAAAGTTTTGACACAGATTCCCAATTCGGGCATTCAGAACATATAGCACGTTGCTGTAAGCAAGCACATTCTCATACAAACTTGCAAGTTACTATGTAGGAACAAGTTTGTATAGGTATTTCAAAGATGCCCAGAACTGTGCTAAACTTGGTATGTGTCCAGCTCCTAGAAATACCTTCATGCCACAACTCCCTTACTTCCAGTTAGTAAGGATCACATAATTCCTAACAAATTTTGACACGGATTCCCAATTCGGGCATTCAGAACATATAGCAAGTTGCTGTAAGCAAGCACATTCTCATTCAAAGTTGCAAGTTAATATGTAAGAACAAGTTTGTATAGGTATTTCAAAGATGCCCAGAACTGAGCTAAACGTTGTATGTGTCCAACTCCTAGAAATAATTTCATGCCCCATCTCCCTTACTTCCAGCTAGTAAGGATCACATAATTCCTAACAAAGATTTGACACAGATTCCCAATTCGGGCATTCAGAACATGTAACACCTTGCTGTAAGCAAGCACATTCTCATTCAAAGTTGCAAGTTACTATGTAGGAACAAGTTTGTAAAGGTATTTCAAAGATGCCCAGAACTCAGCTAAACGTTGTATGTCTCCAACTCCTAGAAATAACTTCATGCCCCATCACACTTACTTCTAGCTAGTAAGGATCACATAATTCCTAACAATGTTTTGACCCAGAATCCCAATTCGGGCATTCAGAACATATAGCACGTTGCTGTAAGCAAGCACATTCTCATTCAAAGTTGCAAGTTACTATGTAGGAACAAGTTTGTATAGGTATTTCAAAGATGCCCAGAACTGAGCTAAACTTGGGATGTCTCCAACTCCTAGAAATAACTTCATACCCCATCTCCCTTACTTCTAGCTAGTAAGGATCACATAATTCCTAACAAAATTTTGACACAGATTCCCAATTCGGGCATTCAGAACATATAGCACGTTGTTGAAAGCAAGCACATTCTCATTCAAAGTTGCAAGTTACTGTGTAGGAACAAGTTTGTATAGGTATTTCAAAGATGCCCAGAACTGTGCTAAAATTGGTATGTGTCCAACTCCTAGAAATACCTTCATGCCACAACTCCCTTACTTCCAGCTAGTGAGGATCACATCATTCCTAACAATGTTTTGACACAGATTCCCAATTAGGGCATTCAGAACATATAGCACATTGCTGTAAGCAAGCACATTCTCATTCAAAGTTGCAAGTTACTATGTAGGAACAAGTTTGTATAGGTATTTCAAAGATGCCCAGAACTGAGCTAAACTTGGTATGTGTCCAACTCCTAGAAATAACTTCATGCCCCAACTCCCTTACTTCCAGCTAGTAAGGTTCACATAATTCCTAACCAAGTTTTGACACAGATTCCCAATTCGGGCATTCAGAACATATAGCACGTTGCTGTAAGCAAGCACATTCTCATGCAAAGATGCAAGTTACTATGTAGGAACAAGTTTGAATAGGACTTTCAAAGATGCCCAGAACTGAGCTAAACTTGGTATGTCTCTAACTCCTAGAAATAACTTCATGCCCCATCTCCCTTACTTCCAGCTAGTAAGGATCACATAATTCCTAACAAAGTTTTGACACAGATTCCCAATTCGGGCATTCAGAACATATAGCACGTTGCTGTAAGCAAGCACATTCTCATTCAAAGTTGCAAGTTACTATGTAGGAACAAGTTTGTATAGGTATTTCAAAGATGCCCAGAACTGTGCTAAACTTGGTATGTGTCCAACTCCTAGAAATACCTTCATGCCACAACTCCCTTACTTCCAGTTAGTAAGGATCACATAATTCCTAACAAATTTTGACACAGATTCCCAATTCGGGCATTCAGAACATATAGCACGTTGCTGTAAGCAAGCACATTCTCATTCAAAGTTGCAAGTTACTATGTAGGAACAAGATTGTATAGGTATTTCAAAGATGCCCAGAACTGAGCTAAACGTTGTATGTCTCCAACTGCTAGAAATAACTTCATGCCCAATCTCCCTTACTTCCAGCTAGTAAGGATCACATAATTCCTAACAAAGTTTTGACACAGATTCCCAATTCGGGCATTCAGAACATGTAGCACGTTGCTGTAAGCAAGCACATTCAATTCAAAGTTGCAAGTTACTATGTAGGAACAAGTTTGTGTAGGTATTTCAAAGATGCCCAGAACTGAGCTAAACGTTGTATGTCTCCAACTGCTAGAAATAACTTCATGCCCCAACTCCCTTACTTCCAGCTAGTAAGGATCACATCATTCCTAACAATGTTTTGACACAGATTCCCAATTCGGTCATTCAGAACATATAGCACATTGCTGTAAGCAAGCACATTCTCATTCAAAGTTGCAAGTTACTATGTAGGAACAAGTTTGTATAGGTATTTCAAAGATGCCCAGAACTGAGCTAAACTTGGTATTTCCTCAACTGCTAGAAATAACTTCATGCCCCAACTCCCTTACTTCCAGCTAGTAAGGATCACATAATTCCTAACAAAGTTTTGACACAGATTCCCAATTCGGGCATTCAGAACATAGAGCACGTTGCTGTAAGCAAGCACATTCTCATGCAAACATGCAAGTTACTATGTAGGAACAAGTTTGAATAGGACTTTCAATGATGCCCAGAACTGAGCTAAACTTGGTATGTCTCCAACTCCTAGAAATATCTTCATGCCCCATCTCCCTTACTTCCAGCTAGTAAGGATCACATAATTCCTAACAAAGTTTTGACACAGATTCCCAATTCGGGCATTCAGAACATATAGCACGTTGCTGTAAGCAAGCACATTCTCATACAAACTTGCAAGTTACTATGTAGGAACAAGTTTGTATAGGTATTTCAAAGATGCCCAGAACTGTGCTAAACTTGGTATGTTTCCAACTCCTAGAAATACCTTCATGCCACAACTCCCTTACTTCCAGTTAGTAAGGATCACATAATTCCTAACAAATTTTGACACAGATTCCCAATTCGGGCATTCAGAACATGTAACACCTTGCTGTAAGCAAGCACATTCTCATTCAAAGTTGCAAGTTAATATGTAAGAACAAGTTTGTATAGGTATTTCAAAGATGCCCAGAACTGAGCTAAACGTTGTATGTGTCCAACTCCTAGAAATAATTTCATGCCCCGTCTCCCTTACTTCCAGCTAGTAAGGATCACATAATTCCTAACAAAGTTTTGACACAGATTCCTAATTCGGGCATTCAGAACATGTAACACCTTGCTGTAAGCAAGCACATTCTCATTCAAAGTTGCAAGTTACTATGTAGGAACAAGTTTGTAAAGGTATTTCAAAGATGCCCAGAACTGAGCTAAACGTTGTATGTCTCCAACTCCTAGAAATAACTTCATGCCCCATCACCCTTACTTCCAGCTAGTAAGGATCACATAATTCCTAACAATGTTTTGACACAGAATCCCAATTCGGGCATTCAGAACATATAGCACGTTGCTGTAAGCAAGCACATTCTCATTCAAAGTTGCAAGTTACTATGTAGGAACAAGTTTGTATAGGTATTTCAAAGATGCCCAGAACTGAGCTAAACTTGGTATGTCTCCAACTCCTAGAAATAACTACATGCCCCATCTCCCTTACTTCCAGCTATTAAGGATCACATAATTCCTAACAAAGTTTTGACACAGATTCCCAATTCGGGCATTCAGAACATGTAGCACGTTGCTGTAAGCAAGCACATTCAATTCAAAGTTGCAAGTTACTATGTAGGAACAAGTTTGTGTAGATATTTCAAAGATGCCCAGAACTGAGCTAAACGTTGTATGTCTCCAACTGCAAGAAATAACTTCATGCCCCAACTCCCTTACTTCCAGCTAGTAAGGATCACATCATTCCTAACAATGGTTTGACACAGATTCCCAATTCGGTCATTCAGAACATATAGCACATTGCTGTAAGCAAGCACATTCTCATTCAAAGTTGCAAGTTACTATGTAGGAACAAGTTTGTATAGGTATTTCAAAGATGCCCAGAACTGAGCTAAACTTGGTATTTCCTCAACTGCTAGAAATAACTTCATGCCCCAACTCCCTTACTTCCAGCTAGTAAGGATCACATAATTCCTAACAAAGTTTTGACACAGATTCCCAATTCGGGCATTCAGAACATATAGCACGTTGCTGTAAGCAAGCACATTCTCATGCAAACATGCAAGTTACTATGTAGGAACAAGTTTGAATAGGACTTTAAAAGATGCCCAGAACTGAGCTAAACTTGGTATGTCTCCAACTCCTAGAAATAACTTCATGTCCCATCTCCCTTACTTCCAGCTAGTAAGGATCACATAATTCCTAACAAAGTTTTGACACAGATTCCCAATTCGGGCATTCAGAACATATAGCACGTTGCTGTAAGCAAGCACATTCTCATACAAACTTGCAAGTTACTATGTAGGAACAAGTTTGTATAGGTATTTCAAAGATGCCCAGAACTGTGCTAAACTTGGTATGTGTCCAACTCCTAGAAATACCTTCATGCCACAACTCCCTTACTTCCAGTTAGTAAGGATCACATAATTCCTAACAAATTTTGACACAGATTCCCAATTCGGGCATTCAGAAGATATAGCAAGTTGCTGTAAGCAAGCACATTCTCATTCAAAGTTGCAAGTTAATATGTAAGAACAAGTTTGTATAGGTATTTCAAAGATGCCCAGAACTGAGCTAAACGTTGTATGTGTCCAACTCCTAGAAATAATTTCATGCCCCATCTCCCTTACTTCCAGCTAGTAAGGATCACATAATTCCTAACAAAGTTTTGACACAGATTCCCAATTCGGGCATTCAGAACATGTAACACCTTGCTGTAAGCAAGCACATTCTCATTCAAAGTTGCAAGTTACTATGTAGGAACAAGTTTGTAAAGGTATTTCAAAGATGCCCAGAACTCAGCTAAACGTTGTATGTCTCCAACTCCTAGAAATAACTTCATGCCCCATCACCCTTACTTCCAGCTAGTAAGGATCACATAATTCCTAACAATGTTTTGACACAGAATCCCAATTCGGGCATTCAGAACATATAGCACGTTGCTGTAAGCAAGCACATTCTTATTCAAAGTTGCAAGTTACTATGTAGGAACAAGTTTGTATAGGTATTTCAAAGATGCCCAGAACTGAGCTAAACTTGGTATTTCCTCAACTGCTAGAAATAACTTCATGCCCCAACTCCCTTACTTCCAGCTAGTAAGGTTCACATAATTCCTAACCAAGTTTTGACACAGATTCCCAATTCGGGCATTCAGAACATATAGCACGTTGCTGTAAGCAAGCACATTCTCCTGCAAAGATGCAAGTTACTATGTAGGAACAAGTTTGAATAGGACTTTCAAAGATGCCCAGAACTGAGCTAAACTTGGTATGTCTCCAACTCCTAGAAATAACTTCATGCCCCATCTCCCTTACTTCCAGCTAGTAAGGATCACATAATTCCTAACAAAGTTTTGACACAGATTCCCAATTCGGGCATTCAGAACATATAGCACGTTGCTGTAAGCAAGCACATTCTCATTCAAAGTTGCAAGTTACTATGTAGGAACAAGTTTGTATAGGTATTTCAAAGATGCCCAGAACTGTGCTAAACTTGGTATGTGTCCAACTCCTAGAAATACCTTCATGCCACAACTCCCTTACTTCCAGTTAGTAAGGATCACATAATTCCTAACAAATTTTGACACAGATTCCCAATTCGGGCATTCAGAACATATAGCACGTTGCTGTAAGCAAGCACATTCTCATTCAAAGTTGCAAGTTACTATGTAGGAACAAGATTGTATAGGTATTTCAAAGATGCCCAGAACTGAGCTAAACGTTGTATGTCTCCAACTGCTAGAAATAACTTCATGCCCAATCTCCCTTACTTCCAGCTAGTAAGGATCACATAATTCCTAACAAAGTTTTGACACAGATTCCCAATTCGGGCATTCAGAACATATAGCACGTTGATGTAAGCAAGCACATTCTCATTCAAAGTTGCAAGTTACTATGTAGGAACAAGTTTGTATAGGTATTTCAAAGATGCCCAGAACTGAGCTAAACTTGGTATGTCTCCAACTCCTAGAAATAACTTCATGCCCCATCTCCCTTACTTCCAGCTATTAAGGATCACATAATTCCTAACAAAGTTTTGACACAGATTCCCAATTCGGGCATTCAGAACATGTAGCACGTTGCTGTAAGCAAGCACATTCAATTCAAAGTTGCAAGTTACTATGTAGGAACAAGTTTGTGTAGGTATTTCAAAGATGCCCAGAACTGAGCTAAACGTTGTATGTCTCCAACTTCTAGAAATAACTTCATGCCCAATCTCCCTTACTTCCAGCTAGTAAGGATCACATCATTCCTAACAATGTTTTGACACAGATTCCCAATTCGGTCATTCAGAACATATAGCACATTGCTGTAAGCAAGCACATTCTCATTCAAAGTTGCAAGTTACTATGTAGGAACA
The DNA here is from genome assembly GCF_020826845.1 of Diceros bicornis minor. Classification (NCBI taxonomy): domain Eukaryota; kingdom Metazoa; phylum Chordata; class Mammalia; order Perissodactyla; family Rhinocerotidae; genus Diceros; species Diceros bicornis. The sequence continues at coordinate 1,683,908 of NW_026691718.1, forward strand.
AGTTTGTATAGGTATTTCAAAGATGCCCAGAACTGAGCTAAACTTGGTATTTCCTCAACTGCTAGAAATAACTTCATGCCCCAACTCCCTTACTTCCAGCTAGTAAGGATCACATAATTCCTAACAAAGATTTGACACAGATTCCCAATTCGGGCATTCAGAACATATAGCACGTTGCTGTAAGCAAGCACATTCTCATACAAACTTGCAAGTTACTATGTAGGAACAAGTTTGTATAGGTATTTCAAAGATGCCCAGAACTGTGCTAAACTTGGTATGTTTCCAACTCCTAGAAATACCTTCATGCCACAACTCCCTTACTTCCAGTTAGTAAGGATCACATAATTCCTAACAAATTTTGACACAGATTCCCAATTCGGGCATTCAGAACATATAGCAAGTTGCTGTAAGCAAGCACATTCTCATTCAAAGTTGCAAGTTAATATGTAAGAACAAGTTTGTATAGGTATTTCAAAGATGCCCAGAACTGAGCTAAACGTTGTATGTGTCCAACTCATAGAAATAATTTCATGCCCCATCTCCCTTACTTCCAGCTAGTAAGGATCACATAATTCCTAACAAAATTTTGACACAGATTCCCAATTCGGGCATTCAGAACATGTAACACCTTGCTGTAAGCAAGCACATTCTCATTCAAAGTTGCAAGTTACTATGTAGGAACAAGTTTGTAAAGGTATTTCAAAGATGCCCAGAACTGAGCTAAACGTTGTATGTCTCCAACTCCTAGAAATAACTTCATGCCCCATCACCCTTACTTCCAGCTAGTAAGGATCACATAATTCCTAACAATGTTTTGACACAGAATCCCAATTCGGGCATTCAGAACATATAGCACGTTGCTGTAAGCAAGCACATTCTCATTCAAAGTTGCAAGTTACTATGTAGGAACAAGTTTGTATAGCTATTTCAAAGATGCCCAGAACTGAGCTAAACTTGGTATGTCTCCAACTCCTAGAAATAACTTCATGCCCCATCTCCCTTACTTCCAGCTATTAAGGATCACATAATTCCTAACAATGTTTTGACACAGATTCCCAATTCGGGCATTCAGAACATATAGCACGTTGATGTAAGCAAGCACATTCTCATTCAAAGTTGCAAGTTACTATGTAGGAACAAGTTTGTATAGGTATTTCAAAGATGCCCAGAACTGAGCTAAACTTGGTATGTCTCCAACTCCTAGAAATAACTTCATGCCCCATCTCCCTTACTTCCAGCTATTAAGGATCACATAATTCCTAACAAAGTTTTGACACAGATTCCCAATTCGGGCATTCAGAACATGTAGCACGTTGCTGTAAGCAAGCACATTCAATTCAAAGTTGCAAGTTACTATGTAGGAACAAGTTTGTGTAGGTATTTCAAAGATGCCCAGAACTGAGCTAAACGTTGTATGTCTCCAACTTCTAGAAATAACTTCATGCCCAATCTCCCTTACTTCCAGCTAGTAAGGATCACATCATTCCTAACAATGTTTTGACACAGATTCCCAATTCGGTCATTCAGAACATATAGCACATTGCTGTAAGCAAGCACATTCTCATTCAAAGTTGCAAGTTACTATGTAGGAACAAGTTTGTATAGGTATTTCAAAGATGCCCAGAACTGAGCTAAACTTGGTATTTCCTCAACTGCTAGAAATAACTTCATGCCCCAACTCCCTTACTTCCAGCTAGTAAGGATAACATAATTCCTAACAAAGATTTGACACAGATTCCCAATTCGGGCATTCAGAACATATAGCACGTTGCTGTAAGCAAGCACATTCTCATACAAACTTGCAAGTTACTATGTAGGAACAAGTTTGTATAGGTATTTCAAAGATGCCCAGAACTGTGCTAAACTTGGTATGTTTCCAACTCCTAGAAATACCTTCATGCCACAACTCCCTTACTTCCAGTTAGTAAGGATCACATAATTCCTAACAAATTTTGACACAGATTCCCAATTCGGGCATTCAGAACATATAGCAAGTTGCTGTAAGCAAGCACATTCTCATTCAAAGTTGCAAGTTACTATGTAGGAACAAGTTTGTATAGGTATTTCAAAGATGCCCAGAACTGAGCTAAACGTTGTATGTCTCCAACTCCTAGAAATAACTTCATGCCCCATCTCCCTTACTTCCAGCTAGTAAGGATCACATAATTCCTAACAAAATTTTGACACAGATTCCCAATTCGGGCATTCAGAACATGTAACACCTTGCTGTAAGCAAGCACATTCTCATTCAAAGTTGCAAGTTACTATGTAGGAACAAGTTTGTAAAGGTATTTCAAAGATGCCCAGAACTGAGCTAAACGTTGTATGTCTCCAACTCCTAGAAATAACTTCATGCCCCATCACCCTTACTTCCAGCTAGTAAGGATCACATAATTCCTAACAATGTTTTGACACAGAATCCCAATTCGGGCATTCAGAACATATAGCACGTTGCTGTAAGCAAGCACATTCTCATTCAAAGTTGCAAGTTACTATGTAGGAACAAGTTTGTATAGGTATTTCAAAGATGCCCAGAACTGAGCTAAACTTGGTATGTCTCCAACTCCTAGAAATAACTTCATGCCCCATCTCCCTTACTTCCAGCTATTAAGGATCACATAATTCCTAACAAAGTTTTGACACAGATTCCCAATTCGGGCATTCAGAACATGTAGCACGTTGCTGTAAGCAAGCACATTCAATTCAAAGTTGCAAGTTACTATGTAGGAACAAGTTTGTGTAGGTATTTCAAAGATGCCCAGAACTGAGCTAAACGTTGTATGTCTCCAACTGCTAGAAATAACTTCATGCCCCAACTCCCTTACTTCCGGCTAGTAAGGATCACATCATTCCTAACAATGTTTTGACACAGATTCCCAATTCGGTCATTCAGAACATATAGCACATTGCTGTAAGCAAGCACATTCTCATTCAAAGTTGCAAGTTACTATGTAGGAACAAGTTTGTATAGGTATTTCAAAGATGCCCAGAACTGAGCTAAACTTGGTATTTCCTCAACTGCTAGAAATAACTTCATGCCCCAACTCCCTTACTTCCAGCTAGTAAGGATCACATAATTCTTAACAAAGTTTTGACACAGATTCCCAATTCGGGCATTCAGAACATATAGCACGTTGCTGTAAGAAAGCACATTCTCATGCAAACATGCAAGTTACTATGTAGGAACAAGTTTGAATAGGACTTTAAAAGATGCCCAGAACTGAGCTAAACTTGGTATGTCTCCATCTCCTAGAAATAACTTCATGTCCCATCTCCCTTACTTCCAGCTAGTAAGGATCACATAATTCCTAACAAAGTTTTGACACAGATTCCCAATTCGGGCATTCAGAACATATAGCACGTTGCTGTAAGCAAGCACATTCTCATACAAACTTGCAAGTTACTATGTAGGAACAAGTTTGTATAGGTATTTCAAAGATGCCCAGAACTGTGCTAAACTTGGTATGTGTCCAACTCCTAGCAATACCTTCATGCCACAACTCCCTTACTTCCAGTTAGTAAGGATCACATAATTCCTAACAAATTTTGACACAGATTCCCAATTCGGGCATTCAGAACATATAGCAAGTTGCTGTAAGCAAGCACATTCTCATTCAAAGTTGCAAGTTAATATGTAAGAACAAGTTTGTATAGGTATTTCAAAGATGCCCAGAACTGAGCCTAACGTTGTATGTGTCCAACTCCTAGAAATAATTTCATGCCCCATCTCCCTTACTTCCAGCTAGTAAGGATCACATAATTCCTAACAAAGTTTTGACACAGATTCCCAATACGGGCATTCAGAACATGTAACACCTTGCTGTAAGCAAGCACATTCTCATTCAAAGTTGCAAGTTACTATGTAGGAACAAGTTTGTAAAGGTATTTCAAAGATGCCCAGAACTCAGCTAAACGTTGTATGTCTCCAACTCCTAGAAATAACTTCATGCCCCATCACCCTTACTTCCAGCTAGTAAGGATCACATAATTCCTAACAATGTTTTGACACAGAATCCCAATTCGGGCATTCAGAACATATAGCACGTTGCTGTAAGCAAGCACATTCTCATTCAAAGTTGCAAGTTACTATGTAGGAACAAGTTTGTATAGGTATTTCAAAGATGCCCAGAACTGAGCTAAACTTGGGATGTCTCCAACTCCTAGAAATAACTTCATACCCCATCTCCCTTACTTCTAGCTAGTAAGGATCACATAATTCCTAACAAAGTTTTGACACAGATTCCCAATTCGGGCATTCAGAACATATAGCACGTTGCTGTAAGCAAACACATTCTCATTCAAAGTTGCAAGTTACTATGTAGGAACAAGTTTGTATAGGTATTTCAAAGATGTCCAGAACAGAGCTAAACTTGTATGTGTCCAACTCCTAGAAATAACTTCATGCCCCATCTCCCTTACTTCCAGCTAGTAAGGATCACATAATTCCTAACAAAGTTTTGACTCAGATTCCCAATTCGGGCAATCAGAACATGTAGCACGTTGCTGTAAGCAAGCACATTCTTATTCAAAGTTGCAAGTTACTATGTAGGGACAAGTTTGTAAAGGTATTTCAAAGATGCCCAGAACTGAGCTAAACGTTGTATGTCTCCAACTCCTTGAAATAACTTCATGCCCAATCTCCCTTACTTCCAGCTAGTAAGGATCACATCATTCCTACCAATGTTTTGACACAGATTCCCAATTCGGGCATTCAGAAGATATAGCACATTGCTGTAAGCAAGCAAATTCTCTTTCAAAGTTGCAAGTTACTATGTAGGAAAGAGTTTGTATAGGTATTTCAAAGATGCCCAGAACTGAGCTAAACTTGGTATTTCCTCAACTCCTAGAAATAACTTCATGCCCCAACTCCCTTACTTCCAGCTAGTAAGGTTCACATAATTCCTAACCAAGTTTTGACACAGATTCCCAATTCGGGCATTCAGAACATATAGCACGTTGCTGTAAGCAAGCACATTCTCCTGCAAAGATGCAAGTTACTATGTAGGAACAAGTTTGAATAGGACTTTCAAAGATGCCCAGAACTGAGCTAAACTTGGTATGTCTCCAACTCCTAGAAATAACTTCATGCCCCATCTCCCTTACTTCCAGCTAGTAAGGATCACATAATTCCTAACAAATTTTGACACAGATTCCCAATTCGGGCATTCAGAACACATAGCACGTTGCTGTAAGCAAGCACATTCTCATTCAAAGTTGCAAGTTACTATGTAGGAACAAGATTGTATAGGTATTTCAAAGATGCCCAGAACTGAGCTAAAGGTTGTATGTCTCCAACTGCTAGAAATAACTTCATGCCCAATATCCCTTACTTCCAGCTAGTAAGGATCACATAATTCCTAACAAAGTTTTGACACAGATTCCCAATTCGGGCATTCAGAACATATAGCACGTTGATGTAAGCAAGCACATTCTCATTCAAAGTTGCAAGTTACTATGTAGGAACAAGTTTGTATAGGTATTTCAAAGATGCCCAGAACTGTGCTAAACTTGGTATGTGTCCAACTCCTAGAAATACCTTCATACCCCAACTCCCTTACTTCCAGCTAGTAAGGATCACATAATTCCAAACAAATTTTGACACAGATTCCCAAATCGGGCATTCAGAACATATAGCAAGTTGCTGTAAGCAATCACATTCTCATTCAAAGTTGCAAAATAATATGTAGGAACAAGTTTGTATAGGTATTTCAAAGATACCCAGAACTGAGCTAAACTTGGTATGTATCGAAATCCTAGAAATAACTTCATGCCCCATCTCCCTTACTTCCAGCTAGTAAGGATCACATAATTCCTAACAAAGTTTTGACACAGATTCCCAATACGGGCATTCAGAACATGTACCACGTTGCTGTAAGCAAGAACATTCTCATTCAAAGTTGCAAGTTACTATGTAGGAACAAGTTTGTAAAGGTATTTCAAAGATGCCCAGAACTGAGCTAAACGTTGTATGTCTCCAACTCCTAGAAATAACTTCATGCCTCATGACCCTTACTTCCAGCTAGTAAGGATCACATCATTCCTAACAATGTTTTGACACAGATTCCCAATTCGGGCATTCAGAACATATAGCACGTTGCTGTAAGCAAGCACATTCTCATTCAAAGTTGCAAGTTACTATGTAGGAACAAGTTTGTATAGGTATTTCAAAGATGCCCAGAACTGAGCTAAACGTTGTATGTGTCCAACTCCTAGAAATAATTTCATGCCCCATCTCCCTTACTTCCAGCTAGTAAGGATCACATAATTCCTAACAAAATTTTGACACAGATTCCCAATTCGGGCATTCAGAACATGTAACACCTTGCTGTAAGCAAGCACATTCTCATTCAAAGTTGCAAGTTACTATGTAGGAACAAGTTTGTAAAGGTATTTCAAAGATGCCCAGAACTGAGCTAAACGTTGTATGTCTCCAACTCCTAGAAATAACTTCATGCCCCATCACCCTTACTTCCAGCTAGTAAGGATCACATAATTCCTAACAATGTTTTAACACAGAATCCCAATTCGGGCATTCAGAACATATAGCACGTTGCTGTAAGCAAGCACATTCTCATTCAAAGTTGCAAGTTACTATGTAGGAACAAGTTTGTATAGGTATTTCAAAGATGCCCAGAACTGAGCTAAACTTGGTATGTCTCCAACTCCTAGAAATAACTTCATGCCCCATCTCCCTTACTTCCAGCTATTAAGGATCACATAATTCCTAACAAAGTTTTGACACAGATTCCCAATTCGGGCATTCAGAACATGTAGCACGTTGCTGTAAGCAAGCACATTCAATTCAAAGTTGCAAGTTACTATGTAGGAACAAGTTTGTGTAGGTATTTCAAAGATGCCCAGAACTGAGCTAAACGTTGTATGTCTCCAACTGCTAGAAATAACTTCATGCCCCAACTCCCTTACTTCCGGCTAGTAAGGATCACATCATTCCTAACAATGTTTTGACACAGATTCCCAATTCGGGCATTCAGAACATATAGCACATTGCTGTAAGCAAGCACATTCTCATTCAAAGTTGCAAGTTACTATGTAGGAACAAGTTTGTATAGGTATTTCAAAGATGCCCAGAACTGAGCTAAACTTGGTATTTCCTCAACTGCTAGAAATAACTTCATGCCCCAACTCCCTTACTTCCAGCTAGTAAGGATCACATAATTCTTAACAAAGTTTTGACACAGATTCCCAATTCGGGCATTCAGAACATATAGCACGTTGCTGTAAGCAAGCACATTCTCATGCAAACATGCAAGTTACTATGTAGGAACAAGTTTGAATAGGACTTTAAAAGATGCCCAGAACTGAGCTAAACTTGGTATGTCTCCAACTCCTAGAAATAACTTCATGTCCCATCTCCCTTACTTCCAGCTAGTAAGGATCACATAATTCCTAACAAAGTTTTGACACAGATTCCCAATTCGGGCATTCAGAACATATAGCACGTTGCTGTAAGCAAGCACATTCTCATACAAACTTGCAAGTTACTATGTAGGAACAAGTTTGTATAGGTATTTCAAAGATGCCCAGAACTGAGCTAAACTTGGTATTTCCTCAACTGCTAGAAATAACTTCATGCCCCAACTCCCTTACTTCCAGCTAGTAAGGATCACATAATTCTTAACAAAGTTTTGACACAGATTCCCAATTCGGGCATTCAGAACATATAGCACGTTGCTGTAAGCAAGCACATTCTCATGCAAACATGCAAGTTACTATGTAGGAACAAGTTTGAATAGGACTTTAAAAGATGCCCAGAACTGAGCTAAACTTGGTATGTCTCCAACTCCTAGAAATAACTTCATGTCCCATCTCCCTTACTTCCAGCTAGTAAGGATCACATAATTCCTAACAAAGTTTTGACACAGATTCCCAATTCGGGCATTCAGAACATATAGCACGTTGCTGTAAGCAAGCACATTCTCATACAAACTTGCAAGTTACTATGTAGGAACAAGTTTGTATAGGTATTTCAAAGATGCCCAGAACTGTGCTAAACTTGGTATGTGTCCAACTCCTAGCAATACCTTCATGCCACAACTCCCTTACTTCCAGTTAGTAAGGATCACATAATTCCTAACAAATTTTGACACAGATTCCCAATTCGGGCATTCAGAACATATAGCAAGTTGCTGTAAGCAAGCACATTCTCATTCAAAGTTGCAAGTTAATATGTAAGAACAAGTTTGTATAGGTATTTCAAAGATGCCCAGAACTGAGCCTAACGTTGTATGTGTCCAACTCCTAGAAATAATTTCATGCCCCATCTCCCTTACTTCCAGCTAGTAAGGATCACATAATTCCTAACCAAGTTTTGACACAGATTCCCAATTCGGGCATTCAGAACATATAGCACGTTGCTGTAAGCAAGCACATTCTCCTGCAAAGATGCAAGTTACTATGTAGGAACAAGTTTGAATAGGACTTTCAAAGATGCCCAGAACTGAGCTAAACTTGGTATGTCTCCAACTCCTAGAAATAACTTCATGCCCCATCTCCCTTACTTCCAGCTAGTAAGGATCACATAATTCCTAGCAAAGTTTTGACACAGATTCCCAATTCGGGCATTCAGAACATATAGCACGTTGCTGTAAGCAAGCACATTCTCATTCAAAGTTGCAAGTTACTATGTAGGAACAAGTTTGTATAGGTATTTCAAAGATGCCCAGAACTGTGCTAAACTTGGTATGTGTCCAACTCCTAGAAATACCTTCATGCCACAACTCCCTTACTTCCAGTTAGTAAGGATCACATAATTCCTAACAAATTTTGACACAGATTCCCAATTCGGGCATTCAGAACATATAGCACGTTGCTGTAAGCAAGCACATTCTCATTCAAAGTTGCAAGTTACTATGTAGGAACAAGATTGTATAGGTATTTCAAAGATGCCCAGAACTGAGCTAAACGTTGTATGTCTCCAACTGCTAGAAATAACTTCATGCCCAATCTCCCTTACTTCCAGCTAGTAAGGATCACATAATTCCTAACAAAGTTTTGACACAGATTCCCAATTCGGGCATTCAGAACATATAGCACGTTGATGTAAGCAAGCACATTCTCATTCAAAGTTGCAAGTTACTATGTAGGAACAAGTTTGTATAGGTATTTCAAAGATGCCCAGAACTGAGCTAAACTTGGTATGTCTCCAACTCCTAGAAATAACTTCATGCCCCATCTCCCTTACTTCCAGCTATTAAGGATCACATAATTCCTAACAAAGTTTTGACACAGATTCCCAATTCGGGCATTCAGAACATGTAGCACGTTGCTGTAAGCAAGCACATTCAATTCAAAGTTGCAAGTTACTATGTAGGAACAAGTTTGTGTAGGTATTTCAAAGATGCCCAGAACTGAGCTAAACGTTGTATGTCTCCAACTTCTAGAAATAACTTCATGCCCAATCTCCCTTACTTCCAGCTAGTAAGGATCACATCATTCCTAACAATGTTTTGACACAGATTCCCAATTCGGTCATTCAGAACATATAGCACATTGCTGTAAGCAAGCACATTCTCATTCAAAGTTGCAAGTTACTATGTAGGAACAAGTTTGTATAGGTATTTCAAAGATGCCCAGAACTGAGCTAAACTTGGTATTTCCTCAACTGCTAGAAATAACTTCATGCCCCAACTCCCTTACTTCCAGCTAGTAAGGATCACATAATTCCTAACAAAAATTTGACACAGATTCCCAATTCGGGCATTCAGAACATATAGCACGTTGCTGTAAGCAAGCACATTCTCATACAAACTTGCAAGTTACTATGTAGGAACAAGTTTGTATAGGTATTTCAAAGATGCCCAGAACTGTGCTAAACTTGGTATGTGTCCAACTCCTAGAAATACCTTCATACCCCAACTCCCTTACTTCCAGCTAGTAAGGATCACATAATTCCAAACAAATTTTGACACAGATTCCCAAATCGGGCATTCAGAACATATAGCAAGTTGCTGTAAGCAATCACATTCTCATTCAAAGTTGCAAAATAATATGTAGGAACAAGTTTGTATAGGTATTTCAAAGATACCCAGAACTGAGCTAAACTTGGTATGTATCGAAATCCTAGAAATAACTTCATGCCCCATCTCCCTTACTTCCAGCTTGTAAGGATCACATAATTCCTAACAAAGTTTTGACACAGATTCCCAATACGGGCATTCAGAACATGTACCACGTTGCTGTAAGCAAGAACATTCTCATTCAAAGTTGCAAGTTACTATGTAGGAACAAGTTTGTAAAGGTATTTCAAAGATGCCCAGAACTGAGCTAAACGTTGTATGTCTCCAACTCCTAGAAATAACTTCATGCCTCATGACCCTTACTTCCAGCTAGTAAGGATCACATCATTCCTAACAATGTTTTGACACAGATTCCCAATTCGGGCATTCAGAACATATAGCACGTTGCTGTAAGCAAGCACATTCTCATTCAAAGTTGCAAGTTACTATGTAGGAACAAGTTTGTATAGGTATTTCAAAGATGCCCAGAACTGAGCTAAACGTTGTATGTGTCCAACTCCTAGAAATATTTTCATGCCCCATCTCCCTTACTTCCAGCTAGTAAGGATCACATAATTCCTAACAAAATTTTGACACAGATTCCCAATTCGGGCATTCAGAACATGTAACACCTTGCTGTAAGCAAGCACATTCTCATTCAAAGTTGCAAGTTACTATGTAGGAACAAGTTTGTAAAGGTATTTCAAAGATGCCCAGAACTGAGCTAAACGTTGTATGTCTCCAACTCCTAGAAATAACTTCATGCCCCATCACCCTTACTTCCAGCTAGTAAGGATCACATAATTCCTAACAATGTTTTGACACAGAATCCCAATTCGGGCATTCAGAACATATAGCACGTTGCTGTAAGCAAGCACATTCTCATTCAAAGTTGCAAGTTACTATGTAGGAACAAGTTTGTATAGGTATTTCAAAGATGCCCAGAACTGAGCTAAACTTGGTATGTCTCCAACTCCTAGAAATAACTTCATGCCCCATCTCCCTTACTTCCAGCTATTAAGGATCACATAATTCCTAACAAAGTTTTGACACAGATTCCCAATTCGGGCATTCAGAACATGTAGCACGTTGCTGTAAGCAAGCACATTCAATTCAAAGTTGCAAGTTACTATGTAGGAACAAGTTTGTGTAGGTATTTCAAAGATGCCCAGAACTGAGCTAAACGTTGTATGTCTCCAACTGCTAGAAATAACTTCATGCCCCAACTCCCTTACTTCCGGCTAGTAAGGATCACATCATTCCTAACAATGTTTTGACACAGATTCCCAATTCGGTCATTCAGAACATATAGCACATTGCTGTAAGCAAGCACATTCTCATTCAAAGTTGCAAGTTACTATGTAGGAACAAGTTTGTATAGGTATTTCAAAGATGCCCAGAACTGAGCTAAACTTGGTATTTCCTCAACTGCTAGAAATAACTTCATGCCCCAACTCCCTTACTTCCAGCTAGTAAGGATCACATAATTCTTAACAAAGTTTTGACACAGATTCCCAATTCGGGCATTCAGAACATATAGCACGTTGCTGTAAGCAAGCACATTCTCATGCAAACATGCAAGTTACTATGTAGGAACAAGTTTGAATAGGACTTTAAAAGATGCCCAGAACTGAGCTAAACTTGGTATGTCTCCAACTCCTAGAAATAACTTCATGTCCCATCTCCCTTACTTCCAGCTAGTAAGGATCACATAATTCCTAACAAAGTTTTGACACAGATTCCCAATTCGGGCATTCAGAACATATAGCACGTTGCTGTAAGCAAGCACATTCTCATACAAACTTGCAAGTTACTATGTAGGAACAAGTTTGTATAGGTATTTCAAAGATGCCCAGAACTGTGCTAAACTTGGTATGTGTCCAACTCCTAGCAATACCTTCATGCCACAACTCCCTTACTTCCAGTTAGTAAGGATCACATAATTCCTAACAAATTTTGACACAGATTCCCAATTCGGGCATTCAGAACATATAGCAAGTTGCTGTAAGCAAGCACATTCTCATTCAAAGTTGCAAGTTAATATGTAAGAACAAGTTTGTATAGGTATTTCAAAGATGCCCAGAACTGAGCCTAACGTTGTATGTGTCCAACTCCTAGAAATAATTTCATGCCCCATCTCCCTTACTTCCAGCTAGTAAGGATCACATAATTCCTAACCAAGTTTTGACACAGATTCCCAATTCGGGCATTCAGAACATATAGCACGTTGCTGTAAGCAAGCACATTCTCCTGCAAAGATGCAAGTTACTATGTAGGAACAAGTTTGAATAGGACTTTCAAAGATGCCCAGAACTGAGCTAAACTTGGTATGTCTCCAACTCCTAGAAATAACTTCATGCCCCATCTCCCTTACTTCCAGCTAGTAAGGATCACATAATTCCTAACAAAGTTTTGACACAGATTCCCAATTCGGGCATTCAGAACATATAGCACGTTGCTGTAAGCAAGCACATTCTCATTCAAAGTTGCAAGTTACTATGTAGGAACAAGTTTGTAAAGGTATTTCAAAGATGCCCAGAACTGTGCTAAACTTGGTATGTGTCCAACTCCTAGAAATACCTTCATGCCACAACTCCCTTACTTCCAGTTAGTAAGGATCACATAATTCCTAACAAATTTTGACACAGATTCCCAATTCGGGCATTCAGAACATATAGCACGTTGCTGTAAGCAAGCACATTCTCATTCAAAGTTGCAAGTTACTATGTAGGAACAAGATTGTATAGGTATTTCAAAGATGCCCAGAACTGAGCTAAACGTTGTATGTCTCCAACTGCTAGAAATAACTTCATGCCCAATCTCCCTTACTTCCAGCTAGTAAGGATCACATAATTCCTAACAAAGTTTTGACACAGATTCCCAATTCGGGCATTCAGAACATATAGCACGTTGATGTAAGCAAGCACATTCTCATTCAAAGTTGCAAGTTACTATGTAGGAACAAGTTTGTATAGGTATTTCAAAGATGCCCAGAACTGAGCTAAACTTGGTATGTCTCCAACTCCTAGAAATAACTTCATGCCCCATCTCCCTTACTTCCAGCTATTAAGGATCACATAATTCCTAACAAAGTTTTGACACAGATTCCCAATTCGGGCATTCAGAACATGTAGCACGTTGCTGTAAGCAAGCACATTCAATTCAAAGTTGCAAGTTACTATGTAGGAACAAGTTTGTGTAGGTATTTCAAAGATGCCCAGAACTGAGCTAAACGTTGTATGTCTCCAACTTCTAGAAATAACTTCATGCCCAATCTCCCTTACTTCCAGCTAGTAAGGATCACATCATTCCTAACAATGTTTTGACACAGATTCCCAATTCGGTCATTCAGAACATATAGCACATTGCTGTAAGCAAGCACATTCTCATTCAAAGTTGCAAGTTACTATGTAGGAACAAGTTTGTATAGGTATTTCAAAGATGCCCAGAACTGAGCTAAACTTGGTATTTCCTCAACTGCTAGAAATAACTTCATGCCCCAACTCCCTTACTTCCAGCTAGTAAGGATCACATAATTCCTAACAAAGATTTGACACAGATTCCCAATTCGGGCATTCAGAACATATAGCACGTTGCTGTAAGCAAGCACATTCTCATACAAACTTGCAAGTTACTATGTAGGAACAAGTTTGTATAGGTATTTCAAAGATGCCCAGAACTGTGCTAAACTTGGTATGTTTCCAACTCCTAGAAATACCTTCATGCCACAACTCCCTTACTTCCAGTTAGTAAGGATCACATAATTCCTAACAAATTTTGACACAGATTCCCAATTCGGGCATTCAGAACATATAGCAAGTTGCTGTAAGCAAGCACATTCTCATTCAAAGTTGCAAGTTAATATGTAAGAACAAGTTTGTATAGGTATTTCAAAGATGCCCAGAACTGAGCTAAACGTTGTATGTGTCCAACTCCTAGAAATAATTTCATGCCCCATCTCCCTTACTTCCAGCTAGTAAGGATCACATAATTCCTAACAAAATTTTGACACAGATTCCCAATTCGGGCATTCAGAACATGTAACACCTTGCTGTAAGCAAGCACATTCTCATTCAAAGTTGCAAGTTACTATGTAGGAACAAGTTTGTAAAGGTATTTCAAAGATGCCCAGAACTGAGCTAAACGTTGTATGTCTCCAACTCCTAGAAATAACTTCATGCCCCATCACCCTTACTTCCAGCTAGTAAGGATCACATAATTCCTAACAATGTTTTGACACAGAATCCCAATTCGGGCATTCAGAACATATAGCACGTTGCTGTAAGCAAGCACATTCTCATTCAAAGTTGCAAGTTACTATGTAGGAACAAGTTTGTATAGGTATTTCAAAGATGCCCAGAACTGAGCTAAACGTTGTATGTCTCCAACTCCTAGAAATAACTTCATGCCCCATCTCCCTTACTTCCAGCTAGTAAGGATCACATAATTCCTAACAAAGTTTTGACACAGATTCCCAATTCGGGCATTCAGAACATGTAGCACGTTGCTGTAAGCAAGCACATTCAATTCAAAGTTGCAAGTTACTATGTAGGAACAAGTTTGTGTAGGTATTTCAAAGATGCCCAGAACTGAGCTAAACGTTGTATGTCTCCAACTGCTAGAAATAACTTCATGCCCCAACTCCCTTACTTCCGGCTAGTAAGGATCACATCATTCCTAACAATGTTTTGACACAGATTCCCAATTCGGTCATTCAGAACATATAGCACATTGCTGTAAGCAAGCACATTCTCATTCAAAGTTGCAAGTTACTATGTAGGAACAAGTTTGTATAGGTATTTCAAAGATGCCCAGAACTGAGCTAAACTTGGTATTTCCTCAACTGCTAGAAATAACTTCATGCCCCAACTCCCTTACTTCCAGCTAGTAAGGATCACATAATTCTTAACAAAGTTTTGACACAGATTCCCAATTCGGGCATTCAGAACATATAGCACGTTGCTGTAAGCAAGCACATTCTCATGCAAACATGCAAGTTACTATGTAGGAACAAGTTTGAATAGGACTTTAAAAGATGCCCAGAACTGAGCTAAACTTGGTATGTCTCCAACTCCTAGAAATAACTTCATGTCCCATCTCCCTTACTTCCAGCTAGTAAGGATCACATAATTCCTAACAAAGTTTTGACACAGATTCCCAATTCGGGCATTCAGAACATATAGCACGTTGCTGTAAGCAAGCACATTCTCATACAAACTTGCAAGTTACTATGTAGGAACAAGTTTGTATAGGTATTTCAAAGATGCCCAGAACTGTGCTAAACTTGGTATGTGTCCAACTCCTAGCAATACCTTCATGCCACAACTCCCTTACTTCCAGTTAGTAAGGATCACATAATTCCTAACAAATTTTGACACAGATTCCCAATTCGGGCATTCAGAACATATAGCAAGTTGCTGTAAGCAAGCACATTCTCATTCAAAGTTGCAAGTTAATATGTAAGAACAAGTTTGTATAGGTATTTCAAAGATGCCCAGAACTGAGCCTAACGTTGTATGTGTCCAACTCCTAGAAATAATTTCATGCCCCATCTCCCTTACTTCCAGCTAGTAAGGATCACATAATTCCTAACAAAGTTTTGACACAGATTCCCAATACGGGCATTCAGAACATGTAACACCTTGCTGTAAGCAAGCACATTCTCATTCAAAGTTGCAAGTTACTATGTAGGAACAAGTTTGTAAAGGTATTTCAAAGATGCCCAGAACTCAGCTAAACGTTGTATGTCTCCAACTCCTAGAAATAACTTCATGCCCCATCACCCTTACTTCCAGCTAGTAAGGATCACATAATTCCTAACAATGTTTTGACACAGAATCCCAATTCGGGCATTCAGAACATATAGCACGTTGCTGTAAGCAAGCACATTCTCATTCAAAGTTGCAAGTTACTATGTAGGAACAAGTTTGTATAGGTATTTCAAAGATGCCCAGAACTGAGCTGAACTTGGGATGTCTCCAACTCCTAGAAATAACTTCATACCCCATCTCCCTTACTTCTAGCTAGTAAGGATCACATAATTCCTAACAAAGTTTTGACACAGATTCCCAATTCGGGCATTCAGAACATATAGCACGTTGCTGTAAGCAAACACATTCACATTCAAAGTTGCAAGTTACTATGTAGGAACAAGTTTGTATAGGTATTTCAAAGATGTCCAGAACACAGCTAAACTTGTATGGGTCCAACTCCTAGAAATAACTTCATGCCCCATCTCCCTTACTTCCAGCTAGTAAGGATCACATAATTCCTAACAAAGTTTTGACTCAGATTCCCAATTCGGGCAATCAGAACATGTAGCACGTTGCTGTAAGCAAGCACATTCTTATTCAAAGTTGCAAGTTACTATGTAGGGACAAGTTTGTAAAGGTATTTCAAAGATGCCCAGAACAGAGCTAAACGTTGTATGTCTCCAACTCCTTGAACTAACTTCATGCCAAATCTCCCTTACTTCCAGCTAGTAAGGATCACATCATTCCTACCAATGTTTTGACACAGATTCCCAATTCGGGCATTCAGAAGATATAGCACATTGCTGTAAGCAAGCAAATTCTCTTTCAAAGTTGCAAGTTACTATGTAGGAAAGAGTTTGTATAGGTATTTCAAAGATGCCCAGAACTGAGCTAAACTTGGTATTTCCTCAACTCCTAGAAATAACTTCATGCCCCAACTCCCTTACTTCCAGCTAGTAAGGTTCACATAATTCCTAACCAAGTTTTGACACAGATTCCCAATTCGGGCATTCAGAACATATAGCACGTTGCTGTAAGCAAGCACATTCTCCTGCAAAGATGCAAGTTACTATGTAGGAACAAGTTTGAATAGGACTTTCAAAGATGCCCAGAACTGAGCTAAACTTGGTATGTCTCCAACTCCTAGAAATAACTTCATGCCCCATCTCCCTTACTTCCAGCTAGTAAGGATCACATAATTCCTAACAAAGTTTTGACACAGATTCCCAATTCGGGCATTCAGAACATATAGCACGTTGCTGTAAGCAAGCACATTCTCATTCAAAGTTGCAAGTTACTATGTAGGAACAAGTTTGTATAGGTATTTCAAAGATGCCCAGAACTGTGCTAAACTTGGTATGTGTCCAACTCCTAGAAATACCTTCATGCCACAACTCCCTTACTTCCAGTTAGTAAGGATCACATAATTCCTAACAAATTTTGACACAGATTCCCAATTCGGGCATTCAGAACATATAGCACGTTGCTGTAAGCAAGCACATTCTCATTCAAAGTTGCAAGTTACTATGTAGGAACAAGATTGTATAGGTATTTCAAAGATGCCCAGAACTGAGCTAAAGGTTGTATGTCTCCAACTGCTAGAAATAACTTCATGCCCAATCTCCCTTACTTCCAGCTAGTAAGGATCACATAATTCCTAACAAAGTTTTGACACAGATTCCCAATTCGGGCATTCAGAACATATAGCACGTTGATGTAAGCAAGCACATTCTCATTCAAAGTTGCAAGTTACTATGTAGGAACAAGTTTGTATAGGTATTTCAAAGATGCCCAGAACTGTGCTAAACTTGGTATGTGTCCAACTCCTAGAAATACCTTCATACCCCAACTCCCTTACTTCCAGCTAGTAAGGATCACATAATTCCAAACAAATTTTGACACAGATTCCCAAATCGGGCATTCAGAACATATAGCAAGTTGCTGTAAGCAATCACATTCTCATTCAAAGTTGCAAAATAATATGTAGGAACAAGTTTGTATAGGTATTTCAAAGATACCCAGAACTGAGCTAAACTTGGTATGTATCGAAATCCTAGAAATAACTTCATGCCCCATCTCCCTTACTTCCAGCTAGTAAGGATCACATAATTCCTAACAAAGTTTTGACACAGATTCCCAATACGGCCATTCAGAACATGTACCACGTTGCTGTAAGCAAGAACATTCTCATTCAAAGTTGCAAGTTACTATGTAGGAACAAGTTTGTAAAGGTATTTCAAAGATGCCCAGAACTGAGCTAAACGTTGTATGTCTCCAACTCCTAGAAATAACTTCATGCCTCATGACCCTTACTTCCAGCTAGTAAGGATCACATCATTCCTAACAATGTTTTGACACAGATTCCCAATTCGGGCATTCAGAACATATAGCACGTTGCTGTAAGCAAGCACATTCTCATTCAAAGTTGCAAGTTACTATGTAGGAACAAGTTTGTATAGGTATTTCAAAGATGCCCAGAACTGAGCTAAACGTTGTATGTGTCCAACTCCTAGAAATAATTTCATGCCCCATCTCCCTTACTTCCAGCTAGTAAGGATCACATAATTCCTAACAAAATTTTGACACAGATTCCCAATTCGGGCATTCAGAACATGTAACACCTTGCTGTAAGCAAGCACATTCTCATTCAAAGTTGCAAGTTACTATGTAGGAACAAGTTTGTAAAGGTATTTCAAAGATGCCCAGAACTGAGCTAAACGTTGTATGTCTCCAACTCCTAGAAATAACTTCATGCCCCATCACCCTTACTTCCAGCTAGTAAGGATCACATAATTCCTAACAATGTTTTGACACAGAATCCCAATTCGGGCATTCAGAACATATAGCACGTTGCTGTAAGCAAGCACATTCTCATTCAAAGTTGCAAGTTACTATGTAGGAACAAGTTTGTATAGGTATTTCAAAGATGCCCAGAACTGAGCTAAACTTGGTATGTCTCCAACTCCTAGAAATAACTTCATGCCCCATCTCCCTTACTTCCAGCTATTAAGGATCACATAATTCCTAACAAAGTTTTGACACAGATTCCCAATTCGGGCATTCAGAACATGTAGCACGTTGCTGTAAGCAAGCACATTCAATTCAAAGTTGCAAGTTACTATGTAGGAACAAGTTTGTGTAGGTATTTCAAAGATGCCCAGAACTGAGCTAAACGTTGTATGTCTCCAACTGCTAGAAATAACTTCATGCCCCAACTCCCTTACTTCCGGCTAGTAAGGATCACATCATTCCTAACAATGTTTTGACACAGATTCCCAATTCGGTCATTCAGAACATATAGCACATTGCTGTAAGCAAGCACATTCTCATTCAAAGTTGCAAGTTACTATGTAGGAACAAGTTTGTATAGGTATTTCAAAGATGCCCAGAACTGAGCTAAACTTGGTATTTCCTCAACTGCTAGAAATAACTTCATGCCCCAACTCCCTTACTTCCAGCTAGTAAGGATCACATAATTCTTAACAAAGTTTTGACACAGATTCCCAATTCGGGCATTCAGAACATATAGCACGTTGCTGTAAGCAAGCACATTCTCATGCAAACATGCAAGTTACTATGTAGGAACAAGTTTGAATAGGACTTTAAAAGATGCCCAGAACTGAGCTAAACTTGGTATGTCTCCAACTCCTAGAAATAACTTCATGTCCCATCTCCCTTACTTCCAGCTAGTAAGGATCACATAATTCCTAACAAAGTTTTGACACAGATTCCCAATTCGGGCATTCAGAACATATAGCACGTTGCTGTAAGCAAGCACATTCTCATACAAACTTGCAAGTTACTATGTAGGAACAAGTTTGTATAGGTATTTCAAAGATGCCCAGAACTGTGCTAAATTTGGTATGTGTCCAACTCCTAGCAATACCTTCATGCCACAACTCCCTTACTTCCAGTTAGTAAGGATCACATAATTCCTAACAAATTTTGACACAGATTCCCAATTCGGGCATTCAGAACATATAGCAAGTTGCTGTAAGCAAGCACATTCTCATTCAAAGTTGCAAGTTAATATGTAAGAACAAGTTTGTATAGGTATTTCAAAGATGCCCAGAACTGAGCCTAACGTTGTATGTGTCCAACTCCTAGAAATAATTTCATGCCCCATCTCCCTTACTTCCAGCTAGTAAGGATCACATAATTCCTAACAAAGTTTTGACACAGATTCCCAATACGGGCATTCAGAACATGTAACACCTTGCTGTAAGCAAGCACATTCTCATTCAAAGTTGCAAGTTACTATGTAGGAACAAGTTTGTAAAGGTATTTCAAAGATGCCCAGAACTCAGCTAAACGTTGTATGTCTCCAACTCCTAGAAATAACTTCATGCTCCATCACCCTTACTTCCAGCTAGTAAGGATCACATAATTCCTAACAATGTTTTGACACAGAATCCCAATTCGGGCATTCAGAACATATAGCACGTTGCTGTAAGCAAGCACATTCTCATTCAAAGTTGCAAGTTACTATGTAGGAACAAGTTTGTATAGGTATTTCAAAGATGCCCAGAACTGAGCTAAACTTGGGATGTCTCCAACTCCTAGAAATAACTTCATACCCCATCTCCCTTACTTCTAGCTAGTAAGGATCACATAATTCCTAACAAAGTTTTGACACAGATTCCCAATTCGGGCATTCAGAACATATAGCACGTTGCTGTAAGCAAACACATTCTCATTCAAAGTTGCAAGTTACTATGTAGGAACAAGTTTGTATAGGTATTTCAAAGATGTCCAGAACAGAGCTAAACTTGTATGTGTCCAACTCCTAGAAATAACTTCATGCCCCATCTCCCTTACTTCCAGCTAGTAAGGATCACATAATTCCTAACAAAGTTTTGACTCAGATTCCCAATTCGGGCAATCAGAACATGTAGCACGTTGCTGTAAGCAAGCACATTCTTATTCAAAGTTGCAAGTTACTATGTAGGGACAAGTTTGTAAAGGTATTTCAAAGATGCCCAGAACTGAGCTAAACGTTGTATGTCTCCAACTCCTTGAAATAACTTCATGCCCAATCTCCCTTACTTCCAGCTAGTAAGGATCACATCATTCCTACCAATGTTTTGACACAGATTCCCAATTCGGGCATTCAGAAGATATAGCACATTGCTGTAAGCAAGCACATTCTCTTTCAAAGTTGCAAGTTACTATGTAGGAAAGAGTTTGTATAGGTATTTCAAAGATGCCCAGAACTGAGCTAAACTTGGTATTTCCTCAACTCCTAGAAATAACTTCATGCCCCAACTCCCTTACTTCCAGCTAGTAAGGTTCACATAATTCCTAACCAAGTTTTGACACAGATTCCCAATTCGGGCATTCAGAACATATAGCACGTTGCTGTAAGCAAGCACATTCTCCTGCAAAGATGCAAGTTACTATGTAGGAACAAGTTTGAATAGGACTTTCAAAGATGCCCAGAACTGAGCTAAACTTGGTATGTCTCCAACTCCTAGAAATAACTTCATGCCCCATCTCCCTTACTTCCAGCTAGTAAGGATCACATAATTCCTAACAAAGTTTTGACACAGATTCCCAATTCGGGCATTCAGAACATATAGCACGTTGCTGTAAGCAAGCACATTCTCATTCAAAGTTGCAAGTTACTATGTAGGAACAAGTTTGTATAGGTATTTCAAAGATGCCCAGAACTGTGCTAAACTTGGTATGTGTCCAACTCCTAGAAATACCTTCATGCCACAACTCCCTTACTTCCAGTTAGTAAGGATCACATAATTCCTAACAAATTTTGACACAGATTCCCAATTCGGGCATTCAGAACATATAGCACGTTGCTGTAAGCAAGCACATTCTCATTCAAAGTTGCAAGTTACTATGTAGGAACAAGATTGTATAGGTATTTCAAAGATGCCCAGAACTGAGCTAAAGGTTGTATGTCTCCAACTGCTAGAAATAACTTCATGCCCAATCTCCCTTACTTCCAGCTAGTAAGGATCACATAATTCCTAACAAAGTTTTGACACAGATTCCCAATTCGGGCATTCAGAACATATAGCACGTTGCTGTAAGCAAGCACATTCTCATTCAAAGTTGCAAGTTACTATGTAGGAACAAGTTTGTATAGGTATTTCAAAGATGCCCAGAACTGTGCTAAACTTGGTATGTGTCCAACTCCTAGAAATACCTTCATACCCCAACTCCCTTACTTCCAGCTAGTAAGGATCACATAATTCCAAACAAATTTTGACACAGATTCCCAAATCGGGCATTCAGAACATATAGCAAGTTGCTGTAAGCAATCACATTCTCATTCAAAGTTGCAAAATAATATGTAGGAACAAGTTTGTATAGGTATTTCAAAGATACCCAGAACTGAGCTAAACTTGGTATGTATCGAAATCCTAGAAATAATTTCATGCCCCATCTCCCTTACTTCCAGCTAGTAAGGATCACATAATTCCTAACAAAGTTTTGACACAGATTCCCAATACGGGCATTCAGAACATGTACCACGTTGCTGTAAGCAAGAACATTCTCATTCAAAGTTGCAAGTTACTATGTAGGAACAAGTTTGTAAAGGTATTTCAAAGATGCCCAGAACTGAGCTAAACGTTGTATGTCTCCAACTCCTAGAAATAACTTCATGCCTCATGACCCTTACTTCCAGCTAGTAAGGATCACATCATTCCTAACAATGTTTTGACACAGATTCCCAATTCGGGCATTCAGAACATATAGCACGTTGCTGTAAGCAAGCACATTCTCATTCAAAGTTGCAAGTTACTATGTAGGAACAAGTTTGTATAGGTATTTCAAAGATGCCCAGAACTGAGCTAAACTTGGTATGTCTCCAACTCCTCGAAATAACTTCATGCCCCATCTCACTTACTTCCAGCTAGTAAGGATCACATAATTCCTAACAAAGTTTTGACACAGATTCCCAATTCGGGCATTCAGAACTTATAGCACGTTGCTGTAAGCAAGCACATTCAATTCAAAGTTGCAAGTTACTATGTAGGAACAAGTTTGTATAGGTATTTCAAAGATGCCCAGAACTGAGCTAAACGTTGTATGTCTCCAACTCCTAGAAATAACTTCATACCCCAACTCCCTTACTTCCAACTATTAAGGATCACATATTTCCTAACAAATTTTGACACAGATTCCCAATTCGGGCATTCAGAACATATAGCACGTTGCTGTAAGCAATCACATTCTCATTCAAAGTTGCAAGTTACTCTGTAGGAACAAGTTTGTATAGGTATTTCAAAGATGCCCAGAACTGAGCTAAACTTGGTATGTGTCCAAATCCAAGAAATAATTTCATGCCCCATCTCCCTTACTTCCAGCTAGTAAGGATCACATAATTCTTAACAAAGTTTTGACACAGATTCCCAATTCGGGCATTCAGAACATGTAGCACGTTGCTGTAAGCAAGCACATTCTCATTCAAAGTTGCAACTTACTATGTAGGAACAAGTTTGTAAAGGTATTTCAAAGATGCCCGGAACTGAGCTAAACGTTTTATGCCTCCAACTCCTTGAAATAATTTCATGCCCCATCTCCCTTACTTCCAGCTAGGAAGGATCACATAATTCCTAACAAAGTTTTGACACAGATTCCAATTCGGGCATTCAGAACATGTAGCACGTTGCTGTAAGCAAGCACATTCAATTCAAAGTTGCAAGTTACTCTGTAGGATCAAGTTTGTATAGGTATTTCAAAGATGCCCAGAACTGAGCTAAACTTAATATGTGTCCAAATCCTAGAAATAATTTCATGCCCCATCTCCCATACTTCCAGCTAGTAAGGATCACATAATTCCTAACAAAGTTTTGACACAGATTCCCAATTCGGGCATTCAGAACATGTAGCACGTTGCTGTATGCAAGCACATTCTCATTCAAAGTTGCAACTTACTAGGTAGGAACAAGTTTGTAAAGGTATTTCAAAGATGCCCAGAACTGAGCTAAACGTTGTATGTCTCCAACTCCTAGAAATAACTTCATGCCTCATCACCCTTACTTCCAGCTAGTAAGGATCACATAATTCCTAACAATGTTTTGACACAGATTCCCAATTCGGGCATTCAGAACATATAGCACGTTGCTGTAAGCAAGCACATTGAATTCAAAGTTGCAAGTTACTATGTAGGAACAAGTTTGTATAGGTATTTCAAAGATGCCCAGAACTGAGCTAAACGTTGTATGTCTCCAACTCCTAGAAATAACTTCATGCCCCATCTCCCTTACTTCCAGCTAGTAAGGATCACATAATTCCTAACAAAGTTTTGACACAGATTCCCAATTCGGGCTTTCAGAACATATAGGACGTTGCTGTAAGCAAGCACATTCTCATTCAAAGTTGCAAGTTACTATGTAGGAACAAGTTTGTATAGGTATTTCAAAGATGCCCAGAACTGAGCTAAACGTTGTATGTCTCCAACTCCTAGAAATAACTTCATGTCCCATCTCCCTTTCTTCCATCTTGTAAGGATCACATAATTCCTAACAAAGTTTTGACACAGATTCCCAATTCGGGCATTCAGAACATGTAGCACGTTGCTGTAAGCAAGCACATTCTCATTCAAAGTTGCAAGTTACTATGTAGGAACAAGTTTGTATAGGTATTTCAAAGATGCCCAGAACTGAGCTAAACGTTGTATGTATCCAACTCCTAGAAATAACTTCATGCCCCATCAGCCTTACTTCCAGCTAGTAAGGATCACATAATTCCTAACAATGTTTTGACACAGAATCCCAATTCGGGCATTCAGAACATATAGCACGTTGCTGTAAGCAAGCACATTCTCATTCACAGTTGCAAGTTACTATGTAGGAACAAGTTTGTATAGGTATTTCAAAGATGCCCAGAACGGAGCTAAACTTGGTATGTGTCCAACCTCTAGAAATAACTTCATGCCCCAACTCCCTTACTTCCAGCTACTAAGGATCACATAATTCCTAACAAAGTTTTGACACAGATTCCCAATTCGGGCATTCAGAACATATAGCAAGTTGCTGTAAGCAAGCACATTCTCATTCAAATTTGCAAGTTACTATGTAGGAACAAGTTTGTATAGGTATTTCAAAGATGCACAGAACTGAGCTAAAAGTTGTATGTCTCCAACTCCTAGAAATAACTTCATGCCCCATCTCACTTACTTCCAGCTAGTAAGGATCACATAATTTTTAACAAAGTTTTGACACAGATTCCCAATTCGGTCATTCAGAACATATAGCACGTTGCTGTAAGCAAGCACATTCTCATTCAAAGTTGCAAGTTACTATGTAGGAACAAGATTGTATAGGTATTTCAAAGATGCCCAGAACTGAGCTAAACGTTGTATGTGTCCAACTGCTAGAAATAACTTCATGCCCCATCTCCCTTACTTCCAGCTAGTAAGGATCACATAATTCCTAACAAAGTTTTGACACAGATTCCCAATTCGGGCATTCAGAAGATATAGCACATTGCTGTAAGCAAGCAAATTCTCTTTCAAAGTTGCAAGTTACTATGTAGGAAAGAGTTTGTATAGGTATTTCAAAGATGCCCAGAACTGAGCTAAACTTGGTATTTCCTCAACTCCTAGAAATAACTTCATGCCCCAACTCCCTTACTTCCAGCTAGTAAGGTTCACATAATTCCTAACCAAGTTTTGACACAGATTCCCAATTCGGGCATTCAGAACATATAGCACGTTGCTGTAAGCAAGCACATTCTCCTGCAAAGATGCAAGTTACTATGTAGGAACAAGTTTGAATAGGACTTTCAAAGATGCCCAGAACTGAGCTAAACTTGGTATGTCTCCAACTCCTAGAAATAACTTCATGCCCCATCTCCCTTACTTCCAGCTAGTAAGGATCACATAATTCCTAACAAAGTTTTGACACAGATTCCCAATTCGGGCATTCAGAACATATAGCACGTTGCTGTAAGCAAGCACATTCTCATTCAAAGTTGCAAGTTACTATGTAGGAACAAGTTTGTATAGGTATTTCAAAGATGCCCAGAACTGTGCTAAACTTGGTATGTGTCCAACTCCTAGAAATACCTTCATGCCACAACTCCCTTACTTCCAGTTAGTAAGGATCACATAATTCCTAACAAATTTTGACACAGATTCCCAATTCGGGCATTCAGAACATATAGCACGTTGCTGTAAGCAAGCACATTCTCATTCAAAGTTGCAAGTTACTATGTAGGAACAAGATTGTATAGGTATTTCAAAGATGCCCAGAACTGAGCTAAAGGTTGTATGTCTCCAACTGCTAGAAATAACTTCATGCCCAATCTCCCTTACTTCCAGCTAGTAAGGATCACATAATTCCTAACAAAGTTTTGACACAGATTCCCAATTCGGGCATTCAGAACATATAGCACGTTGATGTAAGCAAGCACATTCTCATTCAAAGTTGCAAGTTACTATGTAGGAACAAGTTTGTATAGGTATTTCAAAGATGCCCAGAACTGTGCTAAACTTGGTATGTGTCCAACTCCTAGAAATACCTTCATACCCCAACTCCCTTACTTCCAGCTAGTAAGGATCACATAATTCCAAACAAATTTTGACACAGATTCCCAAATCGGGCATTCAGAACATATAGCAAGTTGCTGTAAGCAATCACATTCTCATTCAAAGTTGCAAAATAATATGTAGGAACAAGTTTGTATAGGTATTTCAAAGATACCCAGAACTGAGCTAAACTTGGTATGTATCGAAATCCTAGAAATAACTTCATGCCCCATCTCCCTTACTTCCAGCTAGTAAGGATCACATAATTCCTAACAAAGTTTTGACACAGATTCCCAATACGGCCATTCAGAACATGTACCACGTTGCTGTAAGCAAGAACATTCTCATTCAAAGTTGCAAGTTACTATGTAGGAACAAGTTTGTAAAGGTATTTCAAAGATGCCCAGAACTGAGCTAAACGTTGTATGTCTCCAACTCCTAGAAATAACTTCATGCCTCATGACCCTTACTTCCAGCTAGTAAGGATCACATCATTCCTAACAATGTTTTGACACAGATTCCCAATTCGGGCATTCAGAACATATAGCACGTTGCTGTAAGCAAGCACATTCTCATTCAAAGTTGCAAGTTACTATGTAGGAACAAGTTTGTATAGGTATTTCAAAGATGCCCAGAACTGAGCTAAACGTTGTATGTGTCCAACTCCTAGAAATAATTTCATGCCCCATCTCCCTTACTTCCAGCTAGTAAGGATCACATAATTCCTAACAAAATTTTGACACAGATTCCCAATTCGGGCATTCAGAACATGTAACACCTTGCTGTAAGCAAGCACATTCTCATTCAAAGTTGCAAGTTACTATGTAGGAACAAGTTTGTAAAGGTATTTCAAAGATGCCCAGAACTGAGCTAAACGTTGTATGTCTCCAACTCCTAGAAATAACTTCATGCCCCATCACCCTTACTTCCAGCTAGTAAGGATCACATAATTCCTAACAATGTTTTGACACAGAATCCCAATTCGGGCATTCAGAACATATAGCACGTTGCTGTAAGCAAGCACATTCTCATTCAAAGTTGCAAGTTACTATGTAGGAACAAGTTTGTATAGGTATTTCAAAGATGCCCAGAACTGAGCTAAACTTGGTATGTCTCCAACTCCTAGAAATAACTTCATGCCCCATCTCCCTTACTTCCAGCTATTAAGGATCACATAATTCCTAACAAAGTTTTGACACAGATTCCCAATTCGGGCATTCAGAACATGTAGCACGTTGCTGTAAGCAAGCACATTCAATTCAAAGTTGCAAGTTACTATGTAGGAACAAGTTTGTGTAGGTATTTCAAAGATGCTCCAGAACTGAGCTAAACGTTGTATGTCTCCAACTGCTAGAAATAACTTCATGCCCCAACTCCCTTACTTCCGGCTAGTAAGGATCACATCATTCCTAACAATGTTTTGACACGATTCCCAATTCGGTCATTCAGAACATATAGCACATTGCTGTAAGCAAGCACATTCTCATTCAAAGTTGCAAGTTACTATGTAGGAACAAGTTTGTATAGGTATTTCAAAGATGCCCAGAACTGAGCTAAACTTGGTATTTCCTCAACTGCTAGAAATAACTTCATGCCCCAACTCCCTTACTTCCAGCTAGTAAGGATCACATAATTCTTAACAAAGTTTTGACACAGATTCCCAATTCGGGCATTCAGAACATATAGCACGTTGCTGTAAGCAAGCACATTCTCATGCAAACATGCAAGTTACTATGTAGGAACAAGTTTGAATAGGACTTTAAAAGATGCCCAGAACTGAGCTAAACTTGGTATGTCTCCAACTCCTAGAAATAACTTCATGTCCCATCTCCCTTACTTCCAGCTAGTAAGGATCACATAATTCCTAACAAAGTTTTGACACAGATTCCCAATTCGGGCATTCAGAACATATAGCACGTTGCTGTAAGCACGCACATTCTCATACAAACTTGCAAGTTACTATGTAGGAACAAGTTTGTATAGGTATTTCAAAGATGCCCAGAACTGTGCTAAATTTGGTATGTGTCCAACTCCTAGCAATACCTTCATGCCACAACTCCCTTACTTCCAGTTAGTAAGGATCACATAATTCCTAACAAATTTTGACACAGATTCCCAATTCGGGCATTCAGAACATATAGCAAGTTGCTGTAAGCAAGCACATTCTCATTCAAAGTTGCAAGTTAATATGTAAGAACAAGTTTGTATAGGTATTTCAAAGATGCCCAGAACTGAGCCTAACTTTGTATGTGTCCAACTCCTAGAAATAATTTCATGCCCCATCTCCCTTACTTCCAGCTAGTAAGGATCACATAATTCCTAACAAAGTTTTGACACAGATTCCCAATACGGGCATTCAGAACATGTAACACCTTGCTGTAAGCAAGCACATTCTCATTCAAAGTTGCAAGTTACTATGTAGGAACAAGTTTGTAAAGGTATTTCAAAGATGCCCAGAACTCAGCTAAACGTTGTATGTCTCCAACTCCTAGAAATAACTTCATGCCCCATCACCCTTACTTCCAGCTAGTAAGGATCACATAATTCCTAACAATGTTTTGACACAGAATCCCAATTCGGGCATTCAGAACATATAGCACGTTGCTGTAAGCAAGCACATTCTCATTCAAAGTTGCAAGTTACTATGTAGGAACAAGTTTGTATAGGTATTTCAAAGATGCCCAGAACTGAGCTAAACTTGGGATGTCTCCAACTCCTAGAAATAACTTCATACCCCATCTCCCTTACTTCTAGCTAGTAAGGATCACATAATTCCTAACAAAGTTTTGACACAGATTCCCAATTCGGGCATTCAGAACATATAGCACGTTGCTGTAAGCAAACACATTCTCATTCAAAGTTGCAAGTTACTATGTAGGAACAAGTTTGTATAGGTATTTCAAAGATGTCCAGAACAGAGCTAAACTTGTATGTGTCCAACTCCTAGAAATAACTTCATGCCCCATCTCCCTTACTTCCAGCTAGTAAGGATCACATAATTCCTAACAAAGTTTTGACTCAGATTCCCAATTCGGGCAATCAGAACATGTAGCACGTTGCTGTAAGCAAGCACATTCTTATTCAAAGTTGCAAGTTACTATGTAGGGACAAGTTTGTAAAGGTATTTCAAAGATGCCCAGAACTGAGCTAAACGTTGTATGTCTCCAACTCCTTGAAATAACTTCATGCCCAATCTCCCTTACTTCCAGCTAGTAAGGATCACATCATTCCTACCAATGTTTTGACACAGATTCCCAATTCGGGCATTCAGAAGATATAGCACATTGCTGTAAGCAAGCACATTCTCTTTCAAAGTTGCAAGTTACTATGTAGGAAAGAGTTTGTATAGGTATTTCAAAGATGCCCAGAACTGAGCTAAACTTGGTATTTCCTCAACTCCTAGAAATAACTTCATGCCCCAACTCCCTTACTTCCAGCTAGTAAGGTTCACATAATTCCTAACCAAGTTTTGACACAGATTCCCAATTCGGGCATTCAGAACATATAGCACGTTGCTGTAAGCAAGCACATTCTCCTGCAAAGATGCAAGTTACTATGTAGGAACAAGTTTGAATAGGACTTTCAAAGATGCCCAGAACTGAGCTAAACTTGGTATGTCTCCAACTCCTAGAAATAACTTCATGCCCCATCTCCCTTACTTCCAGCTAGTAAGGATCACATAATTCCTAACAAAGTTTTGACACAGATTCCCAATTCGGGCATTCAGAACATATAGCACGTTGCTGTAAGCAAGCACATTCTCATTCAAAGTTGCAAGTTACTATGTAGGAACAAGTTTGTATAGGTATTTCAAAGATGCCCAGAACTGTGCTAAACTTGGTATGTGTCCAACTCCTAGAAATACCTTCATGCCACAACTCCCTTACTTCCAGTTAGTAAGGATCACATAATTCCTAACAAATTTTGACACAGATTCCCAATTCGGGCATTCAGAACATATAGCACGTTGCTGTAAGCAAGCACATTCTCATTCAAAGTTGCAAGTTACTATGTAGGAACAAGATTGTATAGGTATTTCAAAGATGCCCAGAACTGAGCTAAAGGTTGTATGTCTCCAACTGCTAGAAATAACTTCATGCCCAATCTCCCTTACTTCCAGCTAGTAAGGATCACATAATTCCTAACAAAGTTTTGACACAGATTCCCAATTCGGGCATTCAGAACATATAGCACGTTGCTGTAAGCAAGCACATTCTCATTCAAAGTTGCAAGTTACTATGTAGGAACAAGTTTGTATAGGTATTTCAAAGATGCCCAGAACTGTGCTAAACTTGGTATGTGTCCAACTCCTAGAAATACCTTCATACCCCAACTCCCTTACTTCCAGCTAGTAAGGATCACATAATTCCAAACAAATTTTGACACAGATTCCCAAATCGGGCATTCAGAACATATAGCAAGTTGCTGTAAGCAATCACATTCTCATTCAAAGTTGCAAAATAATATGTAGGAACAAGTTTGTATAGGTATTTCAAAGATACCCAGAACTGAGCTAAACTTGGTATGTATCGAAATCCTAGAAATAATTTCATGCCCCATCTCCCTTACTTCCAGCTAGTAAGCATCACATAATTCCTAACAAAGTTTTGACACAGATTCCCAATACGGGCATTCAGAACATGTACCACGTTGCTGTAAGCAAGAACATTCTCATTCAAAGTTGCAAGTTACTATGTAGGAACAAGTTTGTAAAGGTATTTCAAAGATGCCCAGAACTGAGCTAAACGTTGTATGTCTCCAACTCCTAGAAATAACTTCATGCCTCATGACCCTTACTTCCAGCTAGTAAGGATCACATCATTCCTAACAATGTTTTGACACAGATTCCCAATTCGGGCATTCAGAACATATAGCACGTTGCTGTAAGCAAGCACATTCTCATTCAAAGTTGCAAGTTACTATGTAGGAACAAGTTTGTATAGGTATTTCAAAGATGCCCAGAACTGAGCTAAACTTGGGATGTCTCCAACTCCTCGAAATAACTTCATGCCCCATCTCACTTACTTCCAGCTAGTAAGGATCACATAATTCCTAACAAAGTTTTGACACAGATTCCCAATTCGGGCATTCAGAACTTATAGCACGTTGCTGTAAGCAAGCACATTCAATTCAAAGTTGCAAGTTACTATGTAGGAACAAGTTTGTATAGGTATTTCAAAGATGCCCAGAACTGAGCTAAACGTTGTATGTCTCCAACTCCTAGAAATAACTTCATACCCCAACTCCCTTACTTCCAACTATTAAGGATCACATATTTCCTAACAAATTTTGACACAGATTCCCAATTCGGGCATTCAGAACATATAGCACGTTGCTGTAAGCAATCACATTCTCATTCAAAGTTGCAAGTTACTCTGTAGGAACAAGTTTGTATAGGTATTTCAAAGATGCCCAGAACTGAGCTAAACTTGGTATGTGTCCAAATCCAAGAAATAATTTCATGCCCCATCTCCCTTACTTCCAGCTAGTAAGGATCACATAATTCTTAACAAAGTTTTGACACAGATTCCCAATTCGGGCATTCAGAACATGTAGCACGTTGCTGTAAGCAAGCACATTCTCATTCAAAGTTGCAACTTACTATGTAGGAACAAGTTTGTAAAGGTATTTCAAAGATGCCCGGAACTGAGCTAAACGTTTTATGCCTCCAACTCCTTGAAATAATTTCATGCCCCATCTCCCTTACTTCCAGCTAGTAAGGATCACATAATTCCTAACAAAGTTTTGACACAGATTCCAATTCGGGCATTCAGAACATGTAGCACGTTGCTGTAAGCAAGCACATTCAATTCAAAGTTGCAAGTTACTCTGTAGGATCAAGTTTGTATAGGTATTTCAAAGATGCCCAGAACTGAGCTAAACTTAATATGTGTCCAAATCCTAGAAATAATTTCATGCCCCATCTCCCATACTTCCAGCTAGTAAGGATCACATAATTCCTAACAAAGTTTTGACACAGATTCCCAATTCGGGCATTCAGAACATGTAGCACGTTGCTGTATGCAAGCACATTCTCATTCAAAGTTGCAACTTACTAGGTAGGAACAAGTTTGTAAAGGTATTTCAAAGATGCCCAGAACTGAGCTAAACGTTGTATGTCTCCAACTCCTAGAAATAACTTCATGCCTCATCACCCTTACTTCCAGCTAGTAAGGATCACATAATTCCTAACAATGTTTTGACACAGATTCCCAATTCGGGCATTCAGAACATATAGCACGTTGCTGTAAGCAAGCACATTGAATTCAAAGTTGCAAGTTACTATGTAGGAACAAGTTTGTATAGGTATTTCAAAGATGCCCAGAACTGAGCTAAACGTTGTATGTCTCCAACTCCTAGAAATAACTTCATGCCCCATCTCCCTTACTTCCAGCTAGTAAGGATCACATAATTCCTAACAAAGTTTTGACACAGATTCCCAATTCGGGCTTTCAGAACATATAGGACGTTGCTGTAAGCAAGCACATTCTCATTCAAAGTTGCAAGTTACTATGTAGGAACAAGTTTGTATAGGTATTTCAAAGATGCCCAGAACTGAGCTAAACGTTGTATGTCTCCAACTCCTAGAAATAACTTCATGTCCCATCTCCCTTTCTTCCATCTTGTAAGGATCACATAATTCCTAACAAAGTTTTGACACAGATTCCCAATTCGGGCATTCAGAACATGTAGCACGTTGCTGTAAGCAAGCACATTCTCATTCAAAGTTGCAAGTTACTATGTAGGAACAAGTTTGTATAGGTATTTCAAAGATGCCCAGAACTGAGCTAAACGTTGTATGTATCCAACTCCTAGAAATAACTTCATGCCCCATCAGCCTTACTTCCAGCTAGTAAGGATCACATAATTCCTAACAATGTTTTGACACAGAATCCCAATTCGGGCATTCAGAACATATAGCACGTTGCTGTAAGCAAGCACATTCTCATTCACAGTTGCAAGTTACTATGTAGGAACAAGTTTGTATAGGTATTTCAAAGATGCCCAGAACGGAGCTAAACTTGGTATGTGTCCAACCTCTAGAAATAACTTCATGCCCCAACTCCCTTACTTCCAGCTACTAAGGATCACATAATTCCTAACAAAGTTTTGACACAGATTCCCAATTCGGGCATTCAGAACATATAGCAAGTTGCTGTAAGCAAGCACATTCTCATTCAAATTTGCAAGTTACTATGTAGGAACAAGTTTGTATAGGTATTTCAAAGATGCACAGAACTGAGCTAAAAGTTGTATGTCTCCAACTCCTAGAAATAACTTCATGCCCCATCTCACTTACTTCCAGCTAGTAAGGATCACATAATTTTTAACAAAGTTTTGACACAGATTCCCAATTCGGTCATTCAGAACATATAGCACGTTGCTGTAAGCAAGCACATTCTCATTCAAAGTTGCAAGTTACTATGTAGGAACAAGATTGTATAGGTATTTCAAAGATGCCCAGAACTGAGCTAAACGTTGTATGTGTCCAACTGCTAGAAATAACTTCATGCCCCATCTCCCTTACTTCCAGCTAGTAAGGATCACATAATTCCTAACAAAGTTTTGACACAGATTCCCAATTCGGGCATTCAGAACATATAGCACGTTGCTGTAAGCAAGCACATTCTCATTCAAAGTTGCAAGTTACTATGTAGGAACAAGTTTGTATAGGTATTTCAAAGATGCCCAGAACTGAGCTAAACGTTGTATGTGTCCAACTGCTAGAAATAACTTCATGCCCCATCTCCCTTACTTCCAGCTAGTAAGGATCACATAATTCCTAACAAAGTTTTGACACAGATTCCCAATTCGGGCATTCAGAAGATATAGCACATTGCTGTAAGCAAGCAAATTCTCTTTCAAAGTTGCAAGTTACTATGTAGGAAAGAGTTTGTATAGGTATTTCAAAGATGCCCAGAACTGAGCTAAACTTGGTATTTCCTCAACTCCTAGAAATAACTTCATGCCCCAACTCCCTTACTTCCAGCTAGTAAGGTTCACATAATTCCTAACCAAGTTTTGACACAGATTCCCAATTCGGGCATTCAGAACATATAGCACGTTGCTGTAAGCAAGCACATTCTCCTGCAAAGATGCAAGTTACTATGTAGGAACAAGTTTGAATAGGACTTTCAAAGATGCCCAGAACTGAGCTAAACTTGGTATGTCTCCAACTCCTAGAAATAACTTCATGCCCCATCTCCCTTACTTCCAGCTAGTAAGGATCACATAATTCCTAACAAAGTTTTGACACAGATTCCCAATTCGGGCATTCAGAACATATAGCACGTTGCTGTAAGCAAGCACAT
The DNA here is from genome assembly GCF_020826845.1 of Diceros bicornis minor. NCBI lineage: Eukaryota > Metazoa > Chordata > Mammalia > Perissodactyla > Rhinocerotidae > Diceros > Diceros bicornis. The sequence continues at coordinate 1,718,484 of NW_026691718.1, forward strand.
TCTCATTCAAAGTTGCAAGTTACTATGTAGGAACAAGTTTGTATAGGTATTTCAAAGATGCCCAGAACTGTGCTAAACTTGGTATGTGTCCAACTCCTAGAAATACCTTCATGCCACAACTCCCTTACTTCCAGTTAGTAAGGATCACATAATTCCTAACAAATTTTGACACAGATTCCCAATTCGGGCATTCAGAACATATAGCACGTTGCTGTAAGCAAGCACATTCTCATTCAAAGTTGCAAGTTACTATGTAGGAACAAGATTGTATAGGTATTTCAAAGATGCCCAGAACTGAGCTAAAGGTTGTATGTCTCCAACTGCTAGAAATAACTTCATGCCCAATCTCCCTTACTTCCAGCTAGTAAGGATCACATAATTCCTAACAAAGTTTTGACACAGATTCCCAATTCGGGCATTCAGAACATATAGCACGTTGATGTAAGCAAGCACATTCTCATTCAAAGTTGCAAGTTACTATGTAGGAACAAGTTTGTATAGGTATTTCAAAGATGCCCAGAACTGTGCTAAACTTGGTATGTGTCCAACTCCTAGAAATACCTTCATACCCCAACTCCCTTACTTCCAGCTAGTAAGGATCACATAATTCCAAACAAATTTTGACACAGATTCCCAAATCGGGCATTCAGAACATATAGCAAGTTGCTGTAAGCAATCACATTCTCATTCAAAGTTGCAAAATAATATGTAGGAACAAGTTTGTATAGGTATTTCAAAGATACCCAGAACTGAGCTAAACTTGGTATGTATCGAAATCCTAGAAATAACTTCATGCCCCATCTCCCTTACTTCCAGCTAGTAAGGATCACATAATTCCTAACAAAGTTTTGACACAGATTCCCAATACGGCCATTCAGAACATGTACCACGTTGCTGTAAGCAAGAACATTCTCATTCAAAGTTGCAAGTTACTATGTAGGAACAAGTTTGTAAAGGTATTTCAAAGATGCCCAGAACTGAGCTAAACGTTGTATGTCTCCAACTCCTAGAAATAACTTCATGCCTCATGACCCTTACTTCCAGCTAGTAAGGATCACATCATTCCTAACAATGTTTTGACACAGATTCCCAATTCGGGCATTCAGAACATATAGCACGTTGCTGTAAGCAAGCACATTCTCATTCAAAGTTGCAAGTTACTATGTAGGAACAAGTTTGTATAGGTATTTCAAAGATGCCCAGAACTGAGCTAAACGTTGTATGTGTCCAACTCCTAGAAATAATTTCATGCCCCATCTCCCTTACTTCCAGCTAGTAAGGATCACATAATTCCTAACAAAATTTTGACACAGATTCCCAATTCGGGCATTCAGAACATGTAACACCTTGCTGTAAGCAAGCACATTCTCATTCAAAGTTGCAAGTTACTATGTAGGAACAAGTTTGTAAAGGTATTTCAAAGATGCCCAGAACTGAGCTAAACGTTGTATGTCTCCAACTCCTAGAAATAACTTCATGCCCCATCACCCTTACTTCCAGCTAGTAAGGATCACATAATTCCTAACAATGTTTTGACACAGAATCCCAATTCGGGCATTCAGAACATATAGCACGTTGCTGTAAGCAAGCACATTCTCATTCAAAGTTGCAAGTTACTATGTAGGAACAAGTTTGTATAGGTATTTCAAAGATGCCCAGAACTGAGCTAAACTTGGTATGTCTCCAACTCCTAGAAATAACTTCATGCCCCATCTCCCTTACTTCCAGCTATTAAGGATCACATAATTCCTAACAAAGTTTTGACACAGATTCCCAATTCGGGCATTCAGAACATGTAGCACGTTGCTGTAAGCAAGCACATTCAATTCAAAGTTGCAAGTTACTATGTAGGAACAAGTTTGTGTAGGTATTTCAAAGATGCCCAGAACTGAGCTAAACGTTGTATGTCTCCAACTGCTAGAAATAACTTCATGCCCCAACTCCCTTACTTCCGGCTAGTAAGGATCACATCATTCCTAACAATGTTTTGACACAGATTCCCAATTCGGTCATTCAGAACATATAGCACATTGCTGTAAGCAAGCACATTCTCATTCAAAGTTGCAAGTTACTATGTAGGAACAAGTTTGTATAGGTATTTCAAAGATGCCCAGAACTGAGCTAAACTTGGTATTTCCTCAACTGCTAGAAATAACTTCATGCCCCAACTCCCTTACTTCCAGCTAGTAAGGATCACATAATTCTTAACAAAGTTTTGACACAGATTCCCAATTCGGGCATTCAGAACATATAGCACGTTGCTGTAAGCAAGCACATTCTCATGCAAACATGCAAGTTACTATGTAGGAACAAGTTTGAATAGGACTTTAAAAGATGCCCAGAACTGAGCTAAACTTGGTATGTCTCCAACTCCTAGAAATAACTTCATGTCCCATCTCCCTTACTTCCAGCTAGTAAGGATCACATAATTCCTAACAAAGTTTTGACACAGATTCCCAATTCGGGCATTCAGAACATATAGCACGTTGCTGTAAGCAAGCACATTCTCATACAAACTTGCAAGTTACTATGTAGGAACAAGTTTGTATAGGTATTTCAAAGATGCCCAGAACTGTGCTAAATTTGGTATGTGTCCAACTCCTAGCAATACCTTCATGCCACAACTCCCTTACTTCCAGTTAGTAAGGATCACATAATTCCTAACAAATTTTGACACAGATTCCCAATTCGGGCATTCAGAACATATAGCAAGTTGCTGTAAGCAAGCACATTCTCATTCAAAGTTGCAAGTTAATATGTAAGAACAAGTTTGTATAGGTATTTCAAAGATGCCCAGAACTGAGCCTAACGTTGTATGTGTCCAACTCCTAGAAATAATTTCATGCCCCATCTCCCTTACTTCCAGCTAGTAAGGATCACATAATTCCTAACAAAGTTTTGACACAGATTCCCAATACGGGCATTCAGAACATGTAACACCTTGCTGTAAGCAAGCACATTCTCATTCAAAGTTGCAAGTTACTATGTAGGAACAAGTTTGTAAAGGTATTTCAAAGATGCCCAGAACTCAGCTAAACGTTGTATGTCTCCAACTCCTAGAAATAACTTCATGCCCCATCACCCTTACTTCCAGCTAGTAAGGATCACATAATTCCTAACAATGTTTTGACACAGAATCCCAATTCGGGCATTCAGAACATATAGCACGTTGCTGTAAGCAAGCACATTCTCATTCAAAGTTGCAAGTTACTATGTAGGAACAAGTTTGTATAGGTATTTCAAAGATGCCCAGAACTGAGCTAAACTTGGGATGTCTCCAACTCCTAGAAATAACTTCATACCCCATCTCCCTTACTTCTAGCTAGTAAGGATCACATAATTCCTAACAAAGTTTTGACACAGATTCCCAATTCGGGCATTCAGAACATATAGCACGTTGCTGTAAGCAAACACATTCTCATTCAAAGTTGCAAGTTACTATGTAGGAACAAGTTTGTATAGGTATTTCAAAGATGTCCAGAACAGAGCTAAACTTGTATGTGTCCAACTCCTAGAAATAACTTCATGCCCCATCTCCCTTACTTCCAGCTAGTAAGGATCACATAATTCCTAACAAAGTTTTGACTCAGATTCCCAATTCGGGCAATCAGAACATGTAGCACGTTGCTGTAAGCAAGCACATTCTTATTCAAAGTTGCAAGTTACTATGTAGGGACAAGTTTGTAAAGGTATTTCAAAGATGCCCAGAACTGAGCTAAACGTTGTATGTCTCCAACTCCTTGAAATAACTTCATGCCCAATCTCCCTTACTTCCAGCTAGTAAGGATCACATCATTCCTACCAATGTTTTGACACAGATTCCCAATTCGGGCATTCAGAAGATATAGCACATTGCTGTAAGCAAGCACATTCTCTTTCAAAGTTGCAAGTTACTATGTAGGAAAGAGTTTGTATAGGTATTTCAAAGATGCCCAGAACTGAGCTAAACTTGGTATTTCCTCAACTCCTAGAAATAACTTCATGCCCCAACTCCCTTACTTCCAGCTAGTAAGGTTCACATAATTCCTAACCAAGTTTTGACACAGATTCCCAATTCGGGCATTCAGAACATATAGCACGTTGCTGTAAGCAAGCACATTCTCCTGCAAAGATGCAAGTTACTATGTAGGAACAAGTTTGAATAGGACTTTCAAAGATGCCCAGAACTGAGCTAAACTTGGTATGTCTCCAACTCCTAGAAATAACTTCATGCCCCATCTCCCTTACTTCCAGCTAGTAAGGATCACATAATTCCTAACAAAGTTTTGACACAGATTCCCAATTCGGGCATTCAGAACATATAGCACGTTGCTGTAAGCAAGCACATTCTCATTCAAAGTTGCAAGTTACTATGTAGGAACAAGTTTGTATAGGTATTTCAAAGATGCCCAGAACTGTGCTAAACTTGGTATGTGTCCAACTCCTAGAAATACCTTCATGCCACAACTCCCTTACTTCCAGTTAGTAAGGATCACATAATTCCTAACAAATTTTGACACAGATTCCCAATTCGGGCATTCAGAACATATAGCACGTTGCTGTAAGCAAGCACATTCTCATTCAAAGTTGCAAGTTACTATGTAGGAACAAGATTGTATAGGTATTTCAAAGATGCCCAGAACTGAGCTAAAGGTTGTATGTCTCCAACTGCTAGAAATAACTTCATGCCCAATCTCCCTTACTTCCAGCTAGTAAGGATCACATAATTCCTAACAAAGTTTTGACACAGATTCCCAATTCGGGCATTCAGAACATATAGCACGTTGCTGTAAGCAAGCACATTCTCATTCAAAGTTGCAAGTTACTATGTAGGAACAAGTTTGTATAGGTATTTCAAAGATGCCCAGAACTGTGCTAAACTTGGTATGTGTCCAACTCCTAGAAATACCTTCATACCCCAACTCCCTTACTTCCAGCTAGTAAGGATCACATAATTCCAAACAAATTTTGACACAGATTCCCAAATCGGGCATTCAGAACATATAGCAAGTTGCTGTAAGCAATCACATTCTCATTCAAAGTTGCAAAATAATATGTAGGAACAAGTTTGTATAGGTATTTCAAAGATACCCAGAACTGAGCTAAACTTGGTATGTATCGAAATCCTAGAAATAATTTCATGCCCCATCTCCCTTACTTCCAGCTAGTAAGGATCACATAATTCCTAACAAAGTTTTGACACAGATTCCCAATACGGGCATTCAGAACATGTACCACGTTGCTGTAAGCAAGAACATTCTCATTCAAAGTTGCAAGTTACTATGTAGGAACAAGTTTGTAAAGGTATTTCAAAGATGCCCAGAACTGAGCTAAACGTTGTATGTCTCCAACTCCTAGAAATAACTTCATGCCTCATGACCCTTACTTCCAGCTAGTAAGGATCACATCATTCCTAACAATGTTTTGACACAGATTCCCAATTCGGGCATTCAGAACATATAGCACGTTGCTGTAAGCAAGCACATTCTCATTCAAAGTTGCAAGTTACTATGTAGGAACAAGTTTGTATAGGTATTTCAAAGATGCCCAGAACTGAGCTAAACTTGGGATGTCTCCAACTCCTCGAAATAACTTCATGCCCCATCTCACTTACTTCCAGCTAGTAAGGATCACATAATTCCTAACAAAGTTTTGACACAGATTCCCAATTCGGGCATTCAGAACTTATAGCACGTTGCTGTAAGCAAGCACATTCAATTCAAAGTTGCAAGTTACTATGTAGGAACAAGTTTGTATAGGTATTTCAAAGATGCCCAGAACTGAGCTAAACGTTGTATGTCTCCAACTCCTAGAAATAACTTCATACCCCAACTCCCTTACTTCCAACTATTAAGGATCACATATTTCCTAACAAATTTTGACACAGATTCCCAATTCGGGCATTCAGAACATATAGCACGTTGCTGTAAGCAATCACATTCTCATTCAAAGTTGCAAGTTACTCTGTAGGAACAAGTTTGTATAGGTATTTCAAAGATGCCCAGAACTGAGCTAAACTTGGTATGTGTCCAAATCCAAGAAATAATTTCATGCCCCATCTCCCTTACTTCCAGCTAGTAAGGATCACATAATTCTTAACAAAGTTTTGACACAGATTCCCAATTCGGGCATTCAGAACATGTAGCACGTTGCTGTAAGCAAGCACATTCTCATTCAAAGTTGCAACTTACTATGTAGGAACAAGTTTGTAAAGGTATTTCAAAGATGCCCGGAACTGAGCTAAACGTTTTATGCCTCCAACTCCTTGAAATAATTTCATGCCCCATCTCCCTTACTTCCAGCTAGTAAGGATCACATAATTCCTAACAAAGTTTTGACACAGATTCCAATTCGGGCATTCAGAACATGTAGCACGTTGCTGTAAGCAAGCACATTCAATTCAAAGTTGCAAGTTACTCTGTAGGATCAAGTTTGTATAGGTATTTCAAAGATGCCCAGAACTGAGCTAAACTTAATATGTGTCCAAATCCTAGAAATAATTTCATGCCCCATCTCCCATACTTCCAGCTAGTAAGGATCACATAATTCCTAACAAAGTTTTGACACAGATTCCCAATTCGGGCATTCAGAACATGTAGCACGTTGCTGTATGCAAGCACATTCTCATTCAAAGTTGCAACTTACTAGGTAGGAACAAGTTTGTAAAGGTATTTCAAAGATGCCCAGAACTGAGCTAAACGTTGTATGTCTCCAACTCCTAGAAATAACTTCATGCCTCATCACCCTTACTTCCAGCTAGTAAGGATCACATAATTCCTAACAATGTTTTGACACAGATTCCCAATTCGGGCATTCAGAACATATAGCACGTTGCTGTAAGCAAGCACATTGAATTCAAAGTTGCAAGTTACTATGTAGGAACAAGTTTGTATAGGTATTTCAAAGATGCCCAGAACTGAGCTAAACGTTGTATGTCTCCAACTCCTAGAAATAACTTCATGCCCCATCTCCCTTACTTCCAGCTAGTAAGGATCACATAATTCCTAACAAAGTTTTGACACAGATTCCCAATTCGGGCTTTCAGAACATATAGGACGTTGCTGTAAGCAAGCACATTCTCATTCAAAGTTGCAAGTTACTATGTAGGAACAAGTTTGTATAGGTATTTCAAAGATGCCCAGAACTGAGCTAAAAGTTGTATGTCTCCAACTCCTAGAAATAACTTCATGTCCCATCTCCCTTTCTTCCATCTTGTAAGGATCACATAATTCCTAACAAAGTTTTGACACAGATTCCCAATTCGGGCATTCAGAACATGTAGCACGTTGCTGTAAGCAAGCACATTCTCATTCAAAGTTGCAAGTTACTATGTAGGAACAAGTTTGTATAGGTATTTCAAAGATGCCCAGAACTGAGCTAAACGTTGTATGTATCCAACTCCTAGAAATAACTTCATGCCCCATCAGCCTTACTTCCAGCTAGTAAGGATCACATAATTCCTAACAATGTTTTGACACAGAATCCCAATTCGGGCATTCAGAACATATAGCACGTTGCTGTAAGCAAGCACATTCTCATTCACAGTTGCAAGTTACTATGTAGGAACAAGTTTGTATAGGTATTTCAAAGATGCCCAGAACGGAGCTAAACTTGGTATGTGTCCAACCTCTAGAAATAACTTCATGCCCCAACTCCCTTACTTCCAGCTACTAAGGATCACATAATTCCTAACAAAGTTTTGACACAGATTCCCAATTCGGGCATTCAGAACATATAGCAAGTTGCTGTAAGCAAGCACATTCTCATTCAAATTTGCAAGTTACTATGTAGGAACAAGTTTGTATAGGTATTTCAAAGATGCACAGAACTGAGCTAAAAGTTGTATGTCTCCAACTCCTAGAAATAACTTCATGCCCCATCTCACTTACTTCCAGCTAGTAAGGATCACATAATTTTTAACAAAGTTTTGACACAGATTCCCAATTCGGTCATTCAGAACATATAGCACGTTGCTGTAAGCAAGCACATTCTCATTCAAAGTTGCAAGTTACTATGTAGGAACAAGATTGTATAGGTATTTCAAAGATGCCCAGAACTGAGCTAAACGTTGTATGTGTCCAACTGCTAGAAATAACTTCATGCCCCATCTCCCTTACTTCCAGCTAGTAAGGATCACATAATTCCTAACAAAGTTTTGACACAGATTCCCAATTCGGGCATTCAGAACATATAGCACGTTGCTGTAAGCAAGCACATTCTCATTCAAAGTTGCAAGTTACTATGTAGGAACAAGTTTGTATAGGTATTTCAAAGATGCCCAGAACTGAGCTAAACTTGGTATGTCTCCAACTCCTAGAAATAACTTCATACCCCATCTCCCTTACTTCTAGCTAGTAAGGATCACATAATTCCTAACAAAGTTTTGACACAGATTCACAATTCGGGCATTCAGAACATATAGCACGTTGTTGAAAGCAAGCACATTCTCATTCAAAGTTTCAAGTTACTATGTAGGAACAACTTTGTATAGGTATTTCAAAGATGCCCAGAACTGTGCTAAAATTGGTATGTGTCCAACTCCTAGAAATAACTTCATGCCACAACTCCCTTACTTCCAGCTAGTAAGGATCACATAATTCCTAACAAATTTTGACACAGATTCCCAATTCGGGCATTCAGAACATATAGCACGTTGCTGTAAGCAAGCACATTCTCATTCAAAGTTGCAAGTTACTATGTAGGAACAAGTTTGTATAGGTATTTCAAAGATGCCCAGAACTGAGCTAAACTTGTATGTGTCCAACTCCTAGAAATAACTTCATGCCCCAACTCCCTTACTTCCAGCTAGTAAGGATCACATAATTCCTAACAAAGTTTTGACACAGATTCCCAATTCGGGCATTCAGAACATATAGCACGTTGCTGTAAGCAAGCACATTCTCATTCAAAGTTGCAAGTTACTATGTAGGGACAAGTTTGTATACGTATTTCAAAGATGCCCAGAACTGAGCTAAACGTTGTATGTGTCCAACTCCTAGAAATACCTTCATGCCCCAACTCCCTTACTTCCAGCTAGTAAGGATCACATAATTCCTAACAAAGTTTTGACACAGATTCCCAATTCGGGCATTCAGAACATATAGCACGTTGCTGTAAGCAAGCACATTCTCATTCAAAGTTGCAAGTTACTATGTAGGAACAAGTTTGTATAGGTATTTCAAAGATGCCCAGAACTGAGCTAAACTTGGTATGTCTCCAACTCCTAGAAATAACTTCATACCCCATCTCCCTTACTTCCAGCTAGTAAGGATCACATAATTCCTAACAAAGTTTTGACACAGATTCCCAATTCTTGCATTCAGAACATTTAGCACGTTGTTTTAAGCAAGCACATTCTCATTCAAAGTTGCAAGTTACTATGTAGGAACAAGTTTGTATAGGGATTTCAAAGATGCCCAGAACTGTGCTAAACTTGGTATGTGTCCAACTCCTAGAAATACCTTCAAGCCACAACTCCCTTACTTCCAGCTAGTAAGGATCACGTAATTCCTAACAAATTTTGACACAGATTCCCAATTCGGGCATTCAGAACATATAGCACGTTGCTGTAAGCAAGCACATTCTCATTCAAAGTTGCAAGATACTATGTAGGAACAAGTTTGTATAGGTATTTCAAAGATGCCCAGAACTGAGCTAAACTTGTATGTGTCCAACTCCTAGAAATAACTTTATGCCCCATCTCCCTTACTTCCAGCTAGTAAGTATCACATAATTCCTAACAATGTTTTGACACAGATTCCCAATTCGGGCATTCAGAACATGTAGCACGTTGCTGTAAGCAAGCACATTCTCATTCAAAGTTGCAAGTTACTATGTAGGGACAAGTTTGTAAAGGTATTTCAAAGATGCCCAGAACTGAGCTATACGTTGTATGTCTCCAACTCCTTGAAATAACTTCATGCCCAATCTCCCTTACTTCCAGCTAGTAAGGATCACATCATTCCTAACAATGTTTTGACACAGATTCCCAATTCGGGCATTCAGAACATATAGCACATTGCTGTAAGCAAGCACATTCTCATTCAAAGTAGCAAGTTACTATGTAGGAACAAGTTTGTATAGGTATTTCAAAGATGCCCAGAACTGAGCTAAACTTGGTATTTCCTCAACTCCTAGAAATAACTTCATGCCCCAACTCCCTTACTTCCAGCTAGTAAGGATCACATAATTCCTAACAAAGTTATGACACAGATTCCCAATTCGGGCATTCAGAACATATAGCACGTTGCTGTAAGCAAGCACATTCTCATGCAAAGATGCAAGTTACTATGTAGGAACAAGTTTGAATAGGACTTTCAAAGATGCCCAGAACTGAGCTAAACTTGGAATGTCTCCAACTCATAGAAATAACTTCATGCCCCAACTCCCTTACTTCCAGCTAGTAAGTATCACATAATTCCTAACAAAGTTTTGACACAGATTCCCAATTCGGGCATTCAGAACATATAGCACGTTGCTGTAAGCAAGCACATTCTCATTCAAAGTTGCAAGTTACTATGTAGGAACAAGTTTGTATACGTATTTCAAAGATGCGCAGAACTGTGCTAAACTTGATATGTGTCCAACTCCTAGAAATACCTTCATGCCCCAACTCCCTTACTTCCAGCTAGTAAGGATCACATAATTCCTAACAAAGATTTGACACAGATTCCCAATTCGGGCATTCAGAACATATAGCACGTTGCTGTAAGCAAGCACATTCTCATTCAAAGTTTCAAGTTACTATGTAGGAACAAGATTGTATAGGTATTTCAAAGATGCCCAGAACTGAGCTAAACTTGGTGTGTCCTCAACTCCTAGAAATAACTTCATTCCCCATCTCCCTTACTTCCAGCTAGTAAGGATCACATAATTCCTAACAAAGTTTTGACACAGATTCCCAATTCGGGCATTCAAAACATATAGCACGTTGCTGTAAGGAAGCACATTCTCATTCAAAGATGCAAGTTACTATGTAGGAACAAGTTTGAATAGGAATTTCAAAGATGCCCAGAACTGAGCTAAATTTGGTATGTCTCTAACTCCTAGAAATAAGTTCATGCCCCATCTCCCTTACTTCCAGCTAGTAAGGATCACATAATTCCTAACAAAGTTTTGACACAGATTCCCAATTCGGGCATTCAGAACGTATAGCACGTTGCTGTAAGCAAGAACATTCTCATTCAAAGTTGCAAGTTACTATGTAGGAACAAGTTTGTATAGGTATTTCAAAGATGCCCAGAACTGTGCTAAACTTGGTATGTGTCCAACTCCTAGAAATACCTTCATGCCACAACTCCCTTAATTCCAGTTAGTAAGGATCACATAATTCCTAACAAATTTTGACACAGATTCCCAATTCGGGCATTCAGAACTTATAGCACGTTGTTTTAAGCAAGCACATTCTCATTCAAAGTTGCAAGTTACTATGTAGGAACAAGTTTGTATAGGTATTTCAAAGATGCCCAGAACTGAGCTAAACTTGGTATGTGTGCAACTCCGAGAAATAATTTCATGCCCCATCTCCCTTAGTTCAAGCTAGTAAGGATCACATAATTCCTAACAAAATTTTGACACAGATTCCAAATTCGGGCATTCAGAACATGTAGCACGTTGCTGTAAGCAAGCACATTCTCATTCAAAGTTGCAAGTTACTATGTAGGAACAAGTTTGTAAAGGTATTTCACAGATGCCCAGAACTGAGCTAAACGTTGTATGTCTCCAACTCCTAGAAATAACTTCATGCCACATCACCCTTACTTCCAGCTAGTAAGGATCACATAATTCCTAACAATGTTTTGACACAGAATCCCAATTCGGGCATTCAGAACATATAGCACGTTGCTGTAAGCAAGCACATTCTCATTCACAGTTGCAAGTTATTATGTAGGAACATGTTTGTATAGGTATTTCAAAGATGCCCAGAACTGAGCTAAACTTGGAATGTCTCCAACTCCTAGAAATAACTTCATGCCCCAACTCCCTTACTTCCAGCTAGTAAGGATCACATAATTCCTAACAAAGTTTTGACACAGATTCCCAATTCGGGCATTCAGAACATATAGCACGTTGCTGTAAGCAAGCACATTCTCATTCAAAGTTGCAAGTTACTATGTAGGAACAAGTTTGTATACGTATTTCAAAGATGCGCAGAACTGTGCTAAACTTGATATGTGTCCAACTCCTAGAAATACCTTCATGCCCCAACTCCCTTACTTCCAGCTAATAAGGATCACAAAATTCCTAACAAAGATTTGACACAGATTCCCAATTCGGGCATTCAGAATATATAGCACGTTGCTGTAAGCAAGCACATTCTCATTCAAAGTTTCAAGTTACTATGTAGGAACAAGATTGTATAGGTATTTCAAAGATGCCCAGAACTGATCTAAACTTTGTATGTCCTCAACTCCTAGAAATAACTTCATGCCCCATCTCCCTTACTTCCAGCTAGTAAGGATCACATAATTCCTAACAAAGTTTTGACACAGATTCCCAATTCGGGCATTCAAAACATATAGCACGTTGCTGTAAGGAAGCACATTCTCATTCAAAGATGCAAGTTACTATGTAGGAACAAGTTTGAATAGGACTTTCAAAGATGCCCAGAACTGAGCTAAATTTGGTATGTCTCTAACTCCTAGAAATAAGTTCATGCCCCATCTCCCTTACTTCCAGCTAGTAAGGATCACATAATTCCTAACAAAGTTTTGACACAGATTCCCAATTCGGGCATTCAGAACATATAGCACGTTGCTGTAAGCAAGAACATTCTCATTCAAAGTTGCAAGTTACTATGTAGGAACAAGTTTGTATAGGTATTTCAAAGATGCCCAGAACTGTGCTAAACTTGGTATGTGTGCAACTCCGAGAAATAATTTCATGCCCCATCTCCCTTAGTTCAAGCTAGTAAGGATCACATAATTCCTAACAAAATTTTGACACAGATTCCAAATTCGGGCATTCAGAACATGTAGCACGTTGCTGTAAGCAAGCACATTCTCATTCAAAGTTGCAAGTTACTATGTAGGAACAAGTTTGTAAAGGTATTTCACAGATGCCCAGAACTGAGCTAAACGTTGTATGTCTCCAACTCCTAGAAATAACTTCATGCCACATCACCCTTACTTCCAGCTAGTAAGGATCACATAATTCCTAACAATGTTTTGACACAGAATCCCAATTCGGGCATTCAGAACATATAGCACGTTGCTGTAAGCAAGCACATTCTCATTCACAGTTGCAAGTTACTATGTAGGAACAAGTTTGTATAGGTATTTCAAAGATGCCCAGAACGGAGCTAAACTTGGTATGTGTCCAACCTCTAGAAATAACTTCATGCCCCAACTCCCTTACTTCCAGCTAGTAAGGATCACATAATTCCTAACAAAGTTTTGACACAGATTCCCAATTCGGGCATTCAGAACATATAGCACGTTGCTGTAAGCAAGCACATTCTCATTCAAAGTTGCAAGTTACTATGTAGGAACAAGTTTGTATAGGTATTTCAAAGATGCCCAGAACTGTGCTAAACTTGGTATGTCTCCAACTCCTAGAAATATCTTCATGCCCCATCTCCCTTACTTCCAGCTAGTAAGGATCACATAATTCCTAACAAAGTTTTGACACAGATTCCCAATTCGGGCATTCAGAACATATAGCACGTTGCTGTAAGCAAGCACATTCTCATTCATAGTTGCAAGTTACTATGTAGGAACAAGTTTGTATAGGTATTTCAAAGATGCCCAGAACTGTGCTAAAATTGGTATGTGTCCAACTCCTAGAAATACCTTCATGCCACAACTCCCTTACTTCCAGTTAGTAAGAATCACATAATTCCTAACAAATTTTGACACAGATTCCCAATTCGGGCATTCAGAACATATAGCACGTTGCTGTAAGCAAGCACATTCTCATTCAAAGTTGTAAGTTAATATGTAGGAACAAGTTTGTATAGGTATTTCAAAGATGCCCAGAACTGAGCTAAACTTGGTATGTGTCCCACTCGTAGAAATAACTTCATGCCCCATCTCCCTTACTTCCAGCTAGTAAGGATCACATAAATCCTAACAAACTTTTGACACAGATTACCAATTCGGGCATTCAGAACATGTAGCACGTTGCTGTAAGCAAGCACATTCTCATTCAAAGTTGCAAGTTACTATGTAGGAACAAGTTTGTAAAGGTAGTTCAAAGATGCCCAGAACTGAGCTAAACGTTGTATGTCTCCAACTCCTTGAAATAACTTCATGCCCAATCTCCCTTCCTTCCAGCTAGTAAGGATCACATCATTCCTAACAATGTTTTGACACAGATTCCCAATTCGGGCATTCAGAACATATAGCACATTGCTGTAAGCAAGCATATTCTCATTCAAAGTTGCAAGTTACTATGTAGGAACAAGTTTGTATAGGTATTTCAAAGATGCCCAGAACTGAGCTAAACGTTGTATGTCTCCAACTCCCTGAAACAACTTCATGCCCAATCTCCCTTACTTCCAGCTAGTAAGGATCACAATATTCCTAACAAAGTTTTGACACAGATTCCCAATTCGGGCATTCAGAACATATAGCACGTTGCTGTAAGCAAGCACATTCTCATTCAAAGTTGCAAGTTATTATGTAGGAACAAGTTTGTATAGGTATTTCAAAGATGCCCAGAACTGAGCTAAACTTGGAATGTCTCCAACTCCTAAAAATAACTTCATGCCCCAACTCCCTTACTTCCAGCTAGTAAGGATCACATAATTCCTAACAAATTTTGACACAGATTCCCAATTCGGGCATTCAGAACATATAGCACGTTGCTGTAAGCAAGCACATTCTCATTCAAAGTTGCAAGTTACTATGTAGGAACAAGTTTGTATACGTATTTCAAAGATGCGCAGAACTGTGCTAAACTTGATATGTGTCCAACTCCTAGAAATAACTTCATGCACCAACTCCCTTACTTCCAGCTAGTAAGAATCACATAATTCCTAACAAAGTTTTGACACAGATTCCCAATTCGGGCATTCAGAACATATAGCACGTTGCTGTAAGCAAGCACATTCTCATTCAAAGTTGCAAGTTAATATGTAGGAACAAATTTGTATAGGTATTTCAAAGATGCACAGAACTGAGCTAATCTTGGTATGTCCTCAACTCCTAGAAATAACTTCATGCCCCATCTCCCTTACTTCCAGCTAGTAAGGATCACATAATTCCTAACAATGTTTTGACACAGATTCCCAATTCTTGCATTCAGAACATATAGCACGTTGCTGTAAGCAAGCACATTCTCATTCAAAGATGCAAGTTACTATGTAGGAACAAGTTTGAATAGGACTTTCAAAGATGCCCAGAACTGAGCTAAACTTGGTATGTCTCCAACTCCTAGAAATAACTTCATGCCCCATCTCCCTTACTTCCAGCTAGTAAGGATCACATAATTCCTAACAAAGTTTTGACACAGATTCCCAATTCGGGCATTCAGAACTTATAGCACGTTGCTGTAAGCAAGCACATTCTCTTTCAAAGTTGCAAGTTACTATGTAGGAACAAGTTTGTATAGGTATTTCAAAGATGCCCAGAACTGAGCTAAACTTGGTATGTCTCCAACTCCTAGAAATAACTTCATACCCCATCTCCCTTACTTCCAGCTAGTAAGGATCACATAATTCCTAACAAAGTTTTGACACAGATTCCCAATTCTGGCATTCAGAACATTTAGCACGTTGTTTTAAGCAAGCACATTCTCATTCAAAGTTGCAAGTTACTATGTAGGAACAAGTTTGTATAGGTATTTCAAAGATGCCCAGAACTGTGCTAAACTTGGTATGGGTCCAACTCCTAGAAATACCTTCATGCCACAACTCCCTTACTTCCAGCTAGTAAGGATCACGTAATTCCTAACAAATTTTGACACAGATTCCCAATTCGGGCATTCAGAACATATAGCACGTTGCTGTAAGCAACCACATTCTCATTCAAAGTTGCAAGTTACTATGTAGGAACAAGTTTGTATAGGTATTTCAAAGATGCCCAGAACTGAGCTAAACTTGTATGTGTCCAACTCCTAGCAATAACTTTATGCCCCATCTCCCTTACTTCCAGCTAGTAAGGATCACATAATTCCTAACAAAGTTTTGACACAGATTCCCAATTCGGGCATTCAGAACATGTAGCACGTTGCTGTAAGCAAGCACATTCTCATTCAAAGTTGCAAGTTACTATGTAGGGACAAGTTTGTAAATGTATTTCAAAGATGCCCAGAACTGAGCTAAACTTGGTATGTGTCCAACTCCTAGAAATAACTTCATGCCCCATCTCCCTTACTTCCAGCTAGTAAGGATCACATAATTCCTAACAATGTTTTGACACAGAATCCCAATTCGGGCATTCAGAACATATAGCACGTTGCTGTAAGCAAGCACATTCTCATTCACAGTTGCAAGTTATTATGTAGGAACATGTTTGTATAGGTATTTCAAAGATGCCCAGAACTGAGCTAAACTTGGAATGTCTCCAACTCCTAGAAATAACTTCATGCCCCAACTCCCTTACTTCCAGCTAGTAAATATCACATAATTCCTAACAAAGTTTTGACACAGATTCCCAATTCGGGCATTCAGAACATATAGCACGTTGCTGTAAGCAAGCACATTCTCATTCAAAGTTGCAAGTTACTATGTAGGAACAAGTTTGTATACGTATTTCAAAGAAGCGCAGAACTGTGCTAAACTTGATATGTGTCCAACTCCTAGAAATACCTTCATGCCCCAACTCCCTTACTTCCAGCTAGTAAGGATCACATAATTCCTAACAAAGATTTGACACAGATTCCCAATTCGGGCATTCAGAACATATAGCACGTTGCTGTAAGCAAGCACATTCTCATTCAAAGTTTCAAGTTACTATGTAGGAACAAGATTGTATAGGTATTTCAAAGATGCCCAGAACTGAGCTAAACTTGGTATGTCCTCAACTCCTAGAAATAACTTCATGCCCCATCTCCCTTACTTCCAGCTAGTAAGGATCACATAACTCCTAACAAAGTTTTGACACAGATTCCCAATTCGGGCATTCAAAACATATAGCACGTTGCTGTAAGGAAGCACATTCTCATTCAAAGATGCAAGTTACTATGTAGGAACAAGTTTGAATAGGACTTTCAAAGATGCCCAGAACTGAGCTAAATTTGGTATGTCTCTAACTCCTAGAAATAAGTTCATGCCCCATCTCCCTTACTTCCAGCTAGTAAGGATCACATAATTCCTAACAAAGTTTTGACACAGATTCCCAATTCGGGCATTCAGAACATATAGCACGTTGCTGTAAGCAAGAACATTATCATTCAAAGTTGCAAGTTACTATGTAGGAACAAGTTTGTATAGCTATTTCAAAGATGCCCAGAACTGTGCTAAACTTGGTATGTGTCCAACTCCTAGAAATACCTTCATGCCACAACTCCCTTAATTCCAGTTAGTAAGGATCACATAATTCCTAACAAATTTTGACACAGATTCCCAATTCGGGCATTCAGAACTTATAGCACGTTGTTTTAAGCAAGCACATTCTCATTCAAAGTTGCAAGTTACTATGTAGGAACAAGTTTGTATAGGTATTTCAAAGATGCCCAGAATTGAGCTAAACTTGGTATGTGTGCAACTCCGAGAAATAATTTCATGCCCCATCTCCCTTAGTTCAAGCTAGTAAGGATCACATAATTCCTAACAAAATTTTGACACAGATTCCAAATTCGGGCATTCAGAACATGTAGCACGTTGCTGTAAGCAAGCACATTCTCATTCAAAGTTGCAAGTTACTATGTAGGAACAAGTTTGTAAAGGTATTTCACAGATGCCCAGAACTGAGCTAAACGTTGTATGTCTCCAACTCCAAGAAATAACTTCATGCCACATCACCCTTACTTCCAGCTAGTAAGGATCACATAATTCCTAACAATGTTTTGACACAGAATCCCAATTCGGGCATTCAGAACATATAGCACGTTGCTGTAAGCAAGCACATTCTCATTCACAGTTGCAAGTTACTATGTAGGAACAAGTTTGTATAGGTATTTCAAAGATGACCAGAACGGAGCTAAACTTGGTATGTGTCCAACCTCTAGAAATAACTTCATGCCCCAACTCCCTTACTTCCAGCTAGTAAGGATCACATAATTCCTAACAAAGTTTTGACACAGATTCCCAATTCGGGCATTCAGAACATATAGCACGTTGCTGTAAGCAAGCACATTCTCATTCAAAGATGCAAGTTACTATGTAGGAACAAATTTGAATAGGACTTTCAAAGATGCCCAGAACTGAGCTAAACTTGGTATGTCTCCAACTCCTAGAAATAACTTCATGCCCCATCTCCCTTACTTCCAGCTAGTAAGGATCACATAATTCCTAACAAAGTTTTGACACAGATTCCCAATTCGGGCATTCAGAACATATAGCACGTTGCTGTAAGCAAGCACATTCTCATTCAAAGTTGCAAGTTACTATGTAGGAACAAGTTTGTATAGGTATTTCAAAGATGCCCAGAACTGTGCTAAAATTGGTATGTGTCCAACTCCTAGAAATACCTTCATGCCACAACTCCCTTACTTCCAGTTAGTAAGAATCACATAATTCCTAACAAATTTTGACACAGATTCCCAATTCGGGCATTCAGAACATATAGCACGTTGCTGTAAGCAAGCACATTCTCATTCAAAGTTGTAAGTTAATATGTAGGAACAAGTTTGTATAGGTATTTCAAAGATGCCCAGAACTGAGCTAAACTTGGTATGTGTCCCACTCCTAGAAATAACTTCATGCCCCATCTCCCTTACTTCCAGCTAGTAAGGATCACATAAATCCTAACAAACTTTTGACACAGATTACCAATTCGGGCATTCAGAACATGTAGCACGTTGCTGTAAGCAAGCACATTCTCATTCAAAGTTGCAAGTTACTATGTAGGAACAAGTTTGTAAAGGTAGTTCAAAGATGCCCAGAACTGAGCTAAACGTTGTATGTCTCCAACTCCTTGAAATAACTTCATGCCCAATCTCCCTTCCTTCCAGCTAGTAAGGATCACATCATTCCTAACAATGTTTTGACACAGATTCCCAATTCGGGCATTCAGAACATATAGCACATTGCTGTAAGCAAGCATATTCTCATTCAAAGTTGCAAGTTACTATGTAGGAACAAGTTTGTATACGTATTTCAAAGATGCCCAGAACTGAGCTAAACGTTGTATGTCTCCAACTCCTTGAAATAACTTCATGCCCAATCTCCCTTACTTCCAGCTAGTAAGGATCACAATATTCCTAACAAAGTTTTGACACAGATTCCCAATTCGGGCATTCAGAACATATAGCACGTTGCTGTAAGCAAGCACATTCTCATTCAAAGTTGCAAGTTACTCTGTAGAAACAAGTTTGTATACGTATTTCAAAGATGCCCAGAACGGAGCTAAACGTTGTATGTCTCCAACTCCTAGAAATAACTTCATGCCCCATCTCCCTTACTTCCAG
Source organism: Diceros bicornis minor (assembly GCF_020826845.1). Taxonomy (NCBI): domain Eukaryota; kingdom Metazoa; phylum Chordata; class Mammalia; order Perissodactyla; family Rhinocerotidae; genus Diceros; species Diceros bicornis. The sequence goes on from NW_026691718.1 coordinate 1,737,975, forward strand.
CTAGTAAGGATCACATAATTCCTAACAAAGTTTTGACACAGATTCCCAATTCGGGCATTCAGAACATGTAGCACGTTGCTGTAAGCAAGCACATTCTCATTCAAAGTTGCAAGTTACTATGTAGGAACAAGTGTGTATAGGTATTTCAAAGCTGCCCAGAACTGAGCTAAACGTTGTATGTCTCCAACTCCTAGAAATAACTTCATGCCCCATCTCCCTTACTTCCAGCTAGTAAGGATCACATAATTCCTAACAAAGTTTGGACACAGATTCCCAATTCGGGCATTCAGAACATATAGCACGTTGCTGTAAGCAAGCACATTCTCATTCAAAGTTGCAAGTTATTATGTAGGAACAAGTTTGTATAGGTATTTCAAAGATGCCCAGAACTGAGCTAAACTTGGAATGTCTCCAACTCCTAAAAATAACTTCATGCCCCAACTCCCTTACTTCCAGCTAGTAAGGATCACATAATTCCTAACAAATTTTGACACAGATTCCCAATTCGGGCATTCTGAACATATAGCACGTTGCTGTAAGCAAGCACATTCTCATTCAAAGTTGCAAGTTACTATGTAGGAACAAGTTTGTATACGTATTTCAAAGATGCGCAGAACTGTGCTAAACTTGATATGTGTCCAACTCCTAGAAATAACTTCATGCACCAACTCCCTTACTTCCAGCTAGTAAGAATCACATAATTAGTAACAAAGTTTTGACACAGATTCCCAATTCGGGCATTCAGAACATATAGCACGTTGCTGTAAGCAAGCACATTCTCATTCAAAGTTGCAAGTTAATATGTAGGAACAAATTTGTATAGGTATTTCAAAGATGCACAGAACTGAGCTAATCTTGGTATGTCCTCAACTCCTAGAAATAACTTCATGCCCCATCTCCCTTACTTCCAGCTAGTAAGGATCACATAATTCCTAACAAAGTTTTGACACAGATTCCCACTTCGGGCATTCAGAACATATAGCACGTTGCTGTAAGCAAGCACATTCTCATTCAAAGATGCAAGTTACTATGTAGGAACAAGTTTGAATAGGACTTTCAAAGATGCCCAGAACTGAGCTAAACTTGGTATGTCTCCAACTCCTAGAAATAACTTCATGCCCCAACTCCCTTACTTCCAGCTAGTAAGGATCACATAATTCCTAACAAATTTTGACACAGATTCCCAATTCGGGCATTCAGAACATATAGCACGTTGCTGTAAGCAAGCACATTCTCATTCAAAGTTGCAAGTTACTATGTAGGAACAAGTTTGTATACGTATTTCAAAGATGCGCAGAACTGTGCTAAACTTGATATGTGTCCAACTCCTAGAAATAACTTCATGCACCAACTCCCTTACTTCCAGCTAGTAAGAATCACATAATTCCTAACAAAGTTTTGACACAGATTCCCAATTCGGGCATTCAGAACATATAGCACGTTGCTGTAAGCAAGCACATTCTCATTCAAAGTTGCAAGTTAATATGTAGGAACAAATTTGTATAGGTATTTCAAAGATGCACAGAACTGAGCTAATCTTGGTATGTCCTCAACTCCTAGAAATAACTTCATGCCCCATCTCCCTTACTTCCAGCTAGTAAGGATCACATAATTCCTAACAAAGTTTTGACACAGATTCCCAATTCGGGCATTCAGAACATATAGCACGTTGCTGTAAGCAAGCACATTCTCATTCAAAGATGCAAGTTACTATGTAGGAACAAGTTTGAATAGGACTTTCAAAGATGCCCAGAACTGAGCTAAACTTGGTATGTCTCCAACTCCTAGAAATAACTTCATGCCCCATCTCCCTTACTTCCAGCTAGTAAGGATCACATAATTCCTAACAAAGTTTTGACACAGATTCCCAATTCGGGCATTCAGAACTTATAGCACGTTGCTGTAAGCAAGCACATTCTCTTTCAAAGTTGCAAGTTACTATGTAGGAACAAGTTTGTATAGGTATTTCAAAGACGCCCAGAACGGAGCTAAACTTGGTATGTCTCCAACTCCTAGAAATAACTTCATACCCCATCTCCCTTACTTCCAGCTAGTAAGGATCACATAATTCCTAACAAAGTTTTGACACAGATTCCCAATTCGGGCATTCAGAACATTTAGCACGTTGTTTTAAGCAAGCACATTCTCATTCAAAGTTGCAAGTTACTATGTAGGAACAAGTTTGTATAGGTATTTCAAAGATGCCCAGAACTGTGCTAAACTTGGTATGTGTCCAACTCCTAGAAATACCTTCATGCCACAACTCCCTTACTTCCAGCTAGTAAGGATCACGTAATTCCTAACAAATTTTGACACAGATTCCCAATTCGGGCATTCAGAACATATAGCACGTTGCTGTAAGCAACCACATTCTCATTCAAAGTTGCAAGTTACTATGTAGGAACAAGTTTGTATAGGTATTTCAAAGATGCCCAGAACTGAGCTAAACTTGTATGTGTCCAACTCCTAGAAATAACTTTATGCCCCATCTCACTTACTTCCAGCTAGTAAGGATCACATAATTCCTAACAAAGTTTTGACACAGATTTCCAATTCGGGCATTCAGAACATGTAGCACGTTGCTGTAAGCAAGCACATTCTCATTCAAAGTTGCAAGTTACTATGTAGGGACAAGTTTGTAAAGGTATTTCAAAGATGCCCAGAACTGAGCTAAACTTGGTATGTGTCCCACTCCTAGAAATAACTTCATGCCCCATCTCCCTTACTTCCAGCTAGTAAGGATCACATAAATCCTAACAAACTTTTGACACAGATTACCAATTCGGGCATTCAGAACATGTAGCACGTTGCTGTAAGCAAGCACATTCTCATTCAAAGTTGCAAGTTACTATGTAGGAACAAGTTTGTAAAGGTAGTTCAAAGATGCCCAGAACTGAGCTAAACGTTGTATGTCTCCAACTCCTTGAAATAACTTCATGCCCAATCTCCCTTCCTTCCAGCTAGTAAGGATCACATCATTCCTAACAATGTTTTGACACAGATTCCCAATTCGGGCATTCAGAACATATAGCACATTGCTGTAAGCAAGCATATTCTCATTCAAAGTTGCAAGTTACTATGTAGGAACAAGTTTGTATACGTATTTCAAAGATGCCCAGAACTGAGCTAAACGTTGTATGTCTCCAACTCCTAGAAATAACTTCATGCCCCATCTCCCTTACTTCCAGCTAGTAAGGATCACATAATTCCTAACAAAGTTTTGACACAGATTCCCAATTCGGGCATTCAGAACATATAGCACGTTGCTGTAAGCAAGCACATTCTCATTCAAAGTTGCAAGTTACTATGTAGGAACAAGTGTGTATAGGTATTTCAAAGATGCCCAGAACTGAGCTAAACGTTGTATGTCTCCAACTCCTAGAAATAACTTCATGCCCCATCTCCCTTACTTCCAGCTAGTAAGGATCACATAATTCCTAACAAAGTTTGGACACAGATTCCCAATTCGGGCATTCAGAACATATAGCACGTTGCTGTAAGCAAGCACATTCTCATTCAAAGTTGCAAGTTATTATGTAGGAACAAGTTTGTATAGGTATTTCAAAGATGCCCAGAACTGAGCTAAACTTGGAATGTCTCCAACTCCTAGAAATAACTTCATGCCCCATCTCCCTTACTTCCAGCTAGTAAGGATCACATAATTCCTAACAAAGTTTGGACACAGATTTCCAATTCGGGCATTCAGAACATATAGCACGTTGCTGTAAGCAAGCACATTCTCATTCAAAGTTGCAAGTTATTATGTAGGAACAAGTTTGTATAGGTATTTCAAAGATGCCCAGAACTGAGCTAAACTTGGAATGTCTCCAACTCCTAAAAATAACTTCATGCCCCAACTCCCTTACTTCCAGCTAGTAAGGATCACATAATTCCTAACAAATTTTGACACAGATTCCCAATTCGGGCATTCAGAACATATAGCACGTTGCTGTAAGCAAGCACATTCTCATTCAAAGTTGCAAGTTACTATGTAGGAACAAGTTTGTATACGTATTTCAAAGATGCGCAGAACTGTGCTAAACTTGATATGTGTCCAACTCCTAGAAATAACTTCATGCACCAACTCCCTTACTTCCAGCTAGTAAGAATCACATAATTCCTAACAAAGTTTTGACACAGATTCCCAATTCGGGCATTCAGAACATATAGCACGTTGCTGTAAGCAAGCACATTCTCATTCAAAGTTGCAAGTTAATATGTAGGAACAAATTTGTATAGGTATTTCAAAGATGCACAGAACTGAGCTAATCTTGGTATGTCCTCAACTCCTAGAAATAACTTCATGCCCCATCTCCCTTACTTCCAGCTAGTAAGGATCACATAATTCCTAACAAAGTTTTGACACAGATTCCCAATTCGGGGATTCAGAACATATAGCACGTTGCTGTAAGCAAGCACATTCTCATTCAAAGATGCAAGTTACTATGTAGGAACAAGTTTGAATAGGACTTTCAAAGATGCCCAGAACTGAGCTAAACTTGGTATGTCTCCAACTCCTAGAAATAACTTCATGCCCCATCTCCCTTACTTCCAGCTAGTAAGGATCACATAATTCCTAACAAAGTTTTGACACAGATTCCCAATTCGGGCATTCAGAACTTATAGCACGTTGCTGTAAGCAAGCACATTCTCTTTCAAAGTTGCAAGTTACTATGTAGGAACAAGTTTGTATAGGTATTTCAAAGATGCCCAGAACTGAGCTAAACTTGGTATGTCTCCAACTCCTAGAAATAACTTCATACCCCATCTCCCTTACTTCCAGCTAGTAAGGATCACATAATTCCTAACAAAGTTTTGACACAGATTCCCAATTCGGGCATTCAGAACATTTAGCACGTTGTTTTAAGCAAGCACATTCTCATTCAAAGTTGCAAGTTACTATGTAGGAACAAGTTTGTATAGGTATTTCAAAGATGCCCAGAACTGTGCTAAACTTGGTATGTGTCCAACTCCTAGAAATACCTTCATGCCACAACTCCCTTACTTCCAGCTAGTAAGGATCACGTAATTCCTAACAAATTTTGACACAGATTCCCAATTCGGGCATTCAGAACATATAGCACGTTGCTGTAAGCAACCACATTCTCATTCAAAGTTGCAAGTTACTATGTAGGAACAAGTTTGTATACGTATTTCAAAGATGCCCAGAACTGAGCTAAACGTTGTATGTCTCCAACTCCTAGAAATAACTTCATGCCCCATCTCCCTTACTTCCAGCTAGTAAGGATCACATAATTCCTAACAAAGTTTTGACACAGATTCCCAATTCGGGCATTCAGAACATATAGCACGTTGCTGTAAGCAAGCACATTCTCATTCAAAGTTGCAAGTTACTATGTAGGAACAAGTGTGTATAGGTATTTCAAAGATGCCCAGAACTGAGCTAAACGTTGTATGTCTCCAACTCCTAGAAATAACTTCATGCCACATCTCCCTTACTTCCAGCTAGTAAGGATCACATAATTCCTAACAAAGTTTGGACACAGATTCCCAATTCGGGCATTCAGAACATATAGCACGTTGCTGTAAGCAAGCACATTCTCATTCAAAGTTGCAAGTTATTATGTAGGAACAAGTTTGTATAGGTATTTCAAAGATGCCCAGAACTGAGCTAAACTTGGAATGTCTCCAACTCCTAAAAATAACTTCATGCCCCAACTCCCTTACTTCCAGCTAGTAAGGATCACATAATTCCTAACAAATTTTGACACAGATTCCCAATTCGGGCATTCAGAACATATAGCACGTTGCTGTAAGCAAGCACATTCTCATTCAAAGTTGCAAGTTACTATGTAGGAACAAGTTTGTATACGTATTTCAAAGATGCGCAGAACTGTGCTAAACTTGATATGTGTCCAACTCCTAGAAATAACTTCATGCACCAACTCCCTTACTTCCAGCTAGTAAGAATCACATAATTCCTAACAAAGTTTTGACACAGATTCCCAATTCGGGCATTCAGAACATATAGCACGTTGCTGTAAGCAAGCACATTCTCATTCAAAGTTGCAAGTTAATATGTAGGAACAAATTTGTATAGGTATTTCAAAGATGCACAGAACTGAGCTAATCTTGGTATGTCCTCAACTCCTAGAAATAACTTCATGCCCCATCTCCCTTACTTCCAGCTAGTAAGGATCACATAATTCCTAACAAAGTTTTGACACAGATTCCCAATTCGGGCATTCAGAACATATAGCACGTTGCTGTAAGCAAGCACATTCTCATTCAAAGTTGCAAGTTATTATGTAGGAACAAGTTTGTATAGGTATTTCAAAGATGCCCAGAACTGAGCTAAACTTGGAATGTCTCCAACTCCTAAAAATAACTTCATGCCCCAACTCCCTTACTTCCAGCTAGTAAGGATCACATAATTCCTAACAAATTTTGACACAGATTCCCAATTCGGGCATTCAGAACATATAGCACGTTGCTGTAAGCAAGCACATTCTCATTCAAAGTTGCAAGTTACTATGTAGGAACAAGTTTGTATACGTATTTCAAAGATGCGCAGAACTGTGCTAAACTTGATATGTGTCCAACTCCTAGAAATAACTTCATGCACCAACTCCCTTACTTCCAGCTAGTAAGAATCACATAATTCCTAACAAAGTTTTGACACAGATTCCCAATTCGGGCATTCAGAACATATAGCACGTTGCTGTAAGCAAGCACATTCTCATTCAAAGTTGCAAGTTAATATGTAGGAACAAATTTGTATAGGTATTTCAAAGATGCACAGAACTGAGCTAATCTTGGTATGTCCTCAACTCCTAGAAATAACTTCATGCCCCATCTCCCTTACTTCCAGCTAGTAAGGATCACATAATTCCTAACAAAGTTTTGACACAGATTCCCAATTCGGGCATTCAGAACATATAGCACGTTGCTGTAAGCAAGCACATTCTCATTCAAAGATGCAAGTTACTATGTAGGAACAAGTTTGAATAGGACTTTCAAAAATGCCCAGAACTGAGCTAAAGTGGATATGTGTCCAACTCCTAGAAATAACTTCATGCCCCATCTCCCTTACTTCCAGCTAGTAAGGATCACATAATTCCTAACAAAGTTTTGACACAGATTCCCAATTCGGGCATTCAGAACATATAGCACGTTGCTGTAAGCAAGCACATTCTCATTCAAAGTTGCAAGTTACTATGTAGGAACAAGTTTGTATAGGTATTTCAAAGATGCCCAGAACTGAGCTAAACGTTGTATGTCTGCAACTCCTAGAAATAACTTCATGCCCCATCTCCCTTACTTCCATCTAGTAAGGATCACATAATTCCTAACAAAGATTTGACACAGATTCCCAATTCGGGCATTGAGAACATATAGCACGTTGCTGTAAGCAAGCACATTCTCATTCAAAGTTGCAAGTTACTATGTAGGAACAAGTTTGTATAGGTATTTCAAAGATGCCCAGAACTGAGCTAAACGTTGTATGTCTGCAACTCCTAGAAATAACTTCATGCCCCATCTCCCTTACTTCCAGCTAGTAAGGATCACATAATTCCTAACAAAGTTTTGACACAGATTCCCAATTCGGGCATTCAGAACATATAGCACGTTGCTGTAAGCAAGCACATTCCCATTCAAAGTTGCAAGTTACTATGTAGGAACAAGTTTGTATAGGTATTTCAAAGATGCCCAGAACTGAGCTAAACTTGGTATGTGTCCAACTCCTAGAAATAACATCATGCCCCATCTCCCTTACTTCCAGCTAGTAAGGATCACATAATTCCTAACAAAGTTTTGACACAGATTCCCAATTCGGGCATTCAGAACATATAGCACGTTACTGTAAGCAAGCACATTCTCATTCAAAGTTGCAAGTTACTATGTAGGAACAAGTTTGTATATGTATTTCAAAGATGCCCAGAACTGAGCTAAACTTGGTATGTCTCCAACTCCTAGAAATAACTTCATGCTCCATCTCCCTTACTTCCAGCTAGTAAGGATCACATAATTCCTAACAAAGCTTTGACACAGATTCCCAATTCGGGCATTCAGAACATATAGCACGTTGGTGTAGCAAGCAGATTCTCATTCAAAGATGCAAGTTACTATGTAGGAACAAGTTTGTATAGGACTTTCAAAGAGGCCCAGAACTGAGCTGAAGTGTGTATGTCTCCAACTCCTAGAAATAACTTCATGCCCCATCTCCCTTGCTTCCAGCTAGTGAGGATCACATAATTCCTAACAAAGTTTTGACACAGATTCCCTATTCGGGCATTCAGAACATATAGCACGTTGCTGTAAGCAAGCACATTCTCATTCAAAGTTGCAAGTTACTATGTAGGAACAAGTTTGTATACGACATTCAAAGATGCCCAGAACTGAGCTAAACTTGGTATGTGTCCAACCTCTAGAAATAACTTCATGCCCCAACTCCCTTACTTCCAGCTAGTAAGGATCACATAATTCCTAACAAAGTTTTGAAACAGATTCCCAATTCGGGCATTCAGAACATATAGCACGTTGCTGTAAGCAAGCACATTCTGATTCAAAGTTGCAAGTTACTATGTAGGAACAAGTTTGTATAAGTATTTCAAAGATGCCCAGAACTGAGCTAAACGTTGTATGTCTCCAACTCCTAGAAATAACTTCATGCCCCATCTCCCTTACTTCCAGCTAGTAAGGATCACATAATTCCTAACAAAGTTTTGACACAGATTCCCAATTCGGGCATTCAGAACATATAGCACGTTGCTGTAAGCAAGCACATTCTCATTCAAAGTTGCAAGTTACTATGTAGGAACAAGTTTGTATAGGTATTTCAAAGATGCCCAGAACTGAGCTAAACGTTGTATGTCTGCAACTCCTAGAAATAACTTCATGCCCCATCTCCCTTACTTCCAGTTAGTGAGGATCACATAATTCCTAACAAAGTTTTGACACAGATTCCCAATTCGGGCATTCAGAACATATAGCACGTTGCTGTAAGCAAGCACATTCTCATTCAAAGTTGCAAGTTACTATGTAGGAACAAGTTTGTATAGGTATTTCAAAGATGCCCAGAACTGAGCTAAACGTTGTATGTCTGCAACTCCTTGAAATAACTTTATGCCCCATCTCCCTTACTTCCATCTAGTAAGGATCACATAATTCCTAACAAAGATTTGACACAGATTCCCAATTCGGGCATTGAGAACATATAGCACGTTGCTGTAAGCAAGCACATTCTCATTCAAAGTTGCAAGTTACTATGTAGGAACAAGTTTGTATAGGTATTTCAAAGATGCCCAGAACTGAGCTAAACGTTGTATGTCTGCAACTCCTAGAAATAACTTCATGCCCCATCTCACTTACTTCCAGCTAGTAAGGATCACATAATTCCTAACAAAGTTTTGACACAGATTCCCAATTCGGGCATTCAGAACATATAGCACGTTGCTGTAAGCAAGCACATTCTCATTCAAAGTTGCAAGTTACTATGTAGGAACAAGTTTGTATAGGTATTTCAAAGAAGCCCAGAACTGAGCTAAACGTTGTATGTCTCCAACTCCTAGAAATAACTTCATGCCCCATCTCCCTTACTTCCAGCTAGTAAGGATCACATAATTCCAAACAAAGTTTTGACACAGATTCCCAATTCGGGCATTCAGAACATATAGCACGTTGCTGTAAGCAAGCACATTCTCATTCAAAGTTGCAAGTTACTATGTAGGAACAAGTTTGTATAGGTATATCAAAGATGCCCAGAACTGAGCTAAACTTGGTATGTCTCCAACTCCTAGAAATAACTTCATGCCCCATCTCCCTTACTTCCAGCTAGTAAGGATCACATAATTCCTAACAAAGTTTTGACACAGATTCCCAATTCGGGCATTCAGAACATATAGCACGTTGCTGTAGCAAGCACATTCTCATTCAAAGATGCAAGTTACTATGTAGGAACAAGTTTGTATAGGACTTTCAAAGATGCCCAGAACTGAGCTAAACGTTGTATGTCTCCAACTCCTAGAAATAACTTCATGCCCCATCTCCCTTACTTCCAGCTAGTGAGGATCACATAATTCCTAACAAAGTTTTGACACAGATTCCCTATTCGGGCATTCAGAACATATAGCACGTTGCTGTAAGCAAGCACATTCTCATTCTAAGAAGCAAGTTACTATGTAGGAAAAAGTTTGTATAGATATTTCAAAAATGCCCAGAACTGAGCTAAAGTGGATATGTGTCCAACTCCTAGAAATAACTTCATGCCCCATCTCCCTTACTTCCAGCTAGTAAGGATCACATAATTCCTAACAAAGTTTGGACACAGATTCCCAATTCGGGCATTCAGAACATATAGCACGTTGCTGTAGGCAAGCACATTCTCATTCAAAGTTGCAAGTTACTATGTAGGAACAAGTTTGTATTGGTATTTCAAAGATGCCCAGAACTGAGCTAAACGTTGTATGTCTGCAACTCCTAGAAATAACTTCATGCCCCATCTCCCTTACTTCCAGCTAGTAAGGATCACATAATTCCTAACAAAGTTTTGACACAGATTCCCAATTCGGGCATTCAGAACATATAGCACGTTGCTGTAAGCAAGCACATTCTCATTCAAAGTTGCAAGTTACTATGTAGGAACAAGTCTGTATAGGTATTTCAAAGATGCCCAGAATTGAGCTAAACGTTGTATATCTGCAACTCCTAGAAATAACTTCATGCCCCATCTCCCTTACTTCCATCTAGTAAGGATCACATTATTCCTAACAAAGATTTGACACAGATTCCCAATTCGGGCATTCAGAACATATAGCACGTTGCTGTAAGCAAGCACATTCTGATTCAAAGTTGCAAGTCACTATTTAGGAACAAGTTTGTATAGGTATTTCAAAGATGCCCAGAACTGTGCTAAACGTTGTATGTCTCCAACTCCTAGAAATAACTTCATGCCACATCTCCCTTACTTCCAGCTAGTGAGGATCAGATAATTCCTAACAAAGTTTTGACACAGATTCCCAATTCGGGCATTCAGAACATATAGCACGTTGCTGTAAGCAAGCACATTCTCATTCAAAGTTGCAAGTTACTATGTAGGAACAAGAGTGTATAGGTATTTCAAAGGTGCCCAGAACTGAGCAAAACGTTGTATGTCTCCAACTCCTAGAAATAACATCATGCCCCATCTCCCTTACTTCCATCTAGTAAGGATCACATAAATCGTAACAAAGATTTGACACAGATTCCCAATTCGGGCATTCAGAACATATAGCACATTGCTGTAAGCAAGCACATTCTCATTCAAAGTTGCAAGTTACTATGTAGGAACAAGTTTGTATAGGTATTTCAAAGATGCCCAGAACTGAGCTAAACGTTGTATGTCTGCAACTCCTAGAAATAACTTCATGCCCCATCTCCCTTACTTCCATCTAGTAAGGATCACATAATTCCTAACAAAGATTTGACACAGATTCCCAATTCGGGCATTGAGAACATATAGCACGTTGCTGTAAGCAAGCACATTCTCATTCTAAGAAGCAAGTTACTATGTAGGAACAAGTTTGTATAGGTATTTCAAAAATGCCCAGAACTGAGCTAAAGTGGGTATGTGTCCAACTCCTAGAAATAACTTCATGCTCCATCTCCCTTACTTCCAGCTAGAAAGGATCACATAATTCCTAACAAAGTTTTGACACAGATTCCCAATTCGGGCATTCAGAACATATAGCACGTTGCTGTAGGCAAGCACATTCTCATTCAAAGTTGCAAGTTACTATGTAGGAACAAGTTTGTATAGGTATTTCAAAGATGCCCAGAACTGAGCTAAACGTTGTATGTCTGCAACTCCTAGAAATAACTTCATGCCCCATCTCCCTTACTTCCAGCTAGTAAGGATCACATAATTCCTAACAAAGTTTTGACACAGATTCCCAATTCGGGCATTCAGAACATATAGCACGTTGCTGTAAGCAAGCACATTCTCATTCAAAGTTGCAAGTTACTATGTAGGAACAAGTTTGTATAGGTATTTCAAAGATGCCCAGAATTGAGCTAAACGTTGTATGTCTGCAACTCCTAGAAATAACTTCATGCCCCATCTCCCTTACTTCCAGCTTGTAAGGATCACATAATTCCTAACAAAGTTTTGACACAGATTCCCAATTCGGGCATTCAGAACATATAGCACGTTGCTGTAAGCAAGCACATTCTCATTCAAAGCTGCAAGTTACTATGTAGGAACAAGTTTGTATAGGTATTTCAAAGATGCCCAGAACTGAGCTAAACGTTGTATGTCTGCAACTCCTAGAAATAACTTCATGCCCCATCTCCCTTACTTCCATCTAGTAAGGATCACATAATTCCTAACAAAGTTTTGACACAGATTCCCAATTCGGGCATTCAGAACATATAGCACGTTGCTGTAAGCAAGCACATTCTCATTCAAAGTTGCAAGTTACCATGTAGGAACAAGTTTGTATAGGTATTTCAAAGATGCCCAGAACTGAGCTAAACGTTGTCTGTCTGCAACTCCTAGAAATAACTTCATGCCCCATCTCCCTTACTTCCAGCTAGTAAGGATCACATAATTCCTAACAAAGTTTTGACACAGATTCCCAATTCGGGCATTCAGAACATATAGCACGTTGCTGTAAGCAAGCACATTCTCATTCAAAGTTGCAAGTTACTATGTAGGAACAAGTTTGTATAGGTATTTCAAAGATGCCCACAACTGAGCTAAACGTTGTATGTCTGCAACTCCTAGAAATAACTTCATGCCCCATCTCCCTTACTTCCAGCTAGTAAGGATCACATAATTCCTAACAAAGTTTTGACACAGATTCCCAATTCGGGCATTCAGAACATATAGCACGTTGCTGTAAGCAAGCACATTCTCATTCAAAGTTGCAAGTTACTATGTAGGAACAAGTTTGTATAGGTATTTCAAGGATGCCCAGAACTGAGATAAACTTGGTATGTCTGCAACTCCTAGAAATAACTTCATGCCCCATCTCCCTTACTTCCAGCTAGTAAGGATCACATAATTCCTAACAAAGTTTTGACACAGATTCCCAATTCGGGCATTCAGAACATATAGCACGTTGCTGTAAGCAAGCACATTCTCATTCAAAGTTGCAAGTTACTATGTAGGAACAAGTTTGTATAGGTATCTCAAAGATGCCCAGAACTGAGCTAAACGTTGTATGTCTCTAACTCCTAGAAATAACTTCATGCCCCATCTCCCTTACTTCCATATAGTAAGGATCACATAATTCCTAACAAAGTTTCGACACAGCTTCCCAATTCGGGCATTCAGAACATATAGCACGTTGCTGTAAGCAAGCACATTCTCATTCAAAGTTGCAAGTTACTATGTAGGAACAAGTGTGTATAGGTATTTCAAAGATGCCCAGAACTGAGCTAAACGTTGTATGTCTCCAACTCCTAGAAATAACTTCATGCCCCATCTCCCTTACTTCCATCTAGTAAGGATCACATAATTCCTAACAAAGTTTTGACACAGATTCCCAATTCGGGTATTCAGAACATATAGCACGTTGCTGTAAGCAAGCACATTCTCATTCAAAGTTGCAAGTTACTATGTAGGAACAAGTTTGTATAGGTATTTCAAAGATGCCCAGAACTGAGCTAAACGTTGTTTGTCTGCAACTCCTAGAAATAACTTCATGCCCCATCTCCCTTACTTCCAGCTAGTAAGGAATACATAATTTCTAACAAAGTTTTGACACAGATTACCTATTCGGGCATTCAGAACATATAGCACGTTGCTGTAAGCAAGCACATTCTCATTCAAAGTTGCAAGTTACTATGTAGGAACAAGTTTGTATAGGTATTTCAAAGATGCCCAGAACTGAGCTAAACGTTGTATGTCTGCAACTCCTAGAAATAACTTCATGCCCCATCTCCCTTACTTCCATCTAGTAAGGATCACATAATTCCTAACAAAGATTTGACACAGATTCCCAATTCGGGCATTGAGAACATATAGCACGTTGCTGTAAGCAAGCACATTCTCATTCTAAGAAGCAAGTTACTATGTAGGAACAAGTTTGTATAGGTATTTCAAAAATGCCCAGAACTGAGCTAAAGTGGGTATGTGTCCAACTCCTAGAAATAACTTCATGCCCCATCTCCCTTACTTCCAGCTAGTAAGGATCACATAATTACTAACAAAGTTTTGACACAGATTCCCAATTCGGGCATTCAGAACATATAGCACGTTGCTGTAGGCAAGCACATTCTCATTCAAAGTTGCAAGTTACTATGTAGGAACAAGTTTGTATAGGTATTTCAAAGATGCCCAGAACTGAGCTAAACGTTGTATGTCTGCAACTCCTAGAAATAACTTCATGCCCCATCTCCCTTACTTCCAGCTAGTAAGGATCACATAATTCCTAACAAAGTTTTGACACAGATTCCCAATTCGGGCATTCAGAACATATAGCACGTTGCTGTAAGCAAGCACATTCTCATTCAAAGTTGCAAGTTACTATGTAGGAACAAGTTTGTATAGGTATTTCAAAGATGCCCAGAATTGAGCTAAACGTTGTATATCTGCAACTCCTAGAAATAACTTCATGCCCCATCTCCCTTACTTCCAGCTAGTAAGGATCACATAATTCCTAACAAAGTTTTGACACAGATTCCCAATTCGGGCATTCAGAACATATAGCACGTTGCTGTAAGCAAGAACATTCTCATTCAAAGTTGCAAGTTACTGTGTAGGAACAAGTTTCTATAGGTATTTCAAAGATGCCCAGAACTGAGCTAAACTTGGTATGTCTCCAACTCCTAGAAATAACTTCATGCCCCATCTCCCTTACTTTCATCTAGTAAGGATCACATAATTCCTAAGAAAGTTTTGACACAGATTCCCAATTCGGGCATTGAGAACATATAGCACGTTGCTGTAAGCAAGCACATTCTCATTCAAAGTTGCAAGTTACTATGTAGGAACAAGTTTGTATAGGTATTTCAAAGATGCCCAGAACTGAGCTAAACGTTGTACGTCTGCAACTCCTAGAAATAACTTCATGCCCCATCTCCCTTACTTCGATCTAGTAAGGATCACATAATTCCTAACAAAGTTTTGACACAGATTCCCAATTCGGGCATTCAGAACATGTAGCACGTTGCTGTAAGCAAGCACATTCTCATTCAAAGTTGCAAGTTACTATGTAGGAACAAGTTTGTATAGGTATTTCAAAGATGCCCAGAACTGAGCTAAACGTTGTATGACTGCAACTCCTAGAAATAACTTCAATCCCATGTCCCTTACTTCCATCTAGTAAGGATCACATAATTCTTAACAAAGTTTTGACACAGATTCCCAATTCGGGCATTCAGAACATATAGCACGTTGCTGTAAGCAAGCACATTCTCATTCAAAGTTGCAAGTTACTATGTAGGAACAAGTTTGTATAGGTATTTCAAGGATGCCCAGAACTGAGCTAAACTTGGTATGTCTGCAACTCCTAGAAATAACTTCATGCCCCATCTCCCTTACTTCCAGCTAGTAAGGATCACATAATTCCTAACAATGTTTTGACACAGATTCCCAATTCGGGCATTCAGAACATAGAGCACGTTGCTGTAAGCAAGCACATTCTCATTCAAAGTTGCAAGTTACTATGTAGGAACAAGTTTGTATAGGTATCTCAAAGATGCCCAGAACTGAGCTAAACGTTGTATGTCTCTAACTCCTAGAAATAACTTCATGCCCCATCTCCCTTACTTCCATCTAGTAAGGATCACATAATTCCTAACAAAGTTTTGACACAGATTCCCAATTCGGGCATTCAGAACATATAGCACGTTGCTGTAAGCAAGCACATTCTCATTCAAAGTTGCAAGTTACTATGTAGGAACAAGTTTGTATAGGTATTTCAAACATGCCCAGAACTGAGCTGAAGTTTGTATGTCTCCAACTCCTAGAAATAACTTCATGCCCCAACTCCCTTACTTCCAGCTAATAAGGATCACAAAATTCCTAACAAAGTTTTGACACAGATTCCCAATTCGGGCATTCAGAACATATAGCACGTTGCTGTAAGCAAGCACATTCTCATTCAAAGTTGCAATTTACTGTGTAGGAACAAGTTTGTATAGGTATTTCAAAGATGCCCAGTACTGAGCTAAACTTGGTATGTCTCCAACTCCTAGAAATAACTTCATGCCCCATCTCCCTTACTTCCAGCTAGTAAGGATCACATAATTCCTAACAAAGTTTTGACACAGATTCCGAAATCGGGCATTCAGAACATATAGCACGTTGCTGTAAGCAAGCACATTCTCATTCAAAGTTGCAAGTTACTATGTAGGAACAAGTTTGTATAGGTATTTCAAAGATGCCCAGAACTGAGCTAAACTTTGTATGTCTGCAACTCCTAGAAATAACTTCATGCCCCATTTCCCTTACTTCCATCTAGTAAGGATCACATAATTCCTAACAAAGTTTTGACACAGATTCCCAATTCGGGCATTCAGAACATATAGCACGTTGCTGTAAGCAAGCACATTCTCATTCATAGTTGCAAGATACTATGTAGGAACAAGTTTGTATAGGTATTTCAAAGATGCCCAGAACTGAGCTAAACGTTGTATGTCTGCAACTCCTAGAAATAACTTCATGCCCCATCTCCCTTACTTCCAGCTAGTAATGATCACATAATTCCTAACAAAGTTTTGACACAGATTCCCTATTCGGGCATTCAGAACATATAGCACGTTGCTGTAAGCAAGCACATTCTCATTCAAAGTTGCAAGTTACTATGTAGGAACAAGTTTGTATAGGTATTTCAAAGATGCCCAGAACTGAGCTAAACGTTGTATGTCTGCAACTCCTAGAAATAACTTCATGCCCCATCTCCCTTACGTCCAGCTAGTAAGTATCACATAATTCCTAACAAAGTTTTGACACAGATTCCCAATACGGGCATTCAGAACATATAGCACGTTGCTGTAAGCAAGCACATTCTCATTCAAAGTTGCAAGTTACTGTGTAGGAACAAGTTTGTATAGGTATTTCAAAGATGCCCAGTACTGAGCTAAACTTGGTATGTCTCCAACTCCTAGAAATAACTTCATGCCCCATCTCCCTTACTTCCAGCTAGTAAGGATCACATAATTCCTAACAAAGTTTCGACACAGATTCCCAATACGGGCATTCAGAACATATAGCACGTTGCTGTAAGCAAGCACATTCTCATTCAGAACTGCAAGTTACTATGAAGGAACAAGTTTGTATAGGTATTTCAAAGATGCCAAGAACTGAGCTAAAAGTTGTATGTCTGCAACTCCTAGAAATAACTTCATGCCCCATCACCCTTACTTCCAGCTAGTAAGGATCACATAATTCCTAACAAAGTTTTGACACAGATTCCCAATTCGGGCATTCAGAACATATAGCACGTTGCTGTAAGCAAGCACATTCTCATTCAAAGTTGCAAGTTACTATGTAGGAACAAGTTTGTATAGGTATTTCAAAGATGCCCAGAACTGAGCTAAACGTTGTATGTCTGCAACTCCTAGAAATAACTTCATGCCCCATCTCCCTTACTTCCTGCTAGTAAGGATCACATAATTCCTAACAAAGTTTTGACACAGATTCCCAATTCGGGCATTCAGAACATATAGCACGTTGCTGTAAGCAAGCACATTCTCATTCAAAGTTGCAAGTTACTGTGTAGGAACAAGTTTGTATAGGTATTTCAAAGATGCCCAGAACTGAGGTAAACTTGGTATGTCTGCAACTCCTAGAAATAACTTCATGCCCCTTCTCCCTTATTTCCAGCTAGTCAGGATCACATAATTCCTAACAAAGTTTTGACACAGATTCCCAATTCGGGCATTCAGACCATATAGCACGTTGCTGTAAGCAAGCACATTCTGATTCAAAGTTGCAAGTTACTATGTAGGAACAAGTTTGTATAGGTATTTCAAAGATGCCCAGAACTGAGATAAACGTTGTATATCTGCAACTCCTAGAAATAACTTCATGCCCCATCTCCCTTACTTCCATCTAGTAAGGATCACATAATTCTTAAGAAAGATTTGACACAGATTCCCAATTCGGGCATACAGAACATATAGCACGTTGCTGTAAGCAAGCACATTCTCATTCAAAGTTGCAAGTTACTATGTAGGAACAAGTTTGTATAGGTATTTCAAAGATGCCCAGAACTGAGCTAAACTTGGTACGTCTCCAACTCCTAGAAATAACTTCATGCCCAATCTCCCTTACTTCCATCTAGTAAGGATCACATAATTCCTAACAAAGTTTTGACACAGATTCCCAATTCGGGCATTCAGAACATATAGCACGTTGCTGTAAGCAAGCACATTCTCATTCATAGTTGCAAGTTACTATGTAGGAACAAGTTTGTATAGGTATTTCAAAGATGCCCAGAACTGAGCTAAACGTTGTATGACTGCAACTCCTAGAAATAACTTCATTCCCCATGTCCCTTACTTCCATCTAGTAAGGATCACATAATTCTTAACAAAGTTTTGACACAGATTCCCAATTCGGGCATTCAGAACATATAGCACGTTGCTGTAAGCAAGCACATTCTCATTCAAAGTTGCAAGTTACTACGTAGGAACAAGTTTGTATAGGTATTTCAAGGATGCCCAGAACTGAGCTAAACTTGGTATGTCTGCAACTCCTAGAAATAACTTCATGCCCCATCTCCCTTAGTTCCAGCTAGTAAATATCACATAATTCCTAACAATGTTTTGACACAGATTCCCAATTCGGGCATTCAGAACATATAGCACGTTGCTGTAAGCAAGCACATTCTCATTCAAAGTTGCAAGTTACTATGTAGGAACAAGTTTGTATAGGTATCTCAAAGATGCCCAGAACTGAGCTAAACGTTGTATGTCTCTAACTCCTAGAAATAATTTCATGCCCCATCTCCCTTACTTCCATCTAGTAAGGATCACATAATTCCTAACAAAGTTTTGACACAGATTCCCAATTCGGGCATTCAGAACATATAGCACGTTGCTGTAAGCAAGCAAATTCTCATTCAAAGTTGCAAGTTACTATGTAGGAACAAGTTTGTATAGGTATTTCAAAGATGCCCAGAACTGAGCTAAACGTTGTATGTCTGCAACTCCTAGAAATAACTTCATGCCCCATCTCCCTTACGTCCAGCTAGTAAGGATCACATAATTCCTAACAAAGTTTTGACACAGATTCCCAATACGGGCATTCAGAACATATAGCACGTTGCTGTAAGCAAGCACATTCTCATTCAAAGTTGCAAGTTACTGTGTAGGAACAAGTTTGTATAGGTATTTCAAAGATGCCCAGTACTGAGCTAAACTTGGTATGTCTCCAACTCCTAGAAATAACTTCATGCCCCATCTCCCTTACTTCCAGCTAGTAAGGATCACATAATTCCTAACAAAGTTTCGACACAGATTCCCAATACGGGCATTCAGAACATATAGCACGTTGCTGTAAGCAAGCACATTCTCATTCAAAACTGCAAGTTACTATGAAGGAACAAGTTTGTATAGGTATTTCAAAGATGCCCAGAACTGAGCTAAACGTTGTATGTCTGCAACTCCTAGAAATAACTTCATGCCCCATCACCCTTACTTCCAGCTAGTAAGGATCACATAATTCCTAACAAAGTTTTGACACAGATTCCCAATTCGGGCATTCAGAACATATAGCACGTTGCTGTAAGCAAGCACATTCTCATTCAAAGTTGCAAGTTACTATGTAGGAACAAGTTTGTATAGGTATTTCAAAGATGCCCAGAACTGAGCTAAACGTTGTATGTCTGCAACTCCTAGAAATAACTTCATGCCCCATCTCCTTTACTTCCTGCTAGTAAGGATCACATAATTCCTAACAAAGTTTTGACACAGATTCCCAATTCGGGCATTCAGAACATATAGCACGTTGCTGTAAGCAAGCACATTCTCATTCAAAGTTGCAAGTTACTGTGTAGGAACAAGTTTGTATAGGTATTTCAAAGATGCCCAGAACTGAGCTAAACTTGGTATGTCTGCAACTCCTAGAAATAACTTCATGCCCCATCTCCCTTATTTCCAGCTAGTAAGGATCACATAATTCCTAACAAAGTTTTGACACAGAATCCCAATTCGGGCATTCAGAACATATAGCACGTTGCTGTAAGCAAGCACATTCTGATTCAAAGTTGCAAGTTACTATGTAGGAACAAGTTTGTATAGGTATTTCAAAGATGCCCAGAACTGAGCTAAACGTTGTATGTCTCCAACTCCTAGAAATAACTTCATGCCCCATCTCCCTTACTTCCATCTAGTAAGGATCACATAATTCCTAACAAAGTTTTGACACAGATTCCCAATTCGGGCATTCAGAACATTTAGCACATTGCTGTAAGCAAGCACATTCTCATTCAAAGTTGCAAGTTACTATGTAGGAACAAGTTTGTATAGGACATTCAAAGATGCCCAGAACTGAGCTAAACTTGGTATGTGTCCAACCTCTAGAAATAACTTCATGCCCCATCTCTCTTACTTCCAGCTAGTAAGGATCACATAATTCCTAACAAAGTTTTTACACAGATTCCCAATTCGGGCATTCAGAACATATAGCACGTTGCTGTAAGCAAGCACATTCTCATTCAAAGTTGCAAGTTACTGTGTAGGAACAAGTTTGTATAGGTATTTCAGAGATGCCCAGAACTGAGCTAAACTTGGTATGTCTCCAACTCCTAGAAATAACTACATGCCCCATCTCCCTTACTTCCATCTAGTAAGGATCACATAATTCCTAACAAAGTTTTGACACAGATTCCCAATTCGGGCATTCAGAACATATAGCACGTTGCTGTAAGCAAGCACATTCTCATTCAAAGTTGCAAGTTACTATGTAGGAACAAGTTTGTATAGGTATTTCAAAGATGCCCAGAACTGAGCTAAACGTTGTACGTCTGCAACTCCTAGAAATAACTTCATGCCCCATCTCCCTTACTTCCATCTAGTAAGGATCACATAATTCCTAACAAAGTTTTGACACAGATTCCCAATTCGGGCATTCAGAACATGTAGCACGTTGCTGAAAGCAAGCACATTCTCATTCAAAGTTGCAAGTTACTATGTAGGAACAAGTTTGTATAGGTATTTCAAAGATGCCCAGAACTGAGCTAAACGTTGTATGACTGCAAATCCTAGAAATAACTTCATGCCCCATCTCCCTTACTTCCATCTAGTAAGGATCACATAATTCTTAACAAAGTTTTGACACAGATTCCCAAATCGGGCATTCAGAACATATAGCACGTTGCTGTAAGCAAGCACATTCTCATTCAAAGTTGCAAGTTACTATGTAGGAACAAGTTTGTATAGGTATGTCAAAATGCCCAGAACTGAGCTAAACTTGGTATGTCTGCAACTCCTAGAAATAACTTCATGCCCCATCTCCCTTACTTCCAGCTAGTAAGGATCACATAATTCTTAACAATGTTTTGACACAGATTCCCAAATCGGGCATTAAGAACATATAGCACGTTGCTGTAAGCAAGCACATTCTCATTCAAAGTTGCAAGTTACTATGTAGGAACAAGTTTGTATAGGTATTTCAAAGATGCCCAGAACTGAGCTAAACTCTGTATGTCTGCAACTCCTAGAAATAACTTCATGCCCCATTTCCCTTACTTCCATCTAGTAAGGATCACATAATTCCTAACAAAGTTTTGACACAGATTCCCAATTCGGGCATTCAGAACATATAGCACGTTGCTGTAAGCAAGCACATTCTCATTCAATGTTGCAAGTTACTATGTAGGAACAAGTTTGTATAGGTATTTCAAAGATGCCCAGAACTGAGCTAAACGTTGTATGTCTGCAACTCCTAGAAATAACTTCATGCCCCATCTCCCTTACTTCCAGCTAGTAAGGATCACATAATTCCTAACAAAGTTTTGACACAGATTCCCAATTCGGGCATTCAGAACATATAGCACGTTGCTGTAAGCAAGCACATTCTCATTCAAAGTTGCAAGTTACTGTGTAGGAACAAGTTTGTATAGGTATTTCAAAGATATCCAGAACTGAGCTAAACTTGGTATGTCTCCAACTCCTAGAAATAACTTCATGCCCCATCTCCCTTACTTCCATCTAGTAAGGATCACATAATTCCTAACAAAGTTTTGACACAGATTCCCAATTCGGGCATTCAGAACATATAGCACGTTGCTGTAAGCAAGCACATTCTCATTCAAAGTTGCAAGTTACTATGTAGGAACAAGTTTGTATAGGTATTTCAAAGATGCCCAGAACTGAGCTAAACGTTGTACGTCTGCAACTCCTAGAAATATCTTCATGCCCCATCTCCCTTACTTCGATCTAGTAAGGATCACATAATTCCTAACAAAGTTTTGACACAGATTCCCAATTCGGGCATTCAGAACATATAGCACGTTGCTGTAAGCAAGCACATTCTCATTCAAAGTTGCAAGTTACTATGTAGGAACAAGTTTGTATAGGTATTTCAAAGATGCCCAGAACTGAGCTAAACTTGGTATGTCTGCAACTCCTAGAAATATCTTCATGCCCCATCTCCCTTACTTCCAGCTAGTAAGGATCACATAATTCCTAACAAAGTTTTGACACAGATTCCCAATTCGGGCATTCAGAACATATAGCACGTTGCTGTAAGCAAGCACATTCTCATTCAAAGTTCCAAGTTACTATGTAGGAACAAGTTTGTATAGGTATCTCAAAGATGCCCAGAACTGAGCTAAACGTTGTATGTCTCTAACTCCTAGAAATAACTTCATGCCCCATCTCCCTTACTTCCATCTAGTAAGGATCACATAATTCCTAACAAAGTTTTGACACAGATTCCCAATTCGGGCATTCAGATCATATAGTACGTTGCTGTAAGCAAGCACATTCTCATTCAAAGTTGCAAGTTACTATGTAGGAACAAGTTTGTATAGGTATTTCAAACATGCCCAGAACTGAGCTGAAGTTTGTATGTCTCCAACTCCTAGAAATAACTTCATGACCCATCTCCCTTACTTCCAGCTAATAAGGATCACAAAATTCCTAACAAAGTTTTGACACAGATTCCCAATTCGGGCATTCAGAACATATAGCACGTTGCTGTAAGCAAGCACATTCTCATTCAAAGTTGCAAGTTACTGTGTAGGAACAAGTTTGTATAGGTATTTCAAAGATGCCCAGAACTGAGCTAAACGTTGTATGTCTGCAACTCCTAGAAATAACTTCATGCCCCATCTCCCTTACTTCCAGCTAGTAAGGATCACATAATTCCTAACAAAGTTTTGACACAGATTCCCAATTCGGGCATTCAGAACATATAGCACGTTGCTGTAAGCAAGCACATTCTCATTCAAAGTTGCAAGTTACTATGTAGGAACAAGTTTGTATAGGTATTTCAAAGATGCCCAGAACTGAGCTAAACGTTGTATGTCTCCAACTCCTAGAAATAACTTCATGCCCCATCTCCCTTACTTCCAGCTAGTAAGGATCACATAATTCCTAACAAAGTTTTGACACAGATTCCCTATTCGGGCATTCAGATCATATAGCACGTTGCTGTAAGCAAGCACATTCTCATTCAAAGTTGCAAGTTACTATGTAGGAACAAGTTTGTATAGGTATTTCAATGATGCCCAGAACTGAGCTAAACGTTGTATGTCTGCAACTCCTAGAAATAACTTCATGCCCCATCTCCCTTACGTCCAGCTAGTAAGGATCACATAATTCCTAACAAAGTTTTGACACAGATTCCCAATACGGGCATTCAGAACATATAGCACGTTGCTGTAAGCAAGCACATTCTCATTCAAAGATGCAAGTTACTGTGTAGGAACAAGTTTGTATAGGTATATCAAAGATGCCCAGTACTGAGCTAAACTTGGTATGTCTCCAACTCCTAGAAATAACTTCATGCCCCATCTCCCTTACTTCCAGCTAGTAAGGATCACATAATTCCTAACAAAGTTTCGACACAGATTCCCAATTCGGGCATTCAGAACATATAGCACGTTGCTGTAAGCAAGCACATTCTCATTCATAACTGCAAGTTACTATGAAGGAACAAGTTTGTATAGGTATTTCAAAGATGCCCAGAACTGAGCTAAACGTTGTATGTCTGCAACTCCTAGAAATAACTTCATGCCCCATCTCCCTTACTTCCATCTAGTAAGGATCACATAATTCCTAACAAAGTTTTGACACAGATTCCCAATTCGGGCATTCAGAACATATAGCACGTTGCTGTAAGCAAGCACATTCTCATTCAAAGTTGCAAGTTACTATGTAGGAACAAGTTTGTATAGGTATTTCAAAGATGCCCAGAACTGAGCTAAACTTGGTATGTCTGCAACTCCTAGAAATATCTTCATGCCCCATCTCCCTTACTTCCAGCTAGTAAGGATCACATAATTCCTAACAAAGTTTTGACACAGATTCCCAATTCGGGCATTCAGAACATATAGCACGTTGCTGTAAGCAAGCACATTCTCATTCAAAGTTCCAAGTTACTATGTAGGAACAAGTTTGTATAGGTATCTCAAAGATGCCCAGAACTGAGCTAAACGTTGTATGTCTCTAACTCCTAGAAATAACTTCATGCCCCATCTCCCTTACTTCCATCTAGTAAGGATCACATAATTCCTAACAAAGTTTTGACACAGATTCCCAATTCGGGCATTCAGATCATATAGCACGTTGCTGTAAGCAAGCACATTCTCATTCAAAGTTGCAAGTTACTGTGTAGGAACAAGTTTGTATAGGTATTTCAAAGATGCCCAGAACTGAGCTAAACGTTGTATGTCTGCAACTCCTAGAAATAACTTCATGCCCCATCTCCCTTACTTCCAGCTAGTAAGGATCACATAATTCCTAACAAAGTTTTGACACAGATTCCCAATTCGGGCATTCAGAACATATAGCACGTTGCTGTAAGCAAGCACATTCTCATTCAAAGTTGCAAGTTACTATGTAGGAACAAGTTTGTATAGGTATTTCAAAGATGCCCAGAACTGAGCTAAACATTGTATGTCTCCAACTCCTAGAAATAACTTCATGCCCCATCTCCCTTACTTCCAGCTAGTAAGGATCACATAATTCCTAACAAAGTTTTGACACAGATTCCCTATTCGGGCATTCAGATCATATAGCACGTTGCTGTAAGCAAGCACATTCTCATTCAAAGTTGCAAGTTACTATGTAGGAACAAGTTTGTATAGGTATTTCAATGATGCCCAGAACTGAGCTAAACGTTGTATGTCTGCAACTCCTAGAAATAACTTCATGCCCCATCTCCCTTACTTCCATCTAGTAAGGATCACATAATTCCTAACAAAATTTTTGACACAGATTCCCAATTCGGGCATTCAGAACATATAGCACGTTGCTGTAAGCAAGCACATTCTGATTCAAAGTTGCAAGTTACTATGTAGGAAGAAATTTGTATAGGTATTTCAAAGATGCCCAGAACTGAGCTAAACGTTGTATATCTGCAACTCCTAGAAATAACTTCATGCCCCATCTCCCTTACTTCCATCTAGTAAGGATCACATAATTCCTAAGAAAGTTTTGACACAGATTCCCAATTCGGGCATTCAGAACATATAGCACGTTGCTGTAAGCAAGCACATTCTCATTCAAATTTGCAAGTTACTATGTAGGAACAAGTTTGTATAGGTATTTCAAAGATGCCCAGAACTGAGCTAAACTTGGTACGTCTCCAACTCCTAGAAATAACTTCATGCCCAATCTCCCTTACTTCCATCTAGTAAGGATCACATAATTCCTAACAAAGTTTTGACACAGATTCCCAATTCAGGCATTCAGAACATATAGCACGTTGCTGTAAGCAAGCACATTCTCATTCAAAGTTGCAAGTTACTATGTAGGAACCAGTTTGTATAGGTATTTCAAAGATGCCCAGAACTGAGCTAAACTTGGTATATCTCCAACTCCTAGAAATAACTTCATGCCCCATCTCCCTTACTTCCATCTAGTAAGGATCACATAATTCCTAACAAAGTTTTGACACAGATTCCCAATTCGGGCATTCAGAACATATAGCACATTGCTGTAAGCAAGCACATTCTCATTCAATGTTGCAAGTTACTATGTAGGAACAAGTTTATATAGGTATTTCAAAGATGCCCAGAACTGAGCTGAAGTTTGTATGTCTCCAACTCCTAGAAATAACTTCATGCCCCATCTCCCTTACTTCCAGCTAGTAAGGATCACATAATTCCTAACAAAGTTTTGACACAGATTCCCAATTCGGGCATTCAGAACATATAGCACGTTGCTGTAAGCCAGCACATTATGATTCATAGTTGCAATTTACTATGTAGGAACAAGTTTGTATAGGTATTTCAAAGATGCCCAGAACTGAGCTAAACGTTGTATGTCTCCAACTCCTAGAAATAACTTCATGCCCCATCTCCCTTACTTCCATCTAGTAAGGATCACATAATTCCTAACAAAGTTTTGACACAGATTCCCAATTCGGGCATTCAGAACATATAGCTCGTTGCTGTAATCAAGCACATTCTCATTCAAAGTTGCAAGTTACTATGTAGGAACAAGTTTGTATAGGACTTTCAATGATGCCCAGAACTGAGCTTAACTTGGTATGTGTCCAACCTCTAGAAATAACTTCATGCCCCATCTCCCTTACTTCCAGCTAGTAAGGGTCACATAATTCCTAACAAAGTTTTGACACAGATTCCCAATTCGGGCATTCAGAACATATAGCACGTTGCTGTAAGCAAGCACATTCTGATTCAAAGTTGCAAGTTACTATGTAGGAACAAGTTTGTATAGGTATTTCAAAGATGCCCAGAACTGAGGTAAACGTTGTATGTCTGCAACTCCTAGAAATATCTTCATGCGCCGTCTCCCGTACTTCCAGCTAGTAAGGATCACATAATTCCTAACAAAGTTTTGACACAGATTCCCAATTCAGGCATTCAGAACATATAGCACGTTGCTGTAAGCAAGCACATTCTGATTCAAAGTTGCAAGTTACTATGTAGGAACAAGTTTGTATAGGTATTTCAAAGATGCCCAGAACTGAGCTAATCGTTGTATGTCTCCAACTCCTAGAAATAACTTCATGCCCCTTCTCCCTTACTTCCATCTAGTAAGGATCACATAATTCCTAACAAAGTTTGACACAGATTCCCAATTCGGGCATTCAGAACATATAGCACGTTGCTGTAAGCAAGCACATTCTCATTCAAAGTTGCAAGTTACTATGTAGGAACAAGTTTGTATAGGTATTTCAAAGATGCCCAGAACTGAGCTAAACGTTGTATGTCTGCAACTCCTAGAAATATCTTCATGCCCTATCTCCCTTACTTCCAGCTAGTAAGGATCACATAATTCCTAACAAAGTTTTGACACACATTCCCAATTCGGACATTCAGAACATATACCACGTGGCTGTAAGCAAGCACATTCTCATTCAAAGTTGCAAGTTACTATGTAGGAACAAGTTTGAATAGGTATTTCAAAGATGCCCAGAACTGAGCTAAACGTTGTATGTCTCCAACTCCTAGAAATAAGTTCCTGCCCCTTCTCCCTTACTTCCATCTAGTAAGGATCACATAATTCCTAACAAGGTTTCGACACAGATTCCCAATTCGGGCATTCAGAACATATAGCACGTTGCTGTAAGCAAGCACATTCTCATTCAAATTTGCAAGTTACTGTGTAGGAACAAGTTTGTATAGGTATTTCAAAGATGCCCAGAACTGAGCTAAACGTTGTATGTCTGCAACTCCTAGAAATAACTTCATGCCCCATCTCCCTTACTTCCAGCTAGTAAGGATCACATAATTCCTAACAAAGTTTTGACACAGATTCCCAATTCGGGCATTCAGAACATATAGCACGTTGCTGTAAGCAAGCACATTCTCATTCAAAGTTGCAAGTTACTATGTAGGAACAAGTTTGTATAGGTATTTCAAAGATGCCCAGAACTGAACTAAACGTTGTACGTCTGCAACTCCTAGAAATATCTTCATGCCCCATCTCCCTTACTTCGATCTAGTAAGGATCACATAATTCCTAACAAAGTTTTGACACAGATTCCCAATTCGGGCATTCAGAACATATAGCACGTTGCTGTAAGCAAGCACATTCTCATTCAAAGTTGCAAGTTACTATGTAGGAACAAGTTTGTATAGGTATTTCAAAGATGCCCAGTACTGAGCTAAACTTGGTATGTCTGCAACTCCTAGAAATATCTTCATGCCCCATCTCCCTTACTTCCAGCTAGTAAGGATCACATAATTCCTAACAAAGTTTTGACACAGATTCCCAATTCGGGCATTAAGAACATATAGCACGTTGCTGTAAGCAAGCACATTCTCATTCAAAGTTCCAAGTTACTATGTAGGAACAAGTTTGTATAGGTATCTCAAAGATGCCCAGAACTGAGCTAAACGTTGTATGTCTCTAACTCCTAGAAATAACTTCATGCCCCATCTCCCTTACTTCCATCTAGTAAGGATCACATAATTCCTAACAAAGTTTTGACACAGATTCCCAATTCGGGCATTCAGATCATATAGCACGTTGCTGTAAGCAAGCACATTCTCATTCAAAGTTGCAAGTTACTATGTAGGAACAAGTTTGTATAGGTATTTCAAACATGCCCAGAACTGAGCTGAAGTTTGTATGTCTCCAACTCCTAGAAATAACTTCATGACCCATCTCCCTTACTTCCAGCTAATAAGGATCACAAAATTCCTAACAAAGTTTTGACACAGATTCCCAATTCGGGCATTCAGAACATATAGCACGTTGCTGTAAGCAAGCACATTCTCATTCAAAGTTGCAAGTTACTGTGTAGGAACAAGTTTGTATAGGTATTTCAAAGATGCCCAGAACTGAGCTAAACGTTGTATGTCTGCAACTCCTAGAAATAACTTCATGCCCCATCTCCCTTACTTCCAGCTAGTAAGGATCACATAATTCCTAACAAAGTTTTGACACAGATTCCCAATTCGGGCATTCAGAACATATAGCACGTTGCTGTAAGCAAGCACATTCTCATTCAAAGTTGCAAGTTACTATGTAGGAACAAGTTTGTATAGGTATTTCAAAGATGCCCAGAACTGAGCTAAACGTTGTATGTCTCCAACTCCTAGAAATAACTTCATGCCCCATCTCCCTTACTTCCAGCTAGTAAGGATCACATAATTCCTAACAAAGATTTGACACAGATTCCCTATTCGGGCATTCAGATCATATAGCACGTTGCTGTAAGCAAGCACATTCTCATTCAAAGTTGCAAGTTACTATGTAGGAACAAGTTTGTATAGGTATTTCAATGATGCCCAGAACTGAGCTAAACGTTGTATGTCTGCAACTCCTAGAAATAACTTCATGCCCCATCTCCCTTACGTCCAGCTAGTAAGGATCACATAATTCCTAACAAAGTTTTGACACAGATTCCCAATACGGGCATTCAGAACATATAGCACGTTGCTGTAAGCAAGCACATTCTCATTCAAAGTTGCAAGTTACTGTGTAGGAACAAGTTTGTATAGGTATATCAAAGATGCCCAGTACTGAGCTAAACTTGGTATGTCTCCAACTCCTAGAAATAACTTCATGCCCCATCTCCCTTACTTCCAGCTAGTAAGGATCACATAATTCCTAACAAAGTTTCGACACAGATTCCCAATTCGGGCATTCAGAACATATAGCACGTTGCTGTAAGCAAGCACATTCTCATTCATAACTGCAAGTTACTATGAAGGAACAAGTTTGTATAGGTATTTCAAAGATGCCCAGAACTGAGCTAAACGTTGTATGTCTGCAACTCCTAGAAATAACTTCATGCCCCATCTCCCTTACTTCCATCTAGTAAGGATCACATAATTCCTAACAAAGTTTTGACACAGATTCCCAATTCGGGCATTCAGAACATATAGCACGTTGCTGTAAGCAAGCACATTCTCATTCAAAGTTGCAAGTTACTATGTAGGAACAAGTTTGTATAGGTATTTCAAAGATGCCCAGAACTGAGCTAAACTTGGTATGTCTGCAACTCCTAGAAATATCTTCATGCCCCATCTCCCTTGCTTCCAGCTAGTAAGGATCACATAATTCCTAACAAAGTTTTGACACAGATTCCCAATTCGGGCATTCAGAACATATAGCACGTTGCTGTAAGCAAGCACATTCTCATTCAAAGTTCCAAGTTACTATGTAGGAACAAGTTTGTATAGGTATCTCAAAGATGCCCAGAACTGAGCTAAACGTTGTATGTCTCTAACTCCTAGAAATAACTTCAGGCCCCATCTCCCTTACTTCCATCTAGTAAGGATCACATAATTCCTAACAAAGTTTTGACACAGATTCTCAATTCGGGCATTCAGATCATATAGCACGTTGCTGTAAGCAAGCACATTCTCATTCAAAGTTGCAAGTTACTGTGTAGGAACAAGTTTGTATAGGTATTTCAAAGATGCCCAGAACTGAGCTAAACGTTGTATGTCTGCAACTCCTAGAAATAACATCATGCCCCATCTCCCTTACTTCCAGCTAGTAAGGATCACATAATTCCTAACAAAGTTTTGACACAGATTCCCAATTCGGGCATTCAGAACATATAGCACGTTGCTGTAAGCAAGCACATTCTCATTCAAAGTTGCAAGTTACTATGTAGGAACAAGTTTGTATAGGTATTTCAAAGATGCCCAGAACTGAGCTAAACGTTGTATGTCTCCAACTCCTAGAAATAACTTCATGCCCCATCTCCCTTACTTCCAGCTAGTAAGGATCACATAATTCCTAACAAAGTTTTGACACAGATTCCCAATTCGGGCATTCAGATCATATAGCACGTTGCTGTAAGCAAGCACATTCTCATTCAAAGTTGCAAGTTACTATGTAGGAACAAGTTTGTATAGGTATTTCAATGATGCCCAGAACTGAGCTAAACGTTGTATGTCTGCAACTCCTAGAAATAACTTCATGCCCCATCTCCCTTACGTCCAGCTAGTAAGGATCACATAATTCCTAACAAAGTTTTGACACAGATTCCCAATACGGGCATTCAGAACATATAGCACGTTGCTGTAAGCAAGCACATTCTCATTCAAAGTTGCAAGTTACTGTGTAGGAACAAGTTTGTATAGGTATATCAAAGATGCCCAGTACTGAGCTAAACTTGGTATGTCTCCAACTCCTAGAAATAACTTCATGCCCCATCTCCCTTACTTCCAGCTAGTAAGGATCACATAATTCCTAACAAAGTTTCGACACAGATTCCCAATTCGGGCATTCAGAACATATAGCACGTTGCTGTTAGCAAGCACATTCTCATTCATAACTGCAAGTTACTATGAAGGAACAAGTTTGTATAGGTATTTCAAAGATGCCCAGAACTGAGCTAAACGTTGTATGTCTGCAACTCCTAGAAATAACTTCATGCCCCATCTCCCTTACTTCCATCTAGTAAGGATCACATAATTCCTAACAAAATTTTTGACACAGATTCCCAATTCGGGCATTCAGAACATATAGCACGTTGCTGTAAGCAAGCACATTCTGATTCAAAGTTGCAAGTTACTATGTAGGAAGAAATTTGTATAGGTATTTCAAAGATGCCCAGAACTGAGCTAAACGTTGTATATCTGCAACTCCTAGAAATAACTTCATGCCCCATCTCCCTTACTTCCATCTAGTAAGGATCACATAATTCCTAAGAAAGTTTTGACACAGATTCCCAATTCGGGCATTCAGAACATATAGCACGTTGCTGTAAGCAAGCACATTCTCATTCAAAGTTGCAAGTTACTATGTAGGAACAAGTTTGTATAGGTATTTCAAAGATGCCCAGAACTGAGCTAAACTTGGTACGTCTCCAACTCCTAGAAATAACTTCATGCCCAATCTCCCTTACTTCCATCTAGTAAGGATCACATAATTCCTAACAAAGTTTTGACACAGATTCCCAATTCGGGCATTCAGAACATATAGCACGTTGCTGTAAGCAAGCACATTCTCATTCAAAGTTGCAAGTTACTATGTAGGAACCAGTTTGTATAGGTATTTCAAAGATGCCCAGAACTGAGCTAAACTTGGTATGTCTCCAACTCCTAGAAATAACTTCATGCCCCATCTCCCTTACTTCCATCTAGTAAGGATCACATAATTCCTAACAAAGTTTTGACACAGATTCCCAATTCGGGCATTCAGAACATATAGCACATTGCTGTAAGCAAGCACATTCTCATTCAATGTTGCAAGTTACTATGTAGGAACAAGTTTATATAGGTATTTCAAAGATGCCCAGAACTGAGCTGAAGTTTGTATGTCTCCAACTCCTAGAAATAACTTCATGCCCCATCTCCCTTACTTCCAGCTAGTAAGGATCACATAATTCCTAACAAAGTTTTGACACAGATTCCCAATTCGGGCATTCAGAACATATAGCACGTTGCTGTAAGCCAGCACATTATGATTCAAAGTTGCAAGTTACTATGTAGGAACAAGTTTGTATAGGTATTTCAAAGATGCCCAGAACTGAGCTAAACGTTGTATGTCTCCAACTCCTAGAAATAACTTCATGCCCCATCTCCCTTACTTCCATCTAGTAAGGATCACATAATTCCTAACAAAGTTTTGACACAGATTCCCAATTCGGGCATTCAGAACATATAGCACGTTGCTGTAAGCAAGCACATTCTCATTCAAAGTTGCAAGTTACTATGTAGGAACAAGTTTGTATAGGACTTTCAATGATGCCCAGAACTGAGCTTAACTTGGTATGTGTCCAACCTCTAGAAATAACTTCATGCCCCATCTCCCTTACTTCCAGCTAGTAAGGGTCACATAATTCCTAACAAAGTTTTGACACAGATTCCCAATTCGGGCATTCAGAACATATAGCACGTTGCTGTAAGCAAGCACATTCTGATTCAAAGTTGCAAGTTACTATGTAGGAACAAGTTTGTATAGGTATTTCAAAGATGCCAAGAACTGAGGTAAACGTTGTATGTCTGCAACTCCTAGAAATATCTTCATGCGCCGTCTCCCGTACTTCCAGCTAGTAAGGATCACATAATTCCTAACAAAGTTTTGACACAGATTCCCAATTCAGGCATTCAGAACATATAGCACGTTGCTGTAAGCAAGCACATTCTGATTCAAAGTTGCAAGTTACTATGTAGGAACAAGTTTGTATAGGTATTTCAAAGATGCCCAGAACTGAGCTAATCGTTGTATGTCTCCAACTCCTAGAAATAACTTCATGCCCCTTCTCCCTTACTTCCATCTAGTAAGGATCACATAATTCCTAACAAAGTTTGACACAGATTCCCAATTCGGGCATTCAGAACATATAGCACGTTGCTGTAAGCAAGCACATTCTCATTCAAAGTTGCAAGTTACTATGTAGGAACAAGTTTGTATAGGTATTTCAAAGATGCCCAGAACTGAGCTAAACGTTGTATGTCTGCAACTCCTAGAAATATCTTCATGCCCTATCTCCCTTACTTCCAGCTAGTAAGGATCACATAATTCCTAACAAAGTTTTGACACACATTCCCAATTCGGACATTCAGAACATATACCACGTGGCTGTAAGCAAGCACATTCTCATTCAAAGTTGCAAGTTACTATGTAGGAACAAGTTTGAATAGGTATTTCAAAGATGCCCAGAACTGAGCTAAACGTTGTATGTCTCCAACTCCTAGAAATAAGTTCCTGCCCCTTCTCCCTTACTTCCATCTAGTAAGGATCACATAATTCCTAACAAGGTTTCGACACAGATTCCCAATTCGGGCATTCAGAACATATAGCACGTTGCTGTAAGCAAGCACATTCTCATTCAAAGTTGCAAGTTACTGTGTAGGAACAAGTTTGTATAGGTATTTCAAAGATGCCCAGTACTGAGCTAAACTTGGTATGTCTCCAACTCCTAGAAATAACTTCATGCCCCATCTCCCTTACTTCCAGCTAGTAAGGATCACATAATTCCTAACAAAGTTTTGACACAGATTCCCAAATCGGGCATTCAGAACATATAGCACGTTGCTGTAAGCAAGCACATTCTCATTCAATGTTGCAAGTTACTATGTAGGAACAAGTTTGTATAGGTATTTCAAAGATGCCCAGAACTGAGCTAAACTTTGTATGTCTGCAACTCCTAGAAATAACTTCATGCCCCATTTCCCTTACTTCCATCTAGTAAGGATCACGTAATTCCTAACAAAGTTTTGACACAGATTCCCAATTCGGGCATTCAGAACATATAGCACGTTGCTGTAAGCAAGCACATTCTCATTCAATGTTGCAAGTTACTATGTAGGAACAAGTTTGTATAGGTATTTCAAAGATGCCCAGAACTGAGCTAAACGTTGTATGTCTGCAACTCCTAGAAATAACTTCATGCCCCATCTCCCTTACTTCCAGCTAGTAAGGATCACATAATTCCTAACAAAGTTTTGACACAGATTCCCAATTCGGGCATTCAGATCATATAGCACGTTGCTGTAAGCAAGCACATTCTCATTCAAAGTTGCAAGTTACTGTGTAGGAAAAAGTTTGTATAGGTATTTCAAAGATATCCAGAACTGAGCTAAACTTGGTATGTCTCCAACTCCTAGAAATAACTTCATGCCCCATCTCCCTTACTTCCATCTAGTAAGGATCACATAATTCCTAACAAAGTTTTGACACAGATTCCCAATTCGGGCATTCAGAACATATAGCACGTTGCTGTAAGCAAGCACATTCTCATTCAAAGTTGCAAGTTACTATGTAGGAACAAGTTGGTATAGGTATTTCAAAGATGCCCAGAACTGAGCTAAACGTTGTACGTCTGCAACTCCTAGAAATATCTTCATGCCCCATCTCCCTTACTTCGATCTAGTAAGGATCACATAATTCCTAACAAAGTTTTGACACAGATTCCCAATTCGGGCATTCAGAACATATAGCACGTTGCTGTAAGCAAGCACATTCTCATTCAAAGTTGCAAGTTACTATGTAGGAACAAGTTTGTATAGGTATTTCAAAGATGCCCAGAACTGAGCTAAACTTGGTATGTCTGCAACTCCTAGAAATATCTTCATGCCCCATCTCCCTTACTTCCAGCTAGTAAGGATCACATAATTCCTAACAAAGTTTTGACACAGATTCCCAATTCGGGCACTCAGAACATATAGCACGTTGCTGTAAGCAAGCACATTCTCATTCAAAGTTCCAAGTTACTATGTAGGAACAAGTTTGTATAGGTATCTCAAAGATGCCCAGAAGTGAGCTAAACGTTGTATGTCTCTAACTCCTAGAAATAACTTCATGCCCCATCTCCCTTACTTCCATCTAGTAAGGATCACATAATTCCTAACAAAGTTTTGACACAGATTCCCAATTCGGGCATTCAGATCATATAGCACGTTGCTGTAAGCAAGCACATTCTAATTCAAAGTTGCAAGTTACTATGTAGGAACAAGTTTGTATAGGTATTTCAAACATGCCCAGAACTGAGCTGAAGTTTGTATGTCTCCAACTCCTAGAAATAACTTCATGACCCATCTCCCTTACTTCCAGCTAATAAGGATCACAAAATTCCTAACAAAGTTTTGACACAGATTCCCAATTCGGGCATTCAGAACATATAGCACGTTGCTGTAAGCAAGCACATTCTCATTCAAAGTTGCAAGTTACTGTGTAGGAACAAGTTTGTATAGGTATTTCAGAGATGCCCAGAACTGAGCTAAACTTGGTATGTCTCCAACTCCTAGAAATAACTACATGCCCCATCTCCCTTACTTACATCTAGTAAGGATCACATAATTCCTAACAAAGTTTTGACACAGATTCCCAATTCGGGCATTCAGAACATATAGCACGTTGCTGTAAGCAAGCACATTCTCATTCAAAGTTGCAAGTTACTATGTAGGAACAAGTTTGTATAGGTATTTCAAAGATGCCCAGAACTGAGCTAAACGTTGTACGTCTGCAACTCCTAGAAATAACTTCATGCCCCATCTCCCTTACTTCCATCTAGTAAGGATCACATAATTCCTAACAAAGTTTTGACACAGATTCCCAATTCGGGCATTCAGAACATGTAGCACGTTGCTGTAAGCAAGCACATTCTCATTCAAAGTTGCAAGTTACTATGTAGGAACAAGTTTGTATAGGTATTTCAAAGATGCCCAGAACTGAGCTAAACGTTGTATGACTGCAAATCCTAGAAATAACTTCATGCCCCATCTCCCTTACTTCCATCTAGTAAGGATCACATAATTCTTAACAAAGTTTTGACACAGATTCCCAATTCGGGCATTCAGAACATATAGCACGTTGCTGTAAGCAAGCACATTCTCATTCAAAGTTGCAAGTTACTATGTAGGAACAAGTTTGTATAGGTATTTCAAAATGCCCAGAACTGAGCTAAACTTGGAATGTCTGCAACTCCTAGAAATAACTTCATGCCCCATCTCCCTTACTTCCAGCTAGTAAGGATCACATAATTCTTAACAATATTTTGACACAGATTCCCAATTCGGGCATTCAGAACATATAGCACGTTGCTGTAAGCAAGCACATTCTCATTCAAAGTTGCAAGTTACTATGTAGGAACAAGTTTGTATAGGTATCTCAAAGATGCCCAGAACTGAGCTAAACGTTGTATGTCTCTAACTCCTAGAAATAACTTCATGCACCATCTCCCTTACTTCCATCTAGTAAGGATCACATAATTCCTAACAAAGTTTTGACACAGATTGCCAATTCGGGCATTCAGAACATATAGCACGTTGCTGTAAGCAAGCCCATTCTCATTCAAAGTTGCAAGTTACAATGTAGGAACAAGTTTGTATAGGTATTTCAAACATGCCCAGAACTGAGCTGAAGTTTGTATGTCTCCAACTCCTAGAAATAACTTCATGCCCCAACTCCCTTACTTCCAGCTAATAAGGATCACAAAATTCCTAACAAAGTTTTGACACAGATTCCCAATTCGGGCATTCAGAACATATAGCACGTTGCTGTAAGCAAGCACATTCTCATTCAAAGTTGCAAGTTACTGTGTAGGAACAAGTTTGTATAGGTATTTCAAAGATGCCCAGTACTGAGCTAAACTTGGTATGTCTCCAACTCCTAGAAATAACTTCATGCCCCATCTCCCTTACTTCCAGCTAGTAAGGATCACATAATTCCTAACAAAGTTTTGACACAGATTCCCAAATCGGGCATTCAGAACATATAGCACGTTGCTGTAAGCAAGCACATTCTCATTCAATGTTGCAAGTTACTATGTAGGAACAAGTTTGTATAGGTATTTCAAAGATGCCCAGAACTGAGCTAAACTTTGTATGTCTGCAACTCCTAGAAATAACTTCATGCCCCATTTCCCTTACTTCCATCTAGTAAGGATCACATAATTCCTAACAAAGTTTTGACACAGATTCCCAATTCGGGCATTCAGAACATATAGCACGTTGCTGTAAGCAAGCACATTCTCATTCAATGTTGCAAGTTACTATGTAGGAACAAGTTTGTATAGGTATTTCAAAGATGCCCAGAACTGAGCTAAACGCTGTATGTCTGCAACTCCTAGAAATAACTTCATGCCCCATCTCCCTTACTTCCAGCTAGTAAGGATCACATAATTCCTAACAAAGTTTTGACACAGATTCCCAATTCGGGCATTCAGAACATATAGCACGTTGCTGTAAGCAAGCACATTCTCATTCAAAGTTGCAAGTTACTGTGTAGGAACAAGTTTGTATAGGTATTTCAAAGATATCCAGAACTGAGCTAAACTTGGTATGTCTCCAACTCCTAGAAATAACTTCATGCCCCATCTCCCTTACTTCCATCTAGTAAGGATCACATAATTCCTAACAAAGTTTTGACACAGATTCCCAATTCGGGCATTCAGAACATATAGCACGTTGCTGTAAGCAAGCACATTCTCATTCAAAGTTGCAAGTTACTATGTAGGAACAAGTTTGTATAGGTATTTCAAAGATGCCCAGAACTGAGCTAAACGTTGTACGTCTGCAACTCCTAGAAATATCTTCATGCCCCATCTCCCTTACTTCGATCTAGTAAGGATCACATAATTCCTAACAAAGTTTTGACACAGATTCCCAATTCGGGCATTCAGAACATATAGCACGTTGCTGTAAGCAAGCACATTCTCATTCAAAGTTGCAAGTTACTATGTAGGAACAAGTTTGTATAGGTATTTCAAAGATGCCCAGAACTGAGCTAAACTTGGTATGTCTGCAACTCCTAGAAATATCTTCATGCCCCATCTCCCTTACTTCCAGCTAGTAAGGATCACATAATTCCTAACAAAGTTTTGACACAGATTCCCAATTCGGGCATTCAGAACATATAGCACGTTGCTGTAAGCAAGCACATTCTCATTCAAAGTTCCAAGTTACTATGTAGGAACAAGTTTGTATAGGTATCTCAAAGATGCCCAGAACTGAGCTAAACGTTGTATGTCTCTAACTCCTAGAAATAACTTCATGCCCCATCTCCCTTACTTCCAGCTAGTAAGGATCACATAATTCCTAACAAAGATTTGACACAGATTCCCAATTCGGGCATTCAGATCATATAGCACGTTGCTGTAGCAAGCACATTCTCATTCAAAGTTGCAAGTTACTATGTAGGAACAAGTTTGTATAGGTATTTCAAAGATGCCCAGAACAGAGCTGAAGTTTGTATGTCTCCAACTCCTAGAAATAACTTCATGACCCATCTCCCTTACTTCCAGCTAATAAGGATCACAAAATTCCTAACAAAGTTTTGACACAGATTCCCAATTCGGGCATTCAGAACATATAGCACGTTGCTGTAAGCAAGCACATTCTCATTCAAAGTTTCAAGTTACTGTGTAGGAACAAGTTTGTATAGGTATTTCAAAGATGCCCAGAACTGAGCTAAACGTTGTATGTCTGCAACTCCTAGAAATAACTTCATGCCCCATCTCCCTTACTTCCAGCTAGTAAGGATCACATAATTCCTAACAAAGTTTTGACACAGATTCCCTATTCGGGCATTCAGATCATATAGCACGTTGCTGTAAGCAAGCACATTCTCATTCAAAGTTGCAAGTTACTATGTAGGAACAAGTTTGTATAGGTATTTCAATGATGCCCAGAACTGAGCTAAACGTTGTATGTCTGCAACTCCTAGAAATAACTTCATGCCCCATCTCCCTTACGTCCAGCTAGTAAGGATCACATAATTCCTAACAAAGTTTTGACACAGATTCCCAATACGGGCATTCAGAACATATAGCACGTTGCTGTAAGCAAGCACATTCTCATTCAAAGTTGCAAGTTACTGTGTAGGAACAAGTTTGTATAGGTATATCAAAGATGCCCAGTACTGAGCTAAACTTGGTATGTCTCCAACTCCTAGAAATAACTTCATGCCCCATCTCCCTTACTTCCAGCTAGTAAGGATCACATAATTCCTAACAAAGTTTCGACACAGATTCCCAATTCGGGCATTCAGAACATATAGCACGTTGCTGTAAGCAAGCACATTCTCATTCATAACTGCAAGTTACTATGAAGGAACAAGTTTGTATAGGTATTTCAAAGATGCCCAGAACTGAGCTAAACGTTGTATGTCTGCAACTCCTAGAAATAACTTCATGCCCCATCTCCCTTACTTCCATCTAGTAAGGATCACATAATTCCTAACAAAATTTTTGACACAGATTCCCAATTCGGGCATTCAGAACATATAGCACGTTGCTGTAAGCAAGCACATTCTCATTCAAAGTTGCAAGTTACTATGTAGGAAGAAATTTGTATAGGTATTTCAAAGATGCCCAGAACTGAGCTAAACGTTGTATATCTGCAACTCCTAGAAATAACTTCATGCCCCATCTCCCTTACTTCCATCTAGTAAGGATCACATAATTCCTAAGAAAGTTTTGACACAGATTCCCAATTCGGGCATTCAGAACATATAGCACGTTGCTGTAAGCAAGCACATTCTCATTCAAAGTTGCAAGTTACTATGTAGGAACAAGTTTGTATAGGTATTTCAAAGATGCCCAGAACTGAGCTAAACTTGGTACGTCTCCAACTCCTAGAAATAACTTCATGCCCAATCTCCCTTACTTCCATCTAGTAAGGATCACATAATTCCTAACAAAGTTTTGACACAGATTCCCAATTCGGGCATTCAGAACATATAGCACGTTGCTGTAAGCAAGCACATTCTCATTCAAAGTTGCAAGTTACTATGTAGGAACCAGTTTGTATAGGTATTTCAAAGATGCCCAGAACTGAGCTAAACTTGGTATGTCTCCAACTCCTAGAAATAACTTCATGCCCCATCTCCCTTACTTCCATCTAGTAAGGATCACATAATTCCTAACAAAATTTTGACACAGATTCCCAATTCGGGCATTCAGAACATATAGCACATTGCTGTAAGCAAGCACATTCTCATTCAATGTTGCAAGTTACTATGTAGGAACAAGTTTATATAGGTATTTCAAAGATGCCCAGAACTGAGCTGAAGTTTGTATGTCTCCAACTCCTAGAAATAACTTCATGCCCCATCTCCCTTACTTCCAGCTAGTAAGGATCACATAATTCCTAACAAAGTTTTGACACAGATTCCCAATTCGGGCATTCAGAACATATAGCACGTTGCTGTAAGCAAGCACATTCTCATTCAAAGTTGCAAGTTACTATGTAGGAACAAGTTTGTATAGGTATTTCAAAGATGCCCAGAACTGAGCTAAACGTTGTATGTCTCCAACTCCTAGAAATAACTTCATGCCCCATCTCCCTTACTTCCATCTAGTAAGGATCACATAATTCCTAACAAAGTTTTGACACAGATTCCCAATTCGGGCATTCAGAACATATAGCACGTTGCTGTAAGCAAGCACATTCTCATTCAAAGTTGCAAGTTACTATGTAGGAACAAGTTTGTATAGGACTTTCAATGATGCCCAGAACTGAGCTTAACTTGGTATGTGTCCAACCTCTAGAAATAACTTCATGCCCCATCTCCCTTACTTCCAGCTGGTAAGGGTCACATAATTCCTAACAAAGTTTTGACACAGATTCCCAATTCGGGCATTCAGAACATATAGCACGTTGCTGTAAGCAAGCACATTCTGATTCAAAGTTGCAAGTTACTATGTAGGAACAAGTTTGTATAGGTATTTCAAAGATGCCCAGAACTGAGGTAAACGTTGTATGTCTGCAACTCCTAGAAATATCTTCATGCGCCGTCTCCCGTACTTCCAGCTAGTAAGGATCACATAATTCCTAACAAAGTTTTGACACAGATTCCCAATTCAGGCATTCAGAACATATAGCACGTTGCTGTAAGCAAGCACATTCTGATTCAAAGTTGCAAGTTACTATGTAGGAACAAGTTTGTATAGGTATTTCAAAGATGCCCAGAACTGAGCTAATCGTTGTATGTCTCCAACTCCTAGAAATAACTTCATGCCCCTTCTCCCTTACTTCCATCTTGTAAGGATCACATAATTCCTAACAAAGTTTGACACAGATTCCCAATTCGGGCATTCAGAACATATAGCACGTTGCTGTAAGCAAGCACATTCTCATTCAAAGTTGCAAGTTACTATGTAGGAACAAGTTTGTATAGGTATTTCAAAGATGCCCAGAACTGAGCTAAACGTTGTATGTCTGCAACTCCTAGAAATATCTTCATGCCCTATCTCCCTTACTTCCAGCTAGTAAGGATCACATAATTCCTAACAAAGTTTTGACACACATTCCCAATTCGGACATTCAGAACATATACCACGTGGCTGTAAGCAAGCACATTCTCATTCAAAGTTGCAAGTTACTATGTAGGAACAAGTTTGTATAGGTATTTCAAAGATGCCCAGAACTGAGCTAAACGTTGTATGACTGCAAATCCTAGAAATAACTTCATGCCCCATCTCCCTTACTTCCATCTAGTAAGGATCACATAATTCTTAACAAAGTTTTGACACAGATTCCCCATTCGGGCATTCAGAACATATAGCACGTTGCTGTAAGCAAGCCCATTCTCATTCAAAGTTGCAAGTTACTATGTAGGAACAAGTTTGTATAGGTATTTCAAAATGCCCAGAACTGAGCTAAACTTGGTATGTCTGCAACTCCTAGAAATAACTTCATGCCCCATCTCCCTTACTTCCAGCTAGTAAGGATCACATAATTCTTAACAATGTTTTGACACAGATTCCCCATTCGGGCATTCAGAACATATAGCACGTTGCTGTAAGCAAGCCCATTCTCATTCAAAGTTGCAAGTTACAATGTAGGAACAAGTTTGTATAGGTATCTCAAAGATGCCCAGAACTGAGCTAAACGTTGTATGTCTCTAACTCCTAGAAATAACTTCATGCCCCATCTCCCTTACTTCCACCTAGTAAGGATCACATAATTCCTAACAAAGTTTTGACACAGATTGCCAATTCGGGCATTCAGAACATATAGCACGTTGCTGTAAGCAAGCCCATTCTCATTCAAAGTTGCAAGTTACAATGTAGGAACAAGTTTGTATAGGTATTTCAAACATGCCCAGAACTGAGCTGAAGTTTGTATGTCTCCAACTCCTAGAAATAACTTCATGCCCCAACTCCCTTACTTCCAGCTAATAAGGATCACAAAATTCCTAACAAAGTTTTGACACAGATTCCCAATTCGGGCATTCAGAACATATAGCACGTTGCTGTAAGCAAGCACATTCTCATTCAAAGTTGCAAGTTACTGTGTAGGAACAAGTTTGTATAGGTATTTCAAAGATGCCCAGTACTGAGCTAAACTTGGTATGTCTCCAACTCCTAGAAATAACTTCATGCCCCATCTCCCTTACTTCCAGCTAGTAAGGATCACATAATTCCTAACAAAGTTTTGACACAGATTCCCAAATCGGGCATTCAGAACATATAGCACGTTGCTGTAAGCAAGCACATTCTCATTCAATGTTGCAAGTTACTATGTAGGAACAAGTTTGTATAGGTATTTCAAAGATGCCCAGAACTGAGCTAAACTTTGTATGTCTGCAACTCCTAGAAATAACTTCATGCCCCATTTCCCTTACTTCCATCTAGTAAGGATCACATAATTCCTAACAAAGTTTTGACACAGATTCCCTATTCGGGCATTCAGAACATATAGCACGTTGCTGTAAGCAAGCACATTCTCATTCAATGTTGCAAGTTACTATGTAGGAACAAGTTTGTATAGGTATTTCAAAGATGCCCAGAACTGAGCTAAACGTTGTATGTCTGCAACTCCTAGAAATAACTTCATGCCCCATCTCCCTTACTTCCAGCTAGTAAGGATCACATAATTCCTAACAAAGTTTTGACACAGATTCCCAATTCGGGCATTCAGAACATATAGCACGTTGCTGTAAGCAAGCACATTCTCATTCAAAGTTGCAAGTTACTGTGTAGGAACAAGTTTGTATAGGTATTTCAAAGATATCCAGAACTGAGCTAAACTTGGTATGTCTCCAACTCCTAGAAATAACTTCATGCCCCATCTCCCTTACTTCCATCTAGTAAGGATCACATAATTCCTAACAAAGTTTTGACACAGATTCCCAATTCGGGCATTCAGAACATATAGCACGTTGCTGTAAGCAAGCACATTCTCATTCAA
Organism: Diceros bicornis minor; assembly: GCF_020826845.1. Lineage (NCBI taxonomy): Eukaryota > Metazoa > Chordata > Mammalia > Perissodactyla > Rhinocerotidae > Diceros > Diceros bicornis. The sequence continues at coordinate 1,781,612 of NW_026691718.1, forward strand.
AGTTGCAAGTTACTATGTAGGAACAAGTTTGTATAGGTATTTCAAAGATGCCCAGAACTGAGCTAAACGTTGTACGTCTGCAACTCCTAGAAATATCTTCATGCCCCATCTCCCTTACTTCGATCTAGTAAGGATCACATAATTCCTAACAAAGTTTTGACACAGATTCCCAATTCGGGCATTCAGAACATATAGCACGTTGCTGTAAGCAAGCACATTCTCATTCAAAGTTGCGAGTTACTATGTAGGAACAAGTTTGTATAGGTATTTCAAAGATGCCCAGAACTGAGCTAAACTTGGTATGTCTGCAACTCCTAGAAATATCTTCATGCCCCATCTCCCTTACTTCCAGCTAGTAAGGATCACATAATTCCTAACAAAGTTTTGACACAGATTCCCAATTCGAGCACTCAGAACATATAGCACGTTGCTGTAAGCAAGCACATTCTCATTCAAAGTTCCAAGTTACTATGTAGGAACAAGTTTGTATAGGTATCTCAAAGATGCCCAGAACTGAGCTAAACGTTGTATGTCTCTAACTCCTAGAAATAACTTCATGCCCCATCTCCCTTACTTCCATCTAGTAAGGATCACATAATTCCTAACAAAGTTTTGACACAGATTCCCAATTCGGGCATTCAGATCATATAGCACGTTGCTGTAAGCAAGCACATTCTCATTCAAAGTTGCAAGTTACTATGTAGGAACAAGTTTGTATAGGTATTTCAAACATGCCCAGAACTGAGCTGAAGTTTGTATGTCTCCAACTCCTAGAAATAACTTCATGACCCATCTCCCTTACTTCCAGCTAATAAGGATCACAAAATTCCTAACAAAGTTTTGACACAGATTCCCAATTCGGGCATTCAGAACATATAGCACGTTGCTGTAAGCAAGCACATTCTCATTCAAAGTTGCAAGTTGCTGTGTAGGAACAAGTTTGTATAGGTATTTCAAAGATGCCCAGAACTGAGCTAAACGTTGTATGTCTGCAACTCCTAGAAATAACTTCATGCCCCATCTCCCTTACTTCCAGCTAGTAAGGATCACATAATTCCTAACAAAGTTTTGACACAGATTGCCAATTCGGGCATTCAGAACATATAGCACGTTGCTGTAAGCAAGCACATTCTCATTCAAAGTTGCAAGTTACTATGTAGGAACAAGTTTGTATAGGTATTTCAAAGATGCCCAGAACTGAGCTAAACGTTGTATGTCTCCAACTCCTAGAAATAACTTCATGCCCCATCTCCCTTACTTCCAGCTAGTAAGGATCACATAATTCCTAACAAAGTTTTGACACAGATTCCCAATTCGGGCATTCAGAACATATAGCACATTGCTGTAAGCAAGCACATTCTCATTCAATGTTGCAAGTTACTATGTAGGAACAAGTTTATATAGGTATTTCAAAGATGCCCAGAACTGAGCTGAAGTTTGTATGTCTCCAACTCCTAGAAATAACTTCATGCCCCATCTCCCTTACTTCCAGCTAGTAAGGATCACATAATTCCTAACAAAGTTTTGACACAGATTCCCAATTCGGGCATTCAGAACATATAGCACGTTGCTGTAAGCCAGCACATTATGATTCAAAGTTGCAAGTTACTATCAAGGAACAAGTTTGTATTGGTATTTCAAAGATGCCCAGAACTGAGCTAAACGTTGTATGTCTCCAACTCCTAGAAATAACTTCATGCCCCATCTCCCTTACTTCCATCTAGTAAGGATCACATAATTCCTAACAAAGTTTGACACAGATTCCCAATTCGGGCATTCAGAACATATAGCACGTTGCTGTAAGCAAGCACATTCTCATTCAAAGTTGCAAGTTACTGTGTAGGAACAAGTTTGTATAGGTATTTCAAAGATGCCCAGTACTGAGCTAAACTTGGTAAGTCTCCAACTCCTAGAAATAACTTCATGCCCCATCTCCCTGACTTCCAGCTAGTAAGGATCACATAATTCCTAACAAAGTTTTGACACAGATTCCCAATTCGGGCATTCAGAACATATAGCACGGTGCTGTAAGCAAGCACATTCTCATTCAAAGTTGCAAGTTACTATGTAGGAACAAGTTTGTATAGGTATTTCAAAGATGCCCAGAACTGAGCTAAACGTTGTATGTCTCCAACTCCTAGAAATAACTTCATTCCCCATCTCCCTTACTTCCAGCTAGTAAGGATCACATAATTCCTAACAAAGTTTTGACACAGATTCCCAATTCGGGCATTCAGAACATATAGCACGTTGCTGTAAGCAAGCACATTCTCATTCAAAGTTGCAAGTTACTATGTAGGAACAAGTTTGTATGGGTATTTCAAAGATGCCCAGAACTGAGCTAAACGTTGTATGTCTGCAACTCCTAGAAATAACTTCATGCCCCATATCCCTTACTTCCAGCTAATAAGGATCACAAAATTCCTAACAAAGTTTTGACACAGATTCCCAATTCAGGCATTCAGAACATATAGCACGTTGCTGTAAGCAAGCACATTCTCATTCAAAGTTGCAAGTTACTGTGTATGAACAAGTTTGTATAGGTATTTCAAAGATGCCCAGTACTGAGCTAAACTTGGTATGTCTCCAACTCCTAGAAATAACTTCATGCCCCATCTCCCTTACTTCCAGCTAGTAAGGATCACATAATTCCTAACAAAGTTTTGACACAGATTCCCATATCGGGCATTCAGAACATATAGCACGTTGCTGTAAGCAAGCACATTCTCATTCAAAGTTGCAAGTTACTATGTAGGAACAAGTTTGTATAGGTATTTCAAAGATGCCCAGAACTGAGCTAAACGTTGTATGTCTGCAACTCCTAGAAATAACTTCATGCCCCATCTCCCTTACTTCCAGCTAGTAAGGATCACATAATTCCTAACAAAGTTTTGACACAGATTCCCTATTCGGGCATTCAGAACATATAGCACGTTGCTGTAATCAAGCACATTCTCATTCAAAGTTGCAAGTTACTATGTAGGGACAAGTTTGTATAGGTATTTCAAAGATGCCCAGAACTGAGCTAAACGTTGTATGTCTGCAACTCCTAGAAATAATTTCATGCCCCATCTCCCTTACGTCCAGCTAGTAAGGATCACATAATTCCTAACAAAGTTTTGACACAGATTCCCAATACGGGCATTCAGAACATATAGCACGTTGCTCTAAGAAAGCATATTCTCATTCAAAGTTGCAAGTTACTGTGTAGGAACAAGTTTGTATAGGTATTTCAAAGATGCCAGGTACTGAGCTAAACTTGGTATGTCTCCAACTCCTAGAAATAACTTCATGCCCCATCTCCCTTACTTCCAGCTAGTAAGGATCACATAATTCCTAACAAAGTTTCGACACAGATTCCCAATTCGGGCATTCAGAACATATAGCACGTTGCTGTAAGCAAGCACAATCTCATTCAAAACTGCAAGTTACTATGAAGGAACAAGTTTGTATAGGTATTTCAAAGATGCCCAGAACTGAGCTAAACGTTGTATGTCTGCAACTCCTTGAAATAACATCATGCCCCATCTCCCTTACTTCCATCTAGTAAGGATCACATAATTCCTAACAAAGTTTTGACGCAGATTCCCAATTCGGGCATTCAGAACATATAGCACGTTGCTGTAAGCAAGCAGATTGTGATTCAAAGTTGCAAGTTACTATGTAGGAACAAGTTTGTATAGGTATTTCAAAGATGCCCAGAACTGAGCTAAACTTGGTACGTCTCCAACTCCTAGAAATAACTTCATGCCCAATCTCCCTTACTTCCATCTAGTAAGGATCACATAATTCCTAACAAAGTTTTGACACAGATTCCCAATTCGGGCATTCAGAACATATAGCACGTTGCTGTAAGCAAGCACATTCTCATTCAAAGTTGCAAGTTACTATGTAGGAACCAGTTTGTATAGGTATTTCAAAGATGCCCAGAACTGAGCTAATCGTTGTATGTCTCCAACTCCTAGAAATAACTTCATGCCCCATCTCCCTTACTTCCATCTAGTAAGGATCACATAATTCCTAACAAGGTTTCGACACAGATTCCCAATTCGGGCATTCAGAACATATAGCACGTTGCTGTAAGCAAGCACATTCTCATTCAAAGTTGCAAGTTACTATGTAGGAACAAGTTTGTATAGGTATTTCAAAGATTCCCAGAACTGAGCTAAACGTTGTATGACTGCAAATCCTAGAAATAACTTCATGCCCCATCTCCCTTACTTCCATCTAGTAAGGATCACATAATTCTTAACAAAGTTTTGACACAGATTCCCCATTCGGGCATTCAGAACATATAGCACCTTGCTGTAAGCAAGCCCATTCTCATTCAAAGTTGCAAGTTACTATGTAGGAACAAGTTTGTATAGGTATTTCAAAATGCCCAGAACTGAGCTAAACTTGGTATGTCTGCAACTCCTAGAAATAACTTCATGCCCCATCTCCCTTACTTCCAGCTAGTAAGGATCACATAATTCTTAACAATGTTTTGACACAGATTCCCCATTCGGGCATTCAGAACATATAGCACGTTGCTGTAAGCAAGCCCATTCTCATTCAAAGTTGCAAGTTACAATGTAGGAACAAGTTTGTATAGGTATCTCAAAGATGCCCAGAACTGAGCTAAACGTTGTATGTCTCTAACTCCTAGAAATAACTTCATGCCCCATCTCCCTTACTTCCACCTAGTAAGGATCACATAATTCCTAACAAAGTTTTGACACAGATTGCCAATTCGGGCATTCAGAACATATAGCACGTTGCTGTAAGCAAGCCCATTCTCATTCAAAGTTGCAAGTTACAATGTAGGAACAAGTTTGTATAGGTATTTCAAACATGCCCAGAACTGAGCTGAAGTTTGTATGTCTCCAACTCCTAGAAATAACTTCATGCCCCAACTCCCTTACTTCCAGCTAATAAGGATCACAAAATTCCTAACAAAGTTTTGACACAGATTCCCAATTCGGGCATTCAGAACATATAGCACGTTGCTGTAAGCAAGCACATTCTCATTCAAAGTTGCAAGTTACTGTGTAGGAACAAGTTTGTATAGGTATTTCAAAGATGCCCAGTACTGAGCTAAACTTGGTATGTCTCCAACTCCTAGAAATAACTTCATGCCCCATCTCCCTTACTTCCAGCTAGTAAGGATCACATAATTCCTAACAAAGTTTTGACACAGATTCCCAAATCGGGCATTCAGAACATATAGCACGTTGCTGTAAGCAAGCACATTCTCATTCAATGTTGCAAGTTACTATGTAGGAACAAGTTTGTATAGGTATTTCAAAGATGCCCAGAACTGAGCTAAACTTTGTATGTCTGAAACTCCTAGAAATAACTTCATGCCCCATTTCCCTTACTTCCATCTAGTAAGGATCACATAATTCCTAACAAAGTTTTGACACAGATTCCCTATTCGGGCATTCAGAACATATAGCACGTTGCTGTAAGCAAGCACATTCTCATTCAATGTTGCAAGTTACTATGTAGGAACAAGTTTGTATAGGTATTTCAAAGATGCCCAGAACTGAGCTAAACGTTGTATGTCTGCAACTCCTAGAAATAACTTCATGCCCCATCTCCCTTACTTCCAGCTAGTAAGGATCACATAATTCCTAACAAAGTTTTGACACAGATTCCCAATTCGGGCATTCAGAACATATAGCACGTTGCTGTAAGCAAGCACATTCTCATTCAAAGTTGCAAGTTACTGTGTAGGAACAAGTTTGTATAGGTATTTCAAAGATATCCAGAACTGAGCTAAACTTGGTATGTCTCCAACTCCTAGAAATAACTTCATGCCCCATCTCCCTTACTTCCATCTAGTAAGGATCACATAATTCCTAACAAAGTTTTGACACAGATTCCCAATTCGGGCATTCAGAACATATAGCACGTTGCTGTAAGCAAGCACATTCTCATTCAAAGTTGCAAGTTACTATGTAGGAACAAGTTTGTATAGGTATTTCAAAGATGCCCAGAACTGAGCTAAACGTTGTACGTCTGCAACTCCTAGAAATATCTTCATGCCCCATCTCCCTTACTTCGATCTAGTAAGGATCACATAATTCCTAACAAAGTTTTGACACAGATTCCCAATTCGGGCATTCAGAACATATAGCACGTTGCTGTAAGCAAGCACATTCTCATTCAAAGTTGCAAGTTACTATGTAGGAACAAGTTTGTATAGGTATTTCAAAGATGCCCAGAACTGAGCTAAACTTGGTATGTCTGCAACTCCTAGAAATATCTTCATGCCCCATCTCCCTTACTTCCAGCTAGTAAGGATCACATAATTCCTAACAAAGTTTTGACACAGATTCCCAATTCGAGCACTCAGAACATATAGCACGTTGCTGTAAGCAAGCACATTCTCATTCAAAGTTCCAAGTTACTATGTAGGAACAAGTTTGTATAGGTATCTCAAAGATGCCCAGAACTGAGCTAAACGTTGTATGTCTCTAACTCCTAGAAATAACTTCATGCCCCATCTCCCTTACTTCCATCTAGTAAGGATCACATAATTCCTAACAAAGTTTTGACACAGATTCCCAATTCGGGCATTCAGATCATATAGCACGTTGCTGTAAGCAAGCACATTCTCATTCAAAGTTGCAAGTTACTATGTAGGAACAAGTTTGTATAGGTATTTCAAACATGCCCAGAACTGAGCTGAAGTTTGTATGTCTCCAACTCCTAGAAATAACTTCATGACCCATCTCCCTTACTTCCAGCTAATAAGGATCACAAAATTCCTAACAAAGTTTTGACACAGATTCCCAATTCGGGCATTCAGAACATATAGCACGTTGCTGTAAGCAAGCACATTCTCATTCAAAGTTGCAAGTTGCTGTGTAGGAACAAGTTTGTATAGGTATTTCAAAGATGCCCAGAACTGAGCTAAACGTTGTATGTCTGCAACTCCTAGAAATAACTTCATGCCCCATCTCCCTTACTTCCAGCTAGTAAGGATCACATAATTCCTAACAAAGTTTTGACACAGATTGCCAATTCGGGCATTCAGAACATATAGCACGTTGCTGTAAGCAAGCACATTCTCATTCAAAGTTGCAAGTTACTATGTAGGAACAAGTTTGTATAGGTATTTCAAAGATGCCCAGAACTGAGCTAAACGTTGTATGTCTCCAACTCCTAGAAATAACTTCATGCCCCATCTCCCTTACTTCCAGCTAGTAAGGATCACATAATTCCTAACAAAGATTTGACACAGATTCCCAATTCGGGCATTCAGAACATATAGCACATTGCTGTAAGCAAGCACATTCTCATTCAATGTTGCAAGTTACTATGTAGGAACAAGTTTATATAGGTATTTCAAAGATGCCCAGAACTGAGCTGAAGTTTGTATGTCTCCAACTCCTAGAAATAACTTCATGCCCCATCTCCCTTACTTCCAGCTAGTAAGGATCACATAATTCCTAACAAAGTTTTGACACAGATTCCCAATTCGGGCATTCAGAACATATAGCACGTTGCTGTAAGCCAGCACATTATGATTCAAAGTTGCAAGTTACTATCAAGGAACAAGTTTGTATAGGTATTTCAAAGATGCCCAGAACTGAGCTAAACGTTGTATGTCTCCAACTCCTAGAAATAACTTCATGCCCCATCTCCCTTACTTCCATCTAGTAAGGATCACATAATTCCTAACAAAGTTTGACACAGATTCCCAATTCGGGCATTCAGAACATATAGCACGTTGCTGTAAGCAAGCACATTCTCATTCAAAGTTGCAAGTTACTGTGTAGGAACAAGTTTGTATAGGTATTTCAAAGATGCCCAGTACTGAGCTAAACTTGGTAAGTCTCCAACTCCTAGAAATAACTTCATGCCCCATCTCCCTGACTTCCAGCTAGTAAGGATCACATAATTCCTAACAAAGTTTTGACACAGATTCCCAATTCGGGCATTCAGAACATATAGCACGGTGCTGTAAGCAAGCACATTCTCATTCAAAGTTGCAAGTTACTATGTAGGAACAAGTTTGTATAGGTATTTCAAAGATGCCCAGAACTGAGCTAAACGTTGTATGTCTCCAACTCCTAGAAATAACTTCATTCCCCATCTCCCTTACTTCCAGCTAGTAAGGATCACATAATTCCTAACAAAGTTTTGACACAGATTCCCAATTCGGGCATTCAGAACATATAGCACGTTGCTGTAAGCAAGCACATTCTCATTCAAAGTTGCAAGTTACTATGTAGGAACAAGTTTGTATAGGTATTTCAAAGATGCCCAGAACTGAGCTAAACGTTGTATGTCTGCAACTCCTAGAAATAACTTCATGCCCCATATCCCTTACTTCCAGCTAATAAGGATCACAAAATTCCTAACAAAGTTTTGACACAGATTCCCAATTCAGGCATTCAGAACATATAGCACGTTGCTGTAAGCAAGCACATTCTCATTCAAAGTTGCAAGTTACTGTGTATGAACAAGTTTGTATAGGTATTTCAAAGATGCCCAGTACTGAGCTAAACTTGGTATGTCTCCAACTCCTAGAAATAACTTCATGCCCCATCTCCCTTACTTCCAGCTAGTAAGGATCACATAATTCCTAACAAAGTTTTGACACAGATTCCCATATCGGGCATTCAGAACATATAGCACGTTGCTGTAAGCAAGCACATTCTCATTCAAAGTTGCAAGTTACTATGTAGGAACAAGTTTGTATAGGTATTTCAAAGATGCCCAGAACTGAGCTAAACGTTGTATGTCTGCAACTCCTAGAAATAACTTCATGCCCCATCTCCCTTACTTCCAGCTAGTAAGGATCACATAATTCCTAACAAAGTTTTGACACAGATTCCCTATTCGGGCATTCAGAACATATAGCACGTTGCTGTAATCAAGCACATTCTCATTCAAAGTTGCAAGTTACTATGTAGGGACAAGTTTGTATAGGTATTTCAAAGATGCCCAGAACTGAGCTAAACGTTGTATGTCTGCAACTCCTAGAAATAATTTCATGCCCCATCTCCCTTACGTCCAGCTAGTAAGGATCACATAATTCCTAACAAAGTTTTGACACAGATTCCCAATACGGGCATTCAGAACATATAGCACGTTGCTCTAAGAAAGCATATTCTCATTCAAAGTTGCAAGTTACTGTGTAGGAACAAGTTTGTATAGGTATTTCAAAGATGCCAGGTACTGAGCTAAACTTGGTATGTCTCCAACTCCTAGAAATAACTTCATGCCCCATCTCCCTTACTTCCAGCTAGTAAGGATCACATAATTCCTAACAAAGTTTCGACACAGATTCCCAATTCGGGCATTCAGAACATATAGCACGTTGCTGTAAGCAAGCACAATCTCATTCAAAACTGCAAGTTACTATGAAGGAACAAGTTTGTATAGGTATTTCAAAGATGCCCAGAACTGAGCTAAACGTTGTATGTCTGCAACTCCTTGAAATAACATCATGCCCCATCTCCCTTACTTCCATCTAGTAAGGATCACATAATTCCTAACAAAGTTTTGACGCAGATTCCCAATTCGGGCATTCAGAACATATAGCACGTTGCTGTAAGCAAGCAGATTGTGATTCAAAGTTGCAAGTTACTATGTAGGAACAAGTTTGTATAGGTATTTCAAAGATGCCCAGAACTGAGCTAAACTTGGTACGTCTCCAACTCCTAGAAATAACTTCATGCCCAATCTCCCTTACTTCCATCTAGTAAGGATCACATAATTCCTAACAAAGTTTTGACACAGATTCCCAATTCGGGCATTCAGAACATATAGCACGTTGCTGTAAGCAAGCACATTCTCATTCAAAGTTGCAAGTTACTATGTAGGAACCAGTTTGTATAGGTATTTCAAAGATGCCCAGAACTGAGCTAATCGTTGTATGTCTCCAACTCCTAGAAATAACTTCATGCCCCATCTCCCTTACTTCCATCTAGTAAGGATCACATAATTCCTAACAAACTTTTGACACAGATTCCCAATTCGGGCATTCAGAACATATAGCACGTTGCTGTAAGCAAGCACATTCTCATTCAAAGTTGCAAGTTACTATGTAGGAACAAGTTTATATAGGTATTTCAAAGATGCCCAGAACTGAGCTGAAGTTTGTATGTCTCCAACTCCTAGAAATAACTTCATGCCCCATCTCCCTTACTTCCAGCTAGTAAGGATCACATAATTCCTAACAAAGTTTTGACACAGATTCCCAATTCGGGCATTCAGAACATATAGCACGTTGCTGTAAGCAAGCAGATTGTGATTCAAAGTTGCAAGTTACTATGTAGGAACAAGTTTGTATAGGTATTTCAAAGATGCCCAGAACTGAGCTAAACGTTGTATGTCTGCAACTCCTAGAAATATCTTCATGCCCTATCTCCCTTACTTCCAGCTAGTAAGGATCACATAATTCCTAACAAAGTTTTGACACACATTCCCAATTCGGGCATTCAGAACATATACCACGTTGCTGTAAGCAAGCACATTCTCATTCAAAGTTGCAAGTTACTATGTAGGAACAAGTTTGTATAGGACTTTCAATGATTCCCAGAACTGAGCTAAACTTGGTATGTGTCCAACCTCTAGAAATAACTTCATGCCCCATCTCCCTTACTTCCAGCTAGTAAGGATCACATAATTCCTAACAAAGTTTTGACACAGATTCCCAATTCGGGCATACAGAACATATAGCACGTTGCTGTAAGCAAGCACATTCTGATTCAAAGTTGCAAGTTACTATGTAGGAACAAGTTTGTATAGGTATTTCAAAGATGCCCCGAACTGAGGTAAACGTTGTATGTCTGCAACTCCTAGAAATAACTTCATGCCCCGTCTCCCGTACTTCCAGCTAGTAAGGATCACATAATTCCTAACAAAGTTTTGACACAGATTCCCAATTCGGGCATTCAGAACATATAGCACGTTGCTGTAAGCAAGCACATTCTCATTCAAAGTTGCAAGTTACTATGTAGGAACAAGTTTGTATAGGTATTTCAAAGATGCCCAGAACTGAGCTAATCGTTGTATGTCTCCAACTCCTAGAAATAACTTCATGCCCCTTCTCCCTTACTTCCATCTAGTAAGGATCACATAATTCCTAACAAAGTTTGACACAGATTCCCAATTCGGGCATTCAGAACATATAGCACGTTGCTGTAAGCAAGCACATTCTCATTCAAAGTTGCAAGTTACTATGTAGGAACAAGTTTGTATAGGTATTTCAAAGATGCCCAGAACTGAGCTAAACGTTGTATGTCTGCAACTCCTAGAAATATCTTCATGCCCTATCTCCCTTACTTCCAGCTAGTAAGGATCACATAATTCCTAACAAAGTTTTGACACACATTCCCTATTCGGGCATTCAGAACATATACCACGTTGCTGTAAGCAAGCACATTCTCATTCAAAGTCGCAAGTTACTATGTAGGAACAAGTTTGTATAGGTATTTCAAAGATGCCCAGAACTGAGCTAAACTTTGTATGTCTCCAACTCCTAGAAATAACTTCATGCCCCTTCTTCCTTACTTCCATCTAGTAAGGATCACATAATTCCTAACAAAGTTTTGACACAGATTCCCAATTCGGGCATTCAGAACATATAGCACGTTGCTGTAAGCAAGCACATTCTCATTCAAAGTTGCAAGTTACTATGTAGGAACAAGTTTGTATAGGTATCTCAAAGATGCCCAGAACTGAGCTAAACGGTGTATGTCTCTAACTCCTAGAAATAACTTCATGCCCCATCTCCCTTACTTCCTTCTAGTAAGGATCACATAATTCCTAACAAAGTTTTGACACAGATTCCCAATTCGGGCATTCAGAACATATAGCACGTTGCTGTAAGCAAGCACATTCTCATTCAAATTTGCAAGTTACTATGTAGGAACAAGTTTGTATGGGTATTTCAAACATGCCCAGAACTGAGCTGAAGTTTGTATGTCTCCAACTCCTAGAAATAACTTCATGCCCCATCTCCCTTACTTCCAGCTAATAAGGATCACAAAATTCCTAACAAAGTTTTGACACAGATTCCCAATTCGGGCATTCAGAACATATAGCACGTTGCTGTAAGCAAGCACATTCTCATTCAAAGTTGCAAGTTACTATGTAGGAACAAGTTTGTATAGGTATTTCAAAGATGCCCAGTACTGAGCTAAACTTGGTATGTCTCCAACTCCTAGAAATAACTTCATGCCCCATCTCCCTTACTTCCAGCTAGTAAGGATCACAAAATTCCTAACAAAGTTTTGACACAGATTCCCAATTCGGGCATTCAGAACATATAGCACGTTGCTGTAAGCAAGCACATTCTCATTCAAAGTTGCAAGTTACTATGTAGGAACAAGTTTGTATAGGTATTTCAAAGATGCCCAGAACTGAGCTAAACGTTGTACGTCTGCAACTCCTAGAAATAACTTCATGCCCCATCTCCCTTACTTCCAGCTAGTAAGGATCACATAATTCCTAACAAAGTTTTGACACAGATTCCCAATTCGGGCATTCAGAACATATAGCACGTTGCTGTAAGCAAGCACATTCTCATTCAAAGTTGCAAGTTACTATGTAGGAACAAGTTTGTATAGGTATTTCAAAGATGCCCAGAACTGAGCTAAACGTTGTATGTCTGCAACTCCTAGAAATAACTTCATGCCCCATCTCCCTTACTTCCAGCTAGTAAGGATCACATAATTCCTAACAAAGTTTTGACACAGATTCCCAATTCGGGCATTCAGAACATATAGCACGTTGCTGTAAGCAAGCACATTCTCATTCAAAGTTGCAAGTTACTATGTAGGAACAAGTTTGTATAGGTATTTCAAAGATGCCCAGAACTGAGCTAAACGTTGTATGTCTGCAACTCCTAGAAATAACTTCATGCCCCATCTCCCTTACGTCCAGCTAGTAAGGATCACATAATTCCTAACAAAGTTTTGACACAGATTCCCAATACGGGCATTCAGAACATATAGCACGTACTGTAAGCAAGCACATTCTCATTCAAAGTTGCAAGTTACTATGTAGGAACAAGTTTGTATAGGACTTTCAATGATGCCCAGAACTGAGCTAAACTTGGTATGTGTCCATCCTCTAGAAATAACTTCATGCCCCATCTCCCTTACTTCCAGCTAGTAAGGATCACATAATTCCTAACAAAGTTTTGACACAGATTCCCAATTCGGGCATACAGAACATATAGCACGTTGCTGTAAGCAAGCACATTCTGATTCAAAGTTGCAAGTTACTATGTAGGAACAAGTTTGTATAGGTATTTCAAAGATGCCCAGAACTGAGGTAAACGTTGTATGTCTGCAACTCCTAGAAATAACTTCATGCCCCGTCTCCCGTACTTCCAGCTAGTAAGGATCACATAATTCCTAACAAAGTTTTGACACAGATTCCCAATTCGGGCATTCAGAACATATAGCACGTTGCTGTAAGCAAGCACATTCTCATTCAAAGTTGCAAGTTACTATGTAGGAACAAGTTTGTATAGGTATTTCAAAGATGCCCAGAACTGAGCTAATCGTTGTATGTCTCCAACTCCTAGAAATAACTTCATGCCCCTTCTCCCTTACTTCCATCTAGTAAGGATCACATAATAACTAAGAAAGTTTGACACAGATTCCCAATTCGGGCATTCAGAACATATAGCACGTTGCTGTAAGCAAGCACATTCTCATTCAAAGTTGCAAGTTACTATGTAGGAACAAGTTTGTATAGGTATTTCAAATATGCCCAGAACTGAGCTAAACGTTGTATGTCTGCAACTCCTAGAAATATCTTCATGCCCTATCTCCCTTACTTCCAGCTAGTAAGGATCACATAATTCCTAACAAAGTTTTGACACACATTCCCAATTCGGGCATTCAGAACATATACCACGTTGCTGTAAGCAAGCACATTCTCATTCAAAGTTGCAAGTTACTATGTAGGAACAAGTTTGTATAGGTATTTCAAAGATGCCCAGAACTGAGCTAAACTTTGTATGTCTCCAACTCCTAGAAATAACTTCATGCCCCTTCTTCCTTACTTCCATCTAGTAAGGATCACATAATTCCTAACAAAGTTTTGACACAGATTCCCAATTCGGGCATTCAGAACATATAGCACGTTGCTGTAAGCAAGCACATTCTCATTCAAAGTTGCAAGTTACTATGTAGGAACAAGTTTGTATAGGTATCTCAAAGATGCCCAGAACTGTGCTAAACGGTGTATGTCTCTAACTCCTAGAAATAACTTCATGCCCCATCTCCCTTACTTCCATCTAGTAAGGATCACATAATTTCTAACAAAGTTTTGACACAGATTCCCAATTCGGGCATTCAGAACATATAGCACGTTGCTGTAAGCAAGCACATTCTCATTCAAATTTGCAAGTTACTATGTAGGAACAAGTTTGTATGGGTATTTCAAACATGCCCAGAACTGAGCTGAAGTTTGTATGTCTCCAACTCCTAGAAATAACTTCATGCCCCATCTCCCTTACTTCCAGCTAATAAGGATCACAAAATTCCTAACAAAGTTTTGACACAGATTCCCAATTCGGGCATTCAGAACCTATAGCACGTTGCTGTAAGCAAGCACATTCTCATTCAAAGTTGCAAGTTACTATGTAGGAACAAGTTTGTATAGGTATTTCAAAGATGCCCAGTACTGAGCTAAACTTGGTATGTCTCCAACTCCTAGAAATAACTTCATGCCCCATCTCGCTTACTTCCAGCTAGTAAGGATCACAAAATTCCTAACAAAGTTTTGACACAGATTCCCAATTCGGGCATTCAGAACATATAGCACGTTGCTGTAAGCAAGCACATTCTCATTCAAAGTTGCAAGTTACTATGTAGGAACAAGTTTGTATAGGTATTTCAAAGATGCCCAGAACTGAGCTAAACGTTGTACGTCTGCAACTCCTAGAAATAACTTCATGCCCCATCTCCCTTACTTCCAGCTAGTAAGGATCACATAATTCCTAACAAAGTTTTGACACAGATTCCCAATTCGGGCATTCAGAACATATAGCACGTTGCTGTAAGCAAGCACATTCTCATTCAAAGTTGCAAGTTACTATGTAGGAACAAGTTTGTATAGGTATTTCAAAGATGCCCAGAACTGAGCTAAACGTTGTATGTCTGCAACTCCTAGAAATAACTTCATGCCACATCTCCCTTACTTCCAGCTAGTAAGGATCACATAATTCCTAACAAAGTTTTGACACAGATTCCCAATTCGGGCATTCAGAACATATAGCACGTTGCTGTAAGCAAGCACATTCTCATTCAAATTTGCAAGTTACTATGTAGGAACAAGTTTGTATAGGTATTTCAAAGATGCCCAGAACTGAGCTAAACGTTGTATGTCTGCAACTCCTAGAAATAACTTCATGCCCCTTCTTCCTTACTTCCATCTAGTAAGGATCACATAATTCCTAACAAAGTTTTGACACAGATTCCCAATTCGGGCATTCAGAACATATAGCACGTTGCTGTAAGCAAGCACATTCTCATTCAAAGTTGCAAGTTACTATGTAGGAACAAGTTTGTATAGGTATCTCAAAGATGCCCAGAACTGTGCTAAACGGTGTATGTCTCTAACTCCTAGAAATAACTTCATGCCCCATCTCCCTTACTTCCATCTAGTAAGGATCACATAATTTCTAACAAAGTTTTGACACAGATTCCCAATTCGGGCATTCAGAACATATAGCACGTTGCTGTAAGCAAGCACATTCTCATTCAAATTTGCAAGTTACTATGTAGGAACAAGTTTGTATGGGTATTTCAAACATGCCCAGAACTGAGCTGAAGTTTGTATGTCTCCAACTCCTAGAAATAACTTCATGCCCCATCTCCCTTACTTCCAGCTAATAAGGATCACAAAATTCCTAACAAAGTTTTGACACAGATTCCCAATTCGGGCATTCAGAACCTATAGCACGTTGCTGTAAGCAAGCACATTCTCATTCAAAGTTGCAAGTTACTATGTAGGAACAAGTTTGTATAGGTATTTCAAAGATGCCCAGTACTGAGCTAAACTTGGTATGTCTCCAACTCCTAGAAATAACTTCATGCCCCATCTCGCTTACTTCCAGCTAGTAAGGATCACAAAATTCCTAACAAAGTTTTGACACAGATTCCCAATTCGGGCATTCAGAACATATAGCACGTTGCTGTAAGCAAGCACATTCTCATTCAAAGTTGCAAGTTACTATGTAGGAACAAGTTTGTATAGGTATTTCAAAGATGCCCAGAACTGAGCTAAACGTTGTACGTCTGCAACTCCTAGAAATAACTTCATGCCCCATCTCCCTTACTTCCAGCTAGTAAGGATCACATAATTCCTAACAAAGTTTTGACACAGATTCCCAATTCGGGCATTCAGAACATATAGCACGTTGCTGTAAGCAAGCACATTCTCATTCAAAGTTGCAAGTTACTATGTAGGAACAAGTTTGTATAGGTATTTCAAAGATGCCCAGAACTGAGCTAAACGTTGTATGTCTGCAACTCCTAGAAATAACTTCATGCCACATCTCCCTTACTTCCAGCTAGTAAGGATCACATAATTCCTAACAAAGTTTTGACACAGATTCCCAATTCGGGCATTCAGAACATATAGCACGTTGCTGTAAGCAAGCACATTCTCATTCAAATTTGCAAGTTACTATGTAGGAACAAGTTTGTATAGGTATTTCAAAGATGCCCAGAACTGAGCTAAACGTTGTATGTCTGCAACTCCTAGAAATAACTTCATGCCCCATCTCCCTTACGTCCAGCTAGTAAGGATCACATAATTCCTAACAAAGTTTTGACACAGATTCCCAATACGGGCATTCAGAACATATAGCACGTACTGTAAGCAAGCACATTCTCATTCAAAGTTGCAAGTTACTGTGTAGGAACAAGATTGTATAGGTATTTCAATGATGCCCAGTACTGAGCTAAACTTGGTATGTCTCCAACTCCTAGAAATAACTTCATGCCCCATCTCCCTTACTTCCAGCTAGTAAGGATCACATAATTCCTAACAAAGTTTCGACACAGATTCCCAATTCGGGCATTCAGAACATATAGCACGTTGCTGTAAGCAAGCACATTCTCATTCAAATCTGCAAGTTACTATGAAGGAACAAGTTTGTATAGGTATTTCAAAGATGCCCAGAACTGAGCTAAACGTTGTATGTCTGCAACTCGTCGAAATAACTTCATGCCCCATCTCCCTTACTTCCATCTAGTAAGGATCACATAATTCCTAACAAATTTTTGACACAGATTCCCAATTCGGGCATTCAGAACATATAGCACGTTGCTGTAAGCAAGCACATTCTCATTCAAAGTTGCAAGTTACTATGTAGGAACAAGTTTGTATAGGTATTTCAAAGATGCCCAGAACTGAGCTAAAGTGGGTATGTCTCCAACTCCTAGAAATAACTTCATGCCCCTTCTCCCTTACTTCCATCTAGTAAGGATCACATAATTCCTAATAATGTTTTGACACAGATTCCCAATTCGGGCATTCAGAACATATAGCACTTTGCTGTAAGCAAGCACATTCTCATTCAAAGTTGCAAGTTACTATGTAGGAACAAGTTTGTATAGGTATTTCAAAGATGCCCAGAACTGAGCTAAACGTTGTATGTCTGCAACTCCTAGAAATAACTTCATGACCCATCTCCCTTATTTCCAGCTAGTAAGGATCACATAATTCCTAACAAAGTTTTGACACAGATTCCCAATTCGGGCATTCAGAACATATAGCACGTTGCTGTAAGCAAGCACATTCTGATTCAAAGTTGCAAGTTACTATGTAGGAACAAGTTTGTATAGGTATTTCAAAGATGCCCAGAACTGAGCTAAACGTTGTATATCTGCAACTCCTAGAAATAACTTCATGCCCCATCTCCCTTACTTCCATCTAGTAAGGATCACATAATTCTTAAGAAAGTTTTGACACAGATTCCCAATTCGGGCATTCAGAACATATAGCACGTTGCTGTAAGCAAGCACATTCTCATTCAAAGTTGCAAGTTACTATGTAGGAACAAGTTTGTATAGGTATTTCAAAGATGCCCAGAACTGAGCTAAACTTGGTATGTCTCCAACTCCTAGAAATAACTTCATGCCCAATCTCCCTTACTTCCATCTAGTAAGGATCACATAATTCCTAACAAAGTTTGGACACAGATTCCCAATTCGGGCATTCAGAACATATAGTACGTTGCTGTAAGCAAGCACATTCTCATTCAAAGTTGCAAGTTACTATGTAGGAACAAGTTTGTATAGGTATTTCAAAGATGCCCAGAACTGAGCTAAACGTTGTATGTCTCCAACTCCTAGAATAACTTCATGCCCCAACTCCCTTACTTCCATCTAGTAAGGATCACATAATTCCTAACAAAGTTT